>NW_027601332.1:0-331838 GCF_053455715.1 Rhinoraja longicauda | reverse complement strand
TGCCCTGAGCAATGTAGAGGCCTCACAATTTAAAGATGGCAATTCCCTTTCATGTAATATACAAGTGAACCAGATGGAATAAATTCACGGTGCATAGTCCTGAGAATAGGTTTTTTTAAATTTCAAATTAAATAAATACAAATTCTTCAGATGTTTTGAGTGAATTTGAACGCTCCCCAGGGTCACTTTTCAAGCTCATTAACTAGACCAATAATATAACTATTATGCTTCTACACCCAGTGGAAGAATTAAGACATCTCAAACAGTGGCAGGCTTAACTTGCTAAAAGGCAACCAGCAGTTAAAGATCTGAACAACATGTATTTATGCCATACCTTGAAAACAATAAGATAAACTAAGACGATTACCAGAAAGTTTGACAAAGCAACATTAAGAAGTAAGATTAAATATTTGGCCTATTTTAGAAGGAGGCTTTCACAGGTTATGGGAGTAGAATTAGGCCATTCGGCCCATCGAGCCTACTCCGCCATTCAATCATGGCTGATCTCTGCCTCCTAATCCCATTTTCCTGCCTTCGCCCCATTACCCTTGACACCCATTCTAATCAATAATTTGTCTATCTCTGCCTAAAAAATATCCACTGACGGCCTCCACAGCCCTCTGTGGCAATGAGTTGCACAGATTAACTACCCTCTGACTAAATAAGTTCCTCGTCACCTTCCTTTCTAAAAGAGCACCCTTTAATTCTGAGGCTATGAGGCTTTGACAAAGAGAGGGAGAAAGAGTGAATGGAGGACAGAGGAGGAAACGTTAGTTTAGTTTATTATTATCACATGTACCGAGGTACAGTTAAAAGCTTTTGTTTGGGGGAATAATCAAGTTCAATGCTTCAGCAATTGAAAATGTACACAAAGAGACATTCCCTACTTTCAAACATGTCTCTTTGAACAGAGTCCTGTACTAAGGCTAGGCTTGTACTCGCTGGAATTTAGAAGACTGAGGGGGGATCTTATAGAAACATATAAAATTCTTAAGGGGTTGGAGAGGCTAGATGCGGGAAGATTGTTCCCGATGTTGGGGAAGTCCAGAACCAGGGGTCACAGCTTAAGGATAAGGGGGAAGTCTTTTAGGACCGAGATGAGAAAACATTTCTTTACACAGAGAGTGGTGAGTCTGTGGAATTCTCTGCCACAGAAGGTAGTTGAGGCCAGTTCATTGGCTATATTTAAGAGGGAGTTAGATGTGGCCCTTGTGGCTAAAGGGATCAGGGGGTATGGAGAGAAGGCAGGTACAGGTTACTGAGCTGGATGATCAGCCATAATCATATTGAATGGCGGTGCAGCCTTGAAGGGCCGAATGGCCTACTCCTGCACCTATTTTCTATGTTTCTATGTTTCTAATGTGGAGACATGATGCAAAGAAGACAGGAGACAGGTTAGATCAGACATTAATTATTGGGTTTTGTCAGTCCCCAACAACATAAGGTCATAAATGATAGGAGCAGAATTAGGCCATTCAGCCCATTAAGTCTACTCTGCCAATCAATTATGGCTGATCCATCTCTCCCTCCTAACCCCTTTTCTCTTGCATTCTCCCCATACCCCTGTACTCATCAAGAATCCATCTATCTATCTCAGTCTTTAAAAAATCCATTGAATTGGAATCCACAGCCTTCTATGGCAAAGTATTCCACAGATTCTCCACCCTCACCCTACAGAAATTCCTCCTCATCTCCTTCCTAAAAGAACATCCTATAAATTCTGAGGCTACGACCTAGACTCTCTAGTCCTAGTGGTCTAGTCCTAGATTCTCCCACTTGTGAAAACATCTTCTCCACATCCACTCTGTCCAAGCCTTTCACTATTCAGTAAGTTTCAATGCGGTCCCCCTTCATTTTGTTTAGGTTAGTGTCACGTGTACTGAGGTACAGTAAAAAGCTTTTGTTGCATACTAAACAGTCAGTGGAAAGACAATACATGTTTACAATTGAGCCACCCACAGTGTACAGATAGAAACATGATAAAGGGAATAACATGAATAACGTTTAATGCAAGATAAAACAAGTGAAGTCTGATCAAAGAAAATCCAATGATCTCCATTGAGGTATATAGTAGCTCAGGACTGCTCTGTAATTTTTGGTAGGATAGTTCAGTTGCCTGATAACAGCTGGGGAAAAAAACTGCCCCTGAATCTGGAGGTGTGTGTTTTCACACTTCTTTCCTTCTTGCCTGGTGGGAGAGGGGAGAAGAGAGAACACCAATCCCTGTGATACACCACCAGTCACAAGCCTCCAATCTGAATAACAATCCTCCACTATAATCCTCTGACTCCCTCCACCAAGCCAGTTTGGTATCCAATTGGCAAGCTTGCCCTGGATTCCACTTTGATCTAACCTTCTAGATATGCTGCCCATACAGGACCTTAAAGGCCTTGCCTTAATCAGACCCCAGGGATTATCCATTTTAGGACTAATAGCACCTCCTCATTTGTAATATGGATATATTCCAAGACATCACGATTCATTTCCCCAAATTTCTTACCCATCACTTTCTCGACCATAAATGTAGATGATTTTTAAAAAACATCTCACCAGTCTCCTGTGGCTCTCTACATAGACAACTATACTGATTCTTAAATGAACAATTCTCTCCCTACTTATCCATTGGCTCTCAATACACTTGTAGAATCACTTATGATTATCTTATCTACCAAAGCCATCGTATGCCCTCTATTAACCCACTTGCATGTTCCACTTCACTGGATTCCAGCTGCCTGAACTCAACACAAACCCTTTTCCTGCCCAATATCCCTCTTCAACCAGGAATCTTCCCCTTCACTCAAACTGGAACTCAATCTCACTTTTTAAATCCTCCCCTTTGCCAGCCATCTCTTTATCTGCAAACAGTCTCAATAGACGATAGACAATAGGTGCAGGAGGAGGCCATTCGGCCCTTTGAGCCAGCACCACTATTCACAGTGATCATGGCTGATCATCCACAATCAGTACCCCGTTCCTGCCTTCTCCCCATATCCCTTGACTCTGCTATCATTAAGAGCTCTATCTAACTCTCTCTTGAAAGCATCCAGGGAATTGGCCTCCACTGCTTTCTGAGGCAGAGAGTTCCACAGTTTCACAACTCTCTGAGTGAAAAAGTTTTTCCTCATCTCTGTTCTAAATGGCCTACCCCTTATTCTTAAACTGTGGCCCCTGGTTCAGGACTCCCCCAACATCGGGAACATATTTCCTGCCTCTAGCGTGTCCAATCCCTTAATAATCTTATATGTGTCAATAAGATCCCCTCTCATCCTTCTAAATTCCATAGTCTCTCCCAATCAACTTTAGCAAAATTTGCCATGCCCCGATTTAGGATTTGATTTTGTGACCAATCTTTTTCCTTAACTATTACAAAACTAATAGAATTAGTTCCTCTGCCCAGAATTAATTTCAAATGATTTTTTTCTCCAAATACCTCTGTGCTGCTCAATGCACTCCACAAAGCTTTGAATCGCCCTTTCTCAAATAAGGTTTTCCGTGACAGGTTACATAACATGAACAACATACCATGGTCAGATATTGCATTAAATTAATATTGCCAATCCTCCAGAACACTGCATGTCTGATTAAGTTGTGGAAGTTGCTTGTCCAAATCAGTTGTTTAAGTCACAACTGATTCCTTGCACAGAAGAGCACCAGGTGATCATTCACTTTTGATTAGTGTGAATGAAGTGCAATGTGATAAAGCTGGACAAGGCTCTCTATCATTAGCTGCTCATTACATTTCTTGCACTGGGCAGTGGAGTAGTTCAGTGATTTTAATTGAAACTCATAAGTCAAAGTGAGTTCAACAAGAACTCTTTCATTGATAATTGAGAAAGGTCTTCATTGACTTGAGCTGTTAACCCTTCAGGTGCAGTTCTCTAAAACTGTACATTGCCATTCTGTAGGTTGTATTGTAATGCTGATCAATCTCAGCTTCATTGTTTCATAGAACATTGAGCAGTACAGGACAGGAACAAACTCTTTGGCCCACAAAGTCTGTGCCAAACGTGAAGTAAAATGAAGCCAATCTACTCTGCCTGCATAGACACAATAACAGCAGTGAATAGGCATAATAACGGCGCTGAGTGGTGATGTTTGGATTGTTATTTTATATTTATATTTCAAAATGTCAGATAAATTTCAAATAAGTCCAGATTACAAGGAAAACTGTTACAGAAATGCGCCACTGGCTATCGTCCATTTTGACTTTTGCCAAACCTAGTTTAAGAAATCAGACTTTATACCAGAAACCAGTGTTCTGCTCATCATTACCCCATTAAAGTTTGCCTATTGTGGGAAGAGTTCCAAATTTCTGCCACCTTCTGTGTGAAGAAATGTCAGACACCCACCATTCTTTGTGTAAAAAAGGTTACTCAGGTTCCTATTAAATCTTTCCACCCTCACCTCTCACCTTAATGTCCTCCGGTTCTCGATGCCCCTACTCTGAGCAAGAGACTGTGCATTTACCCGTTCTATTCCCCTCATGATTTTGTACACCTCTTTCAGATCACCCCTCATCCTCCTGCGCTTCAACGAATACGGTCCTAGCCTCCTCAACCTCTCTATTGCTCAGGCACTTGAATCCTGGCAGCATCCTCGTAAATCTTCTTTGCACCCTTCCCAGCATGACAATATCTTTCCTATAACATGGTGCTCAAAACTCATCACTGAAACTAAAATTAAAACTGAAACTGAAATCCATATATACAATGTCTACAACTCTGCCATCATCAACCTTTTTGGTTACATATTCAAAAATCATCATCAGATTCGTGAGACACGACCTCCCACATACAAAACCATATTTCCATTTAGATTAAATTTAAAGGGATAAGCTGTGTGACATTTGAACACATGGTAAAAAATAAACTTTGCATACTTGACATCAAATTATTTTAGTTCCTGACTTTGGCAGTAACTCTGTAATGGCTTTTCATTAAGTGTTTTGTTCCATTTTGTCACCAGGATTTTGTGTGTCAGTAGGTTAAAGGAGGTTAAACCAAAGGCATGCAAATGAAATGCAAGCACAAATTATGCTCTGTAAATTGCAATAGTGCAGTAAAATAATTAGTGTTATGATTTTGAAAGTTGTTAAAATTCACTACATGGCTCAATTATTTGAGCCGGCTTGGCGATCGTTTCGCTCCACACCTTCACTCAGTCCGCCTTAACCAACCTGATCTCCCGGTGGCTGAGCACTTCAACTCCCCCTCCCACTCCCAGTCTGACCTTTCTGTCATGGGCCTCCTCCAGTGCCATAGTGAGGCCCACCAGAAATTGGAGGAACAGCACCTCATATTTCGCTTGGGCAGCTTGCAGCCCAGCGGTATGAACATTGACTTCTCCAACTTTAGATAGTTCCTCTGTCCCTCTCTTCCCCTCCCCCTTCCCAGTTCTCCCTCTATCTTCCTGTCTCCACCTATATCCTTCCATTGTCCCGCCCCCCTGACATCAGTCTGAAGAAGGGTCTCGACCCGAAACGTCACCCATTCCTTCTCTCCTGAGATGCTGCCTGACCTGCTGAGTTACTCCAGCATTTTGTGAATAAATACCTTCAAAATGTCAGGATTACAACCATTTTTGAAGGAAATTCTGAGTCAGTTAATTTCATACCAGTTATTTTATAATTATCCAGCAATGTGTGTATGTGTGTTTGGAGTGGGACTGGGGCAATGAATCCAACCAAATGCTTATTCTGGGGTTTTTTCTGATCTTTAGTCTACAGGGTGAAATGTTTTTAAATTTCTCCAACAAAAGAAGTGACTTTCATTATGAATTAACCCTTTTTTATAATTGATCAAAATTCATGCTAAATTAGAAATAGAACCCATCATCTCA
The DNA here is from genome assembly GCF_053455715.1 of Rhinoraja longicauda. NCBI lineage: Eukaryota > Metazoa > Chordata > Chondrichthyes > Rajiformes > Arhynchobatidae > Rhinoraja > Rhinoraja longicauda. Next base: position 326,000 of record NW_027601332.1, on the reverse strand, counting down.
AAACGTTTAAACCTCAGAACGTTAAAATGATTAGGTTTAGGTTTATTATTGTCAGGTGTACTGATCTATAATGAAAAAGTTTGTTTTGCATGCTATCCAATCAGATCAGATCAGATATACCATACATAAATATAATCAAGTCAAACTCGTACAATAGATAAAGCAAAGGGGATGATACAGTGCTGACTATGGTTGTCAGCATTGTAGCGCATCAGTTCCCAAGATAAACACCAATGTCCACAATGGGGTAGGGATGAATCGGAAGGTGCACTAGCTTATGGAAGGACTGTTCTGAAGCCTGATTACAGAAGGGAATAAGCTGTTCCTGAGTCTGGTGGTGCACACTTTCATGCTTCTGTACCTTCTGCCAGATGGGAGCTGAGAAAAGAAGAAATGACCCAGGTGGGACATGTTTTTGATTAAATTGGCAGCTTTTCCGAGGCATTGTGGTGTAAATGAAGTGAATGGTGGGAGGTCCGCTCTGTGATCAACGTTAACCTGTATCTAAAGTAATTTATTTCACTGATACGTCATTGCAGCTCTTTGAACCACTCTGAATTGTAATCAGTGTCTTTCGTCAGAGCTATTCTTCAAGCTACTATTACATTGTTTTTATCACTGAAAGTTGTATGCAGATCTTATTATTCCGTATCTATAATTGTCCACATAAATCTTGTTTCCTGTGTTGTGATGGAATTTTCACCTAAATGAAATGTGACAATTTATTAACAAGGAAATTGATGATTCATAATTTTTGGGGATAAATGTCCAGCTCAGGGAGGTGATTCAACAAAGCAAGCATTGAATGCTCTGACTAGAGATATAAGAGATAGGTGATGAAATGGGATGTCCCCAAATACTGGAACAAACCTACAGGTGTAATATAAAATGCATCCTGACTGGTTTCATCATTGCCTGGTATGGCAATTTCAATGTACAGGAACACAAGAGGCAGCATAGAGAGATGGCCACAGCTCTTCCCACTATTGAGAGCATCTACATAAGAGGCTGCCTGAAGAACACAGCATCTATCTTCAAGGATTCCCACCCCTTACAATCTGAGGCACACACTCCTCTCACATCAGGCAAGAGGTAGAGAAGCCAAAGTCCCACACCACCGGTTTCGGGAACAGCTACTTACCGACAACTATCAGAGTTCTTGAACCAATTTGCACAACCCTAATTCTACCTCGACATCAGAACACTTCATGGAGTAGGTTTTTATTTTCTAATTGTTACAGATAAGTCTTGTTTGTTTTTTTTAAGTAATTTATTTTAGAAATTGTAGGTATAATTTGCATATAATTTGTTTTTGTGTTTTGTCTGAGTCTATGTGTTTGTGATGTAGCTGCAAGCAAGTAAACTAGATTTGACTTGTCATTAGTGGATCATGTTTGTACTTACATTGATGGAAAAGTGCCGAAAGTGTTTGTGCCGAAAGTGTTTGTGATATTTTGAAACACGTTTATTTCACAAAACAAGGAATAAAACAAGATTCCAATGTGTCCACGCCTGTGTTTACAATTTAAGCACTCCTGAAATAGATTCAAATTCATAGCAATGATAAAATGATTAAAAAAAAGATTAAATTATAATATCCATCCAGAGTTTCAGAAGCTGTGTTGTTCAAAACACACAGGGACATAAAGGACCATCTATTTGCCTTGGTCATGAGCACTCTCACCAGTTTGAACATTATTTGAGGATGCCATAAATGGGAAAGGCAGTTGGTGTTCAAAGAAACCAGAAAATTCGATGAAGCATTTCAAAGAGGGTCATTAAAGGGTTATGTTGAAAGAATGGAGCGACTAGGCTTGTATACACTGGAATTTAGAAGGACGAGAGGAGATCTTATCGAAACATATAAGATTATTAAGGGGTTGGACACGTTAGAGGCAGGAAACATGTTCCCAATGTTGGGGGAGTCCAGAACAAGGGGCAACAGTTTAAGAATAAGGGGTAGGCCATTTAGAACTGAGATGAGGAAAAACTTTTTCAGTCAGAGTTGTGAATCTGTGGAATTCTCTGCCTCAGAAGGCAGTGGAGGCCAATTCTCTGAATGCATTCAAGAGAGAGCTAGATAGAGCTCTTAAGGATAGTGGAGTCAGGGGGTATGGGGAGAAGGCAGGAACGGGGTACTGATTGAGAATGATCAGCCATGATCACATTGAATGGCGGTGCTGGCTCGAATGGCCTACTCCTGCACCTATTGTCTATTGTCTATTAAATGACCCTGCATAAGAACAGAAATGAGATGAGGAGCCATTTTGTTCCTATGCTCAGTTTATTTTTTTTTTAACGTTAACATCAAAGGCATGTGAAGTAATCATGTTTATTGTCCATTTATCAGTGTTATATCAAAATCATCAACATTCAGAAACATCCTTAAAATGAAAAATGCAGACTGCTGTTTGAGGGAGAAGCAGGTTGCAGCAACTGTAATGTCCTGAGCGTTTCCATTTAGAAAAGGGTAAATTCTGGAGATTGATAAAGTTTTGCTAAATTAGGGGAGGAAAAGTCAACCTCTAAAATCATACAAAAACACAATCCACACAGAATACATAGGTCGATGTGAATATGTTAGAAAAGATCCAGAATGATCAACTCAAAAAGCACTGCCTTTATTTGGTCCATCTGACACGAGTCTCACATCATCTCCAACAGCCGAGTTTAGTTCATCAAAGTTACTGCTGATGTATCCAAAAGTGTTTCTGCTGCTGCAACTTTCATTATTTCTGAATTCATCAAGGGTTTTTTTTCTGTACACATTATTTTACCGCATCATGGAGAATGAAGGAGAATGCTGAATCTATTTTGCTATTCAATCGATGGAAGCACTTTCAGCTTCCCAACTTTATGACCGCAGGAAACTGTATCCTGATTGGTGCCTTGTGGTTGGTCAAAATGTATTAATTGGGAAACAGCTTTTCTAGTACTCGTGAGCCATGGAATTCAAACCACTTGGGAAGGTCTCCAATATACACAAGACTGGAATTGTAATCAAATGTGAAGTTAATTGAATGTGGCACACTCTTCTTACAATGGTCTGTGTTAGCTCACTGCCACCTCCCAAGATCACACTATTAAAACCAGCTGCATTATCCGTGTAGCAAAACTGTGGTCTGCAAAATGTATTATGTGGACCATTGAATTAAGGGACATGATTTAACAATGCAAATTCAGATCATCAGGTCTCTTAGAATTAAATTAAAGCACAAACAATTTTAAAATGGCTATAGGCAATCAGTATCAGTTAATGGATAATGTTTGGAGTTAATTTTTGGCCATCGAAACTGTTTGAAATTATTGAAAAACATTTCACTTGGAACTTAAAAGTGGAAGAGAAACCCATTTGTCTAAGCTGGTAGGAAAACAGGAGGTCTTTCATTGGGAATATGTCTCATCATTAGTTGTTTTGATTATACAATTTAGATATGTTACTGATTGTATCAGATTTAAATTTTGACCTGTGAACAACTCTTATTGCCAGTGACACGTGCCAATGCTGACATTTGCTTATTTCAGACAGAAAGGTAAGATGGAACCAACACTGGATAACACTGAGATAATGATGGACTATTTAGCTTTGAAATATCAAAGCATTAAAAATATAAAATACAAAAATACTCATCGGGTCAGGCAGCATCAAATGGCGAGAGAAACAGGGTTAGCATTTTATATGGATATTTCCAGCATTCTGTTTTATTTCAGACTTCCAGCATCAGCAATATTTTATTTTAAATTTTAGTGCTAATGGATAAATCATCCCTCGATCAATTGCTGATTATGCGGCAAATGTGCACAATGATGTCTTTTACATTACACATTGGCACAAGCTCATTTTCCATATCGTGCTGTTAGTTGATTACAAGTTTTGTGAATGATTTGCAGCTGTGTCTGCAGCTTTAGTGAAAGGTTTTGAAAGTGTCTTTATTTCCATTTCTTCTCTGCCATAATGACACACTGAACTGTAATTCTGAATGTGGATTGAGTGGGAGATTAAGCTTAAGTGTGTTTGTACCAAGGTTGTTTAAATTAGAGATACAGTGTGGAAACAGGCCCTGCAGCCACCGAGTCCACGCCGACCAGCGATCACCCCATACACTAACACTATCCTACACACTAAGGACAATTTATAATTTAACCAAAGCCAATTAACATACAAACCTGTATGTCTTTGGTGTGGGAAGAAACCGGAGCTCCCGGCAAAAAACCTACATGGTCACGGGGAGAACGTACAAACTTCATACAGACAGCACCCGAGGTCAGGATCAAATCCGGGTCTCTGGCTCTGTGAGCATGCTATCCACTCAAATCAGATAACACCATACATAAATATAATCAAGCCAAACTCAAGTATAACATGTAGGTAAAGATACAGAGAGCAGACTTGTGCTGCATGGTTGAAGGGATGAATCGAGATTCAAGATGGGTTTATTGTCACATGTACCATAAGGTACAGTGAAATTCGAGTTACCATGCGACCACACCAAGTGAAAAGCAGTAAGACACAAAACCACATAAAATAAAATTTAATATAAACATCCACCGCAGCAGCTCCCCACATTCCTCGCTGTGATGGAAGGCAATAAAGTCCAATCTCTCCCTCTTTCTTCCCCACGGTTGGGGCTGTCGAACCATGCGCGGTCGAGGCCATCAAATCATACACAAGATAGTATGGTTAAGGTACAAGACAGAAACTTGCTAGAGTTGGTAGGTTGGTTGGTTGGAGTAGGTTGTTTGCAGGCAAAGATATGCTGGAAAAGTGGGATTTAAAAAAATGTGGTGACTAGAGTTCAGGGCATGCATGTTCCTGCTAGAGCAAGGCAGGTGGCAGTAAGGAAACTTGATTGACAAAATAAATTGAGGTTCTGGTCAGGGAAAAGAAAGAAGCATGGGACAGGTAAAGGCAGCTAGGATCAAGAGGAGTTTTGGGAACTGAAAAGCATTCTTAAGAAGAAAATAAGGATGGCAAAAAAGGGGCAGGAGATGGCTCTGGCAGATAACATTTCAGAAAAATCCAAAGAGATTTTAAGCACACAGGGAAAGAAGGTAACTAGAGAGAGAATAGGACACCTCTGAAACCAAAGCGTGGAGCCACAAGAGATGGGCAGGGTCATCAATGAGTATTTTCCCTCTATTTTTGCCATGGAGAAAGACACGAAGACTGGGGAACTTGGAGCAGTTAATGGAATTGCCTTGAGGGCAGTCCGTATTACGGTCAAAGAGGTCCTGCCTAGCTGAAATATACATATCATCATTAGATACTGGTGAGGTACCAGAAGACAGATGAATGGCTAATTTTGTACCTCTATTTAAGAAAGGCTGCAAAGCCTGGGAACTATAGACCGATAAGCCTAACATCTGTCATAGGCAAGTTACTGGAGAGGATTCTGAGGGGTAAGATATATATGCATTTGGATAGACGGGCTCATTAGGGATAGTCATTGTGATTCTGTATGTGGGAGATCGTGCCTTATGAATATGAGTTTTTTAAGATGTGATCAAAAAAGTTGATGAGGGCAGAGCTGTAGATATTGGCTACATGCACTTCTGCGAGGCAGTTGATAAGTTTACGCATGGTAGGCTGTGGGCATGTGTGAATAATGTAGATGGGGCACATTGGTCGGCATGGGCAAGTTGGGCCAAAGGGCCTGTTTCCGTGCTGCATGATTCTATCCATAGATTTGTTAAAAGATTTTTTTTAAGTGAAGTCATTTTGTTAGTAAAAAAAAAGGATTTTTCTAAGTTTAAAAAACGTTCATTTGCGAACAGAATCGGAATGGTATCCAAACTAGGTCATTTTTACAGATACATGGCAAACCCACCAAATATATTTGGAATTGTTTCAGGATCTACTGGAAATGGTAGAAATAATTTTGTCCTTTTGAGAGACTAGATCCAGTGTAGCATATTCACCAACCTTGCTTTAGAATAAGATACTCGCTAACTTGCAAAGCTAGACGATTGGACTGGAGTAGAGTTTCCACATTGCAGACTTAATTTAACCCAGCTGCAATATAATCCCATTGAGGATTAGATTGTCTGTCAAAATCTGACTCAGTTTCCCATTGGGGTCAAAAATGTTTTACTTTTAGTTCAGTTTCTCCATTTTACTTTGATTTCTAATTCAGTATTTTAAAATGTGTTTGTGCGATTTATGCATTGTAATGTTAACTAGAATCCTAAGACTTTCAATTTCCTTTCAAATTTTCATGTCTCCTTGAGTTTCAATTAAATTAACATTTTCAAGTAGAGCTCAGATCACTAGAATTTAGCTGGATTTACTTTAGGTGGAATTCAGAAGAATAACAGAGCATGCCTTAACGCTTATAAAATCGTGATGGGTCTAGGCAGGTTGAGTGTAGGAAGGAAGGTGGTGGTGAGGAGGTCAGAACTTGGACATCACAGCCATTTAAGACTGAGATGAGGAGAAATATCTTTTCGCAAAGAATGATGAGCCTGTGAAGTTCTCTGGCAGCTGTGGCCAAATTGTTAAATATATTCACAAAGGAATTAAATATAGTTCTAATGGCTAAAAAGATCAAGGTGGAGAAGAGGCAAAAATAGGCTATATTTGGATGATCAGTCAGTCAGAATGGCAGAGCAGACTCCCATTTTCTAGGTTTCTAAACATTGTAACTTTGGGAATCATTGATTGTGTCAAAAAAAGTAACTGCAGATGCTGGTACAAATCGAAGGTATTTATTCACAAAATGCTGGAGTAACTCAGCAGGTCACGCAGCACCTCAGGAGAGAAGGAAAGGGTGACGTTTCGGGTCGAGACCCTTCTTCAGACTGATGTCAGGGGGCGGGACATCTCCGTGATTGCGTCAAAGTAATTTAGACACAGTAGCAAAAAGCACTAATGTCCCAAAGGACAACGTAAACTGATGGGATCTATTTAATTTTTAAACTCCAAATGTTTTATACACTGTTATGATGCAACTATCATTGAGAAAGGAGCATGTAGTTTGCAAGTTAAACATTACAACACAACATCCATGATGTCTTTCTAAAATCATGTCCACTTTTTCAACATTGTCTTCAAATGTTCATGCAAGTTAAATTGCTTAATTCTAATGACTGTATTTGCAAAATAAAATGTGTTTACCCTGCATTTGAGTGTGAATTGTGGCCGGACTCGAAGATTCGGGTCAACATGCATTTGAAATTAAATCACAAATGTGGTATGGGTTTTGTGGACATCTACTGTAAATGCCTGATAACTTATAGAAACATAGAAAATAGGTGCAGGAGTAGGCCATTCGGCCTTTCGAGCCTGCACCACCATTCAATATGATCATGGCTGATCATCCAGCTCAGTAACCTGTACCTGCCTTCTCTCCATACCCCCTGATCCCTTTAGCCACAAGGGCCACATCTAACTCCCTCTTAAATATAGCCAATGAACTGGCCTCAACTACCTTCCATGGCAGAGAATTCCACAGACTCACCACTCTCTGTGTGAAGAAATGTTTTCTCATCTCGGTCCTAAAAGACTTCCCCCTTATCCTTAAGCTGTGACCCCTGGTTCTGGACTTCCCCAACATCGGGAACAATCTTCCCACATCTAGCCTCTCCAACCCCTTAAGAATTTTATATGTTTCAATAAGATCCCCCCTCAGTCTTCTAAATTCCAGCGAGTATAAGCCTAGTCTATCCAGTCTTTCTTCATATGAAAGTCCTGCCATCCCAGGGATCAATCTGGTGAACCTTCTCTGTACTCCCTCTAAGGCCAGAATGTCTTTCCTCAGATTAGGAGAACAAAACTGTACACAATACTCCAGGTGCGGTCTCACCAAGGCCCTGTACAACTGCAGCAGAACCTCCCTGCTCCTATACTCAAATCCTCTTGCTATGAATGCTAACATACCATTCGCTTTCTTCACTGCCTGCTGCACCTGCACGCTTGCTTTCAATGACTGGTGCACCATGACACCCAGGTCACGTTGCATCTCCCCTTTTCCTAATTGGCCACCATTCAGGTAATACTCTGCTTTCCTGTTCTTGCCGCCAAAGTGGATAACCTCACATTTATCCACGATACCTCATATTTATCCACATATATGAATATCAATTTATGAGAGCAAATTGCAGCAGTAGCCTAGGTAATAAAACTAATAGGCCCAGGAGAAAAGTGGTCACATTTCACAAGTAAACACAAACAAAAAGCATAAATAATTAGTTGGATAGTTTGTGGAGAATTCTGAAATATCTGGAATACAATACACTATCAGTTTAGACAGGAAATCAGATTATAGTTCTGGTCTAGTCATCTGAGCACCAGTGTGCAATTCACATAGAAACTAATTGGAGTCCTTCCCTTTGTTGTCAGTTTACAATATTTTAGTCCTTGGAGATATAATGGCACGAGAAACCAATTAAAATTAAAAGAAAACACCATTAAATCACTTTTAGAGAAAACACTTAAGGGGAATAAATCTCTATTTTTAGTAATCTCACCCAACCTTGAACCATCTGGCAAAAAAATGTAATTTTAAGGAGTAAAACCATCTTAAAGCAAAGTTGACAAAGTAGTTGACATTTACTCCTTTTAATCTAAAATAGATAATTTATTCAATTATGATGGTTATATCATATTACATTGATGAGTCCACCATTCATGTAGCAATATGTGATCCGAGGAGATCTACAGGTATATGAAGAACAAAAGGGTACCAAAGAGAGAATAGGCCCTTTTGAGGACAGATGGACTCAAAGCAAACATCAGAAATGGAGGAAATGCATGCAAAGGGCCCATCAAGGCAGATGAGGAAGCCATGCAAGCAGAAATACAGTGCATTCAGAAAGTATTCAGACCCCTTCACTTTTTCCACATTTTGTTACATTATAGCCATATTTAAAAATTGATTAAATTCAGTTTAAAAAAAATCATCAATCTACACATAATACCCCATAATAAAAAAGCAAAAACAGGTGTTTAGAAATTTTTGCAAAATAATTAAAAATAAATAACTGAAATATTACATTTACGTAAGTATTCAGACCCTTTACTCAGCACTTTGTTGAGGCACCTTGGTAGCGATTACAGCCTCAAATCTTCTTGGGTATGATGCTACAAGCTTGGCACACCTGTATTTGGGTAGTTTCTCCCATTCTTCTCTGCAGATCCTCTCAAGCTCTGTCAGGTTGGATGGGGAGCGTCGATGCACAGCTATTTTCAGGTCCCTCCAGAGATGTTCGATCGGGTTCAAGTCCAGGCTCTGGCTGGGCCACTCAAGGACATTCACAGACTTGTCAAGAAGCCACTCCCGCGTTGTCTTGGCTGTGTGCTTAGGGTCGTTGTACTGTTGGAAGGTGAACCTCCTCCCCAGTCTGAGGTCCAGAACGCTCTGGAGCAGGATTTCATCATGGATCGCTCTGTACTTTGCTCCGTTCATCTTTCCCTCGATCCAGACTAGTCTCCCAGTTCCTGCTGCTGAAAAACATCCCCACAGCATGATGCTGCCACCACCATACTTCACTGTAGGTATGGTATTGGCCAATGCTGCAGAAATTGTTTTATACCCTTCCCCAGGTCTGTGTCTTGACACAATCCTGTCTCAGATGTCTTCATCTTCATAGCTTGGTTTTTGCTCTGACATGCACTGTCAACTGTGGGATCTTCTATAGACAGGTGTGTGCCTTTCCAAATCATGTCCAATCAATTTAATTTACCTCTGATAGACTCCAATCAAGTTGTAGAAACATCTCAAGGATAATCAATGGAAACAGGATGAACCTAAGCTCAATTTTGTGTCATAGCAAAGGGTCTGAATACTTATTTAAATGTGATATTTCAGTTATTTCCTTTTAATTACTGCAAACATTTCTAAATACCTGTTTTCACTTCTTTATTCTGGGGTATTGTGTGTAGATTGATGATTACAAAAATGAATTTAATCCTTTTTAAAATAAGGCTGTAATGTAACAAAATGTGGAAAAAGTGAAGGGGTCTGAATACTTTCTGAATACACTGTACATTTCAGAAGCTCCAAAGTAGGAGGCTTCATCTTGAGAACAGATGAGGCAGAGGTGCAGAAATTGAGGAAAAAAGGATAGCATCTTTACAGGTTGGGAGGGGGAAGTGTCCAGGTGAATTTGAGGATAAGGTGGAATTCATACGGAAGGTGATGAAATTGATATGTTCTGCGCTAATGCAGAAGGCAGCACCAATGCAATTGTCTGTGTATCAGAGAAACATTTTTATGGGGGGGAGGGGGGAGAAGAGAGGATGGGTATGCTGGAATATGGGACATGAACTATTCCACATAGCCATGAAAAACAACATGCACAACCATGTCCCAAGCAAGTGTCCATGGGTCTCTGATAATCAGGAAATGAATTCCCTCTCCCAAATCCAGTTCATTATGTTCACTCCCTTATTGCCTCAATTTAAGTAGGCCACACACACAAGTCCCTGGGTTTAAGTAGGCCACACACACAAGTACCTGGGTTTTTTCAGTCATAGCATCAGCCGCTAGGGTTGCCAACTTTCTCACTCCCAAATAAGGGACAAAAGGTGACCTCACCAAGCCAGCGGCCACGTGCTTCTGCTCCACTAATGGTTACGCAACCTCTGTTAGGCGGCACCCGGGCCTACATTGTCCGGGCCTACAGCGGCACCCGGGCCTAGAGTCTGCGTCTACAGTGTCCGGGCCTACAGCGCCTCCAGGGCCTAATACGGGACAAGGGCGGACAAGGACAAACCAATTTAACCCAATATACAGGATGTCCCGGCTAATATAGGACAGTTGGCAACCATATCAGTCGTAAAGCACAGAAATTGACCCGTCAGACCACCATATATATGCAGATCTTCTTTTGCCCATCTACATTAACCCTATTTGCCCATATTAAGACCATACGTTTTCTGAAAGCCATTACACTTTGAACCCCCCCTCACCATTAAATCGATTCCAGAGAATGAATTAAATGACATATAGCAAATAAAATTAAATGCAATCTTTAAAGTTTAAGATTCAATTCTCCCTCCTGGCTAAGAGAATGCAGAAACTGGATTAAAGAACTTTTTGGCAGTCAATAAGTTACAAATTGTGCTGGTAAGCAAATTAAATGTACAGAAATACAAGTGTCAGTAGAATCAAAGCATCAACTAATTATGTGTTGATGTCACAATAGAATCCTGAGAATAAATACATGGGTCAATAAGTGAACGGAACTCACCAAATACAACTAATGATGTGTGACTCACTTTGGATTTATAATGATCTCAATATTACCGTTGGAGCAGCATGGTGATTTGGAGTAATTTAACATATTTTAAAACTGTGGATGCTAGAAAGGTAAAGTGAAAACTGAAAATGCACACAGCTGGTCAGGCAGCATTTTTGGAAAAAGAAACGGCATGAATGTTTCAGGTCTGAGATCCTTCAAAAGAACTGGGGAAAGAGAGATAATGCGTTCATTTAAAATTGCAGAAGGTGGGGAGGGAAGATGAGGATCAATGCAATAATCTCTGACAGGGTGTGGCTTAAAGATGGTTCTCAAGCTAAAGAACAGATGCTGTTTAAGGAGATCATAAGTGATAGTAGAATTAGGCCATTCGGCCCATCATCTACTCTGCCATTCAATCATGGCTGATCTATCTCTCCCTCCATTCTCCTGCCATTTCCCCATAACCTCTGACACCCATACTAATCAAAAAACAATCCAGAAGATGCAGGATCATTTTATTCCAAAGAGCAAGAAAGATTCTAAGGGGAGTAAGAGGCGATCATGGCTGACAAGGGAAGTCAAGGACAATATAAAAATAAAAGAGAAGACATAAAACATAGCAAAAATGAGCAAAGAGTCAGAGGATTGGGAAACTTTTAAAGATCAACAGAAGGTAACTAAAAAGGCAATACGGGGAGAAAAGATGAAGTACGAAGGAAAGATAGCCAAGAATATAAAGGAGGATAGTAAAAGCTTCTTTCGGTATGTGACGAGGAAAAAATTAGTTAAGACAAATGTGGGTCCCTTGAAGACAAAAACAGGTGAATTTGTTATGGGGAACAAGGATATGGCAGATGAGTTGAACTGAAGGTAACTGAAAGAAGTTGAGTGTAAGAGCAAAGAGGTCCTTCTGCTGTTGTACAGGGCCCTGGTGAGACCACACCTGGAGTATTGTGTGCAGTTTTGGTCTCCTAATTTGAGGAAGGACATTCTTGCTATTGAGGGAGTGCAGCGTATGTTCACAAGGTTAATTCCCGGGATGGCCGGACTGTCATATGATGAAAGAATGGAGTGACTGGGCTTGTATACTCTGGAATTTAGAAGGATGAGAGGGGATCTTATAAAAACATAAAATTATTAAGGGGCTGGACACGCTAGATGCAGGAAACATGTTCCCAATGTTGGGGGAGTCCAGAACCAGGGGCCACAGTTTAAGAATTAGGGGTAGGCCATTTAGAACTGAGATGAGGAAAAACTTTTTCACCCAGAGTTATAAATTTGTGGAATTATCTGCCTCAGAGGGCAGTGGAGGCTGATTCACTGGATGCATTTAAAAGAGAGTTAGATGGAGCTCTTAGGGCTAGCAGAATCAAGGGATATGGGGAGAAGGCAGGAGCGGGATACTGATTGTGGATGATCAGCCATGATCACATTGAATGGCGGTGCTGGCTCAAAGGGCTGAATGGCCTACTCCTGCACCTATTGTCTACGTGTCTATGTCCAGCGCCAGAGAGAGCCTCAGCATCACATCCCTGTTTTTGAATGCAAGCCCACTTGAAATAAATGCTAGCATTGCGTTTGTTTTCATTGTGGGAACCCTGCACCAACACTCCCAAGTCCCTTTGCACCTCCAATTTCTGGATACTCTCCCCATTTAGAAAATAATCTACGCCTTTATTCCTACTACCAAAATGCACGATTCCACAATTCGCAAAACTATATTCCATCTGCGACCTCTCCACCCACTCCTCCCAACCTATCCAAGTCCTTCTGCAGAGTCCCTGCTTTCTCTACACTACTTGCCCCTACACCTATTTTTGTATCATCCACAAACTTGGCCACAAAGCCTTCCGGCCCCTCATGCAAATCATTAATATACAACGTGAAGAGCATCGGCCCCAGCACCGAGACCTGCGGAACTCCGCTAGTCACTGGCAGCCAACCAGAAAAAGTCCCCTTTGTTGCCACTCTTTTCCTTCTGCCATCCAGCCAACCTGCTATCCATGCTGGCATCTGCCCTTTGATACCGTGTGCTCTCATCTTCCTTAGCAGCCTCCCATGTGGCACCTTATCAAAGACTTTCCGAAAATATAGATTTTCCAACATCTACTGACTCTCCTTTGTCTGTCCGACTATTTGCTTTTTCAAAGAATTCCAGCAAAAAAAGGGGGCTTTAGATAGGTGGATATGCTGAGATTATAGGGATATGGATCACATGCAGACAGAGGTTAGTTTAATGTAGTATCATGACTGACACAGATATTGTGGGCGGAAGGGCTTGTTTCTGTGTTGTACTGTTCTATGTTAAATAAAGATACATAGTAAGAATGTAACAATTAGGTGCAATGCTTCACCTGTTGATTAAGTGTTCTTTTGATAGACATCAAGAAATACCAAAATTTGTATTCATTTATAATCCTTCATGATAAAATATATCTATAGACACAATGATGTGAAATTCGCTGAGTGTGACTGAATGACTTGCAGTGAAGCAAAAGGTTTCCAAAATAAGAATTCTTCCTCCATTTCACCATTGCAGCATTTTTCTTTCCTACCAATACTCGACTACTGTCAGTGGATAGCATATGAAACAACTCAGTACATGTTTCACCTTTCCATTTTTTCACATAACACACCCGGCATTCTCATTTGTCAAGGACAAAATGTGACACTTTCTTTTATTCGTCTCTCCTTACATCACAGCTAATACTTTATCATAGAATCGACTATTTTAATGCCAGCAATTTAAAAAAATGTTTCACATTTAAGCTTTGTTTAAATCGGTGCATAGGTTGATCATAAAGTACAAAACTTTTTTTTAAAAAGCTACGCAAGTGCACCTGCACAATTAAGTTTTGGGTTTTTTTCTTTCTTCATTCCAGTCAAAATCCAGAATACAATCATCTTCCAACTCATCAGTGGAAAAGAGATATCTACCCATTGCCGCTGCTGTAGTGCTAGTTGATGGAAATCCAAAGGTCTTCCTTTTTCTGGACAGCATCCCAGACTCAGTAGCATCATTTTGTACCATACTTTTCTGCTCCGCAACCGATACCTCACTTTGATCTGTAGTCTTTACATTTTTCTTGTCAGGGCAGGGACTAAAAGAGAAACTAGAAAGCTTTGCTAAAGTACTGGAGGACACCTTTACCTGGCCCGTCAGAGCTGAACTTTCACTGCTCTCTTGCTCTGTTATCAGTTCTGTAGGAATTGGAGGTTTTGATTTATCCAGTGCCACCTTTTGCAGCTTACCCGTGTGTTTGTTACTGGGACTCTTCTGCAGATCAAGTGATGGTTCTGTACCACTGCAATTAGCAACCAATGTTCCTTTGCTTGCTTTTTTATGCAAGAGAATACTGTTAGAGGTGCAGCCGTGTAATATTTGGGGAATTTCTGTTTGGTTACTGGCTTGGGATGGCTTCTTAAAAGCATGTGCCAATTCGTTATTTAATTCCTCAACTTCTGTATGGTCAGAAAACGGGACCGAGGGTTCGGAAGTAGATTTAGCTGCAGCTGAATGGCTTAGTTTTTGCTTTGGCTTGAATACAAATGTCTTTAGCTTGGTCAATAGGATGTTAGAATCCCCGCTAGTTTCAGGCTGAAGAGGAAAGGCATCACTAGCCTGTGAGGTATGCTTTGTTCCTGGTGGTTTTACTTTCTTATTTGCTTTAGCTTGGAGCCCAGGTGAAGTACATTGTCCTGAAGTACCACCAGATGAGCTGGAGTCATCCAGATTCAGAAGTGCACTGGGTTCACTTGATTCAGATAAATGACTTTCATTACAAGTTTCTTTACTTTTGAACAACATTCCGCTCTGTGAAACCCGGGAAGTGTGTAGCTTTTTGGACACCCGAACAGTCACAGCGGAATCTGGTGTGTTTGACGAAGCATGGATTTCAACATTTGTCTGTCTTTTCGTGTGATCCGTGCCAGTTCTTCTTTCAGCTTCTGAATTCTCAATGGCTAAACCAGCAGACTTAATGTTATTCACACCACACAAACCTATAGGTGGCGAAATCATGTTGGAATTACTAGTTGTTGCAACTTGCTCTGTACTTTTTATTGGCTGGGGACTGGTATTTAATTTAGAAAAAGGATGCTGATAAGAATTCCCTGATGTTTGTTTGAGTATGCAGGATTCAGCTAGTACAGTCCCCTCTCTTTCAGGACCCTTTTCATGAGTTTTGCTTTGAAAGTCATCAAACCAGGTGAGATCACTACCTGTTTGATCAACATCCCGAGCAATGGGATTCAGTTCATCAGTTCTTGAATCAGGAGCAGCGTCAGAAAATGCATCACACCTGTCACTTGAGTTTGTACATCCATTTGGTGGATGCTGTTCGTCTCCATTCTGAATGCTATTGAAAATACAAGTTACATTATGAAAAAATGTTTAACCTACAGAAATGTCATCATCTACAGAAATTATTTTTTGATGAAAAGCCAGAACTACTCTCTCTAACCACCCGCTAAACATGATATGAAGTCTAGACCCATCTCTTTGATTACTTCAGTTTTTAAAAGTTCTCATGTATTATAGGATAGTGTTATAGGATAGGATCGCTGGGCGGCGCAGACCCGGTGGGCCGAAGGGCCTGTTTCCGCGCTGTATCTCTAAATCTAAAATAGCTAGCAGAATAAAATCACTCTCTTGACATATCTGACGCAATGTTTTCAAGTCAATGTGCAGGACAAGAGGGGAAGCTATGGTAGAAGCCGGATAATCAGCCATGAGCTGGGTAAAAGAAACAAACTCAGATAGAGTTTATTCCTCAATTTAAATAAAATGAAATGGGATTATAAATTCATTAGTTCTTAAGTAACATGAGCAAAATTAGGCCATTCAACTCATCGATTCTCCTCTGCCATTCAATCATGGCTGATCTATCATTCCTTTTCAACCCCATTCTCCTGCCTTCTGTCAGTAACCTTTGACACCCTTACTACTCAAGAACCTATCAATCTGGGCTTTAAAAATACCCAAAGACTTGGCCTCCATAGCCCTTTGTGGCAATGAATTCTACAGATTCACCACTCTCTGGCTAAAGAAATTCCTCCTCATCTTCTTACTCAAGGTACATCGTTTTATTCTGAGGTTGTGTCCTCTGGTACTAGACTCTCCCACTAGTGGAAACATCCTCTCTGCATCCACTATTCAGGCCTTTCATTATTCAGTAAGTTTCAATAAGATCCCCCCCTCATCCTTCTGAACTCCAGCGAGTACAGACCCAAGCCAGCAAACGCTCATCATGCGTTAACCCAATCATTCCAGTATACCTCCTCTGGAACCTCTGCAACACCAAAATATCCCTCCTCAGATATGGGGCCCAAAACTGCTCACTATACTCCAAATGCAGTCTGACCAGTGCCTTATAAAGTCTCAGCAATACGTCCCTGATTAATGTAAATTTGGTGGCTATTACTCTTTGTGCATTGAAAGATCAAAATCCCTATTAAGGTTTCCTAATAAACATTTAATGCTCTGTCACATTTCCCCCAATGGAAAACTTTAACTTCATCTAATCCCGTGCAGATTTGTTCGATGTAACCCTGCATGCCTGCACTAATGCATTGAAATAATTTAAAAACACCCTCATGCAAGTGTTGTCAGCATTCCAAAAATTCCCTGGTGAGCCGCCACCACTTTGCAATGCATCTCCAAGCTCCATTTCACATTTCCAATGTCTCAGTTGAGATCCAATTCCAGCAGCTTTGCTTCAATGAGGCAGCCGTTCACAATATTGCCCCTTTGCTGATTCATCTGATCAATCATCGTAGTCAACCCGACCCAATTGCTCAAATCAATGTCATAAACCGGCTGGACAAAGTTGCACTGCTCCCAGTAGAGCAATCAGCAAGTAGGGGGTTAATTGTACATTACAATTACCACTTATGGAAGCACAAAATGCTGAAATCTACAGCAAAATTAAACTGAGAGGAACTCAGGAAACTGGTTTGAGCAGCACCTCTAAGGTTGGGGGGGGGGGGGGGGAGTGGATGGGGATGATCATTCGATAATTGTAGGTTCAATTTTCAGTTCAACATTCTTGTAATGTTTAGCAACAACTAAAGTGTCAATAATAAAACAATTTGTCTAAATAATCAATTAATTCACCCAACTCTGATAACGGTGGTGTTTCATCAATTAAAAATAATCAAATTTATTACCCTACAAGTATAATTAAAGTAAACCTTTGTAGTATTCCTCAACCCCCAGTGAGTTTGTGCAACTTTTTTACCTGTCAAGTCTCTGCAGTTCTTGAAGGAGAAGAACATTTAGGCCCAGTCTTTCCAGCAGCAATTCACACTGCATTTTGTACTGCTCTTTTGTGTCTGTTGGAAAGGACGTGTGCAATGCGTTCACGCCACCGAGAAGAGCACCTCCCTGGAAATCAGAACAAAAGCAAACTATATAAAGTCACAAAAAGACTCTTCAATTCTTCGAGCACAGTTCAATATGCTTAAGTCTATTGCTCGGCAGTGTACAAAATCAATTAGCATTCTTACGTCAGTTATTTGTGCACGTGATAAAATCGGTTCAATATATTATTCAAGATACAAAAGCAAAATATTTCCTGTGGACTCAATCGAAATTATTTTTTTTTACATTTTTGCATGTATCTCATGATTAGAGCCAGGATGTTTAGGCACTAAAAAACTCTGAAATAGGCAGGCAAATAGGCATAATAAAATTACAAAAAAGGCACAAAAAGGCATTTATTGACAAAAAGAGGCATAAAAAGGACTATTTCCACCACCAAAATATGGTTAAAAATGATAATATAAAGGAATACTACATTAAATGACCAAAGTTGCCTGGTTGCACATAATTACTAGCATTTTTTTCAAATTACCTGGTGTTCAACTATGCCGTCTGTCAGACAGAATATGCTTCAGTTGTGAAAAACTTCTTTCTACCCCAGCTGAGGTCACTGATGCATACCCGAAACAAACTCCAGACTCTATATTCATGTGGATATCTTGTGCATAACAACTACCTTTGAGAACTTTAGCTATGTTACCTAAAATCACTCTCTCACATTTTCCTTGTATATCTTTACCTACATCACCAGGAACTTTACGAATATCGTCAGTTACTCTGTTGAAAACCTGCAAGTTATTCACTAATGTTTCGCCACGTTTCTCAAGGAAAGTGATAGCTTGTGGGAAGTTTGCAAAATTGGAAGCAATAAACACAAGATCGCAGTGGAGGGACTTTTTCTGCATGATTTCACTGACGATCCTGACTGCAGCAGATTCCTCTTCTTCAAAACAGTTGACGATTTCTTTTATCTTTTCAAAATTTGCAGCATAGTAGAGTACAGCAGAGAGCCATGTACCCCACCTAGTCAGAACGGGCTGAGGAGGTAGCGGAATCTCAGGTGCCATTTCCTTGAACAACTGCACATGTGACAGTGCTTTGAGGAAGATTTTCTTGACATTGGAAACTAGGCAATCGACATTTGGAAACAAGCTACGTATGTGCTCAGCAATTCTATGGAGTCCGCGAGCTAAGCATGTGAAATTCAACATTTTGGGGAATAAAACTTTAAGAGCACGAGCAGCTTTTTTCATATACGGAGCTGCATCAGTCACAAACAGAAGAACATTCTCGTGTTTTATACCTTCTGGCCAAAGTACAGCAAGTGAAGATGTAAACAACTGAGCAATAGTTGAGCTGTTTGCCTTCTCCAATACCTCCGATGTCAACAGATACTCCTTTGATAGTTGACCTGCCTCCAGTGTACCGATGACCACATTGGCAACATATCTCCCCACAGCATCGGTTGTCTCATCTATTGAGATCCATATTTTGTTGCATGCAACATCATCTCTAATTTTCTGCACAACAATGTTGAAGTTGCTGTCAACATTATTTTTCCGTAATGATGACTCGCTCAGTATATGTTCCTCTGTGTATTTCTCTAAAAAACCTCTGAGAGATTTGTTTTCCAATTTCCACAGTGGAATTCCAGCATCAATGAATGCCTTGCACAGATCACTCAAAAACTCAGATTTGTGACTGGAGCCAGCAGTAAATGTAGTGAGGAGACAAGCTTGCGTATTTCCCGCCTTCAGTTTCGCTGCTACCGACTTGTGTTTAGCTGACTGTACATGCTGGGAGATGAAATATTTATTCTCATGATTCACTGCTTTCTCACATGCTTTGCAAAACAGCACACAGTTGTCTGTAGAGAATATATCACTCCCGTACACACTCACCAAATCGTTCAGTTGTTTACAAGGCGTTGACTTGACTTGAGGCATTTTGATGATTGCAGACCCTACAGGAGCGGGGATGCAGACCTCTACAGGCAGGCCAAGTAAATGCTGTGAAGAGGAATCAGAGCTGCCAAGAAAAGAGGTACTCTGAGAAGTTGAGGAGCAAGTCCTCAGCTAATGACTCTTCTTCAGTTTGGAAGGGCTTGCAAGAAATCACAAGCTACAAGAGGAAAACCCCCCTTGGACAATCATCAGCTGACCAACGACCTGAACGAGTTTTAACTGCAGGCTCAATACACAGAAACTTAACCCTGGTACCTCTCCCCTTCTCCCCAATCAACACTTCACACCTACTCACAGCCTGACTCTAGTATGAAAAGACTGGACTCGGCTTGTACTCGCTGGAATTCGGCTTGTACTCGCTGGAATTTAGAAGATTGAGGGGGGATCTTATAGAAACTTACAAAATTCTTAAGGGGTTGGACAGGCTAGATGCAGGAAGATTGTTCCCGATGTTGGGGAAGTCCAGAACAAGGGGTCACAGTTTAACGATAAGGGGGAAGTCTTTTAGGACCGAGATGAGAATGTTTTTTTTCCACACAGAGAGTGGTGAATCTGTGGAATTCTCTGCCACAGAAGGTAGTTGAGGCCAGTTCATTGGCTATATTTAAGAGGGAGTTAGATGTGGCCCTTGTGGCTAAAGGGATCAGGGGATATGGAGAGAAGGCAGGTACAGGATACTGAGTTGGATGATCAGCAATGATCATATTGAATGGAGGTGCATGCTCGAAGGGCCGAATGGCCTACTCCTGCACCTATTTTCTATGTTTCCCCACCCACCCGTCTCCAATCACCACTTAACACCCAATTACAGCCTGACTGTAAAAGACTGGGGCCTCGTCCACTACCCACGAACGAACGACCGACGGTGGCGCCCCAACTTTTGTCCCGGTGGTGGAAATTTTCTTGTAAGCTACGTTAACACGGCAAAAACCGGCTGATTTAGGCACTCGATCGTGAAAAAGGCATTCTCTTGATGAAATCATCAAAAAAAGCATGAAATGGCACTTATGGCTCTTATGTTAAAATCCTGGCTCCACTCATGATATAATGTGCTAAATGTCCAACTTCAGTCCTTCACCTTTTCATGATATGTTGGTTTTAATTCTCATTTCTATATAAAATGTTTTTCTCAGCAATACATACCTGCATGGATGACTCCATTACAGAGATCACTGTGATGGCATCTTCAACAGTTACGTTATCCCTAAACATTAGTCTTGCATGAGCTAAAACACAAATTTTCAAAAATTGGCAGGCAGCAGTAGACAGATTAAAAAAAATCTGTACACTTAATTGAAATAAACAAACCTCCAAATAACAGCAGGCAATTGTGACACAGCCCGGCTAGCTCAGTCGGTAGAGCATGAGACTCTTAATCTCAGGGTCGTGGGTTCGAGCCCCACGTTGGGCGTCACTCTTTGGCGATGGGTGCAAACATTTAATTGTGCGGCGCATATATGACATAAAGAACCCTCAAACCATTATGTTTTGCTGAAGCCAGAGGGAGATAAAATTGCTTCTCTCTGCTCTCTTTATAAAACTCAAGCCGACGAAGAACATGTGCTTGCACTGGGAAAATAAAATCTTTACTCATTATTTTGAATTTAAAACTAGTCTAAGAGATTTGTTGTCTTTATTTTTGAAACCTATCCTGTTTAAATATATCTTCAATTATTAAAACATATGTAATCAAACATTTAACCCAAGAAACACAAGAACTGCTGCATCTCAGTCCCATTACTCCTGTGAAGCTTTGGGATATGGACAAATAATGAACTCAAGTGCGGAAGCTTATTACAAAAAAATAAGTTGTCCAACTAACCAGTACTTAATTCAACAGTTTAAATATCCTTTCCCCCTGCCACCCATGGACTACAGCTGAAGTGTATATAACCTACAGGATCCCATGGCAATCAATAAACACAGATGAAAATCAATGCCTCCCAGGAGGCTGCGAAGAAGTCGGAGGCGGGGCCTCGTGGGTCAGAGGCAAGGCCCGCGGCCAGGACCTGGGGTCTGGGTTGCGCCACGGAAAGGATCCGGCGGCGATAGTGGAGAGGTCAGTGCGGCGGTCAATGAGGACGCCACTGACGGACGAGGACGGACCACGTGGGAGTGAGGACGCCGCTGTCAGGGGAGGAACAAAGGAGGACCCGGTGTGGAAGGGACATCCGTGAGGAGGGGGAGGGGGAGAAAGAGCAAAGGAGGACCTGGCACCGGGATACTTTGTAACTTTGTCAGTGCCCTTTATGTGGTGGCTATTTGCATACCGAGGGTTTGCAAGTAAAGAATTTCACTGTAACTTGTCACATGTGACAATAAAGTATTCATTCATAAAGAAAAAAAATACAGAGGTACTGGCAATGGGTCGATGACCCGAAACATTAAATCTGTACCTATTTCCCCAGTGTTTCCATAATTTTCCTTTAAAAAAAAAAAAAGCTATCATGGTTCCTGGCTACCTCCAGACTCCCATCTCTTAATCTCACACCACCTTGACAGACACATTTCTTTATTCTAGATTCAGATGCTTCACATCTCGTCATTTTAAAAGGTGAACATCATAACCTATGTTCTCCCCTTTGCAGACAGTGGAACTGATTGTAGACTTCAGGAGAGCTCCTCCTCCCCTCCCCCCTCTCATCATCAACAACACCAGTCACAGCTGTGTAGTCATTTGAGCTCTACTCAATAACCAAAAGTCTGTAGTCTCTTTTTGCTCTGGTTTATTTCACTCACATGTTTAAACTTTAATGTTGTATTCTTAATGTTTTAAAGTTTTATGCTTTATTCTTAATTGTTTACTGTGTTTGTGTTGTTACTTGCGAGCGGAGCACCAAGGCACATTCCCTGTATGTGTACATACTTGGCCAATAAACATTCATTCATTCATCTGAAAGCTTCCGACACTATTCCATTGTGTATCGATGTAAATGCTCTCCTTCTATCTTTTGCACTGGGCTGCTTTGTGTTCCTGATGATTTGCTAAAGGTCATTGCAGCAAAATCCCTAAAGCTCTGTTTTCATCCTTGAATCTTTTCCAATCCAGCCACTAAGGAGGAGCCCACCTGCTTTTGGAAGACTGCTATCACCCCATGTGACAAAAAAAAAAGCAAGCATCTCAATGACTACTGTTCAGTGGCACGCATCAACTCCACCCTCCCAGAAAGCCTTGTTCCATTGTAATTCAACTACTGCTGTGACAGGTCCACAACAGGTGCCATCTCCCTTGCCCAAAACCCATCTCTGGTACATTTGGTTAACAAGGACCTATTTATTGACTATCGTTTGGTCTTCAACACCATAATTCCAATTAAACTCATCTCCATGCTCCTGGACCTTGGTCTCTGAAGATCCCTCTGCAGATGGATCCTCGATTTTCCATAGACCACAATCACAGAACCATATCGCATGGAGACAGGTTCTTTGGACCAACTTATCCATGCCAATCAAGTTTCCCCATGTCTCTCCAAATCTTTCCTGAGTAAATGGTTTTAAAACATTATTACCTGCTTCAACTACTTCATCAGGCAGCTTGTTCTGAATACCCACCACCCTTTGTGTGAAAAAGTTGCCCCTTGTGTTCGTATTAAATTTTTCCCTTATCATTTAGGGGCCAATAATTTTTATAGTGAGGAACACTCCAGGCACCTTATAGGTACGGCCAATTCTTGGAATTTTATTTATATTACAGTAAATCTATGATATCGTTTTGATGATTAAAAATCTAAAGACTGCTTACCTTCAGCTAGACGTACCAAGCTCTCAAGCATACGTATTGTGGTTCTTGCTGCATTTCTGAACCCACTTTGACGTTGCACTTGGTAATATTTCACAAGGATTTTATTTGCTTCATCAGAAATCTTGGGTTGAAAAGTCTTGATAAGACAGAAGTAGGTTTTCATCTTCTCCATGCTCCACAATTTGTTAGAGACAGTTGGACACGCTAAATGGTTTTAGGAAAGGATATATCGTTCTATAATTAAAACAACACTCTTTCGTGCAACCTTGAAGCTTTCATTTTATGTTATTTAATAAGCCTAAAGGGATATTTTAAAATTCACAAAAATTGAACCAAAAATGCATTTTGACCTTAAATACCTTTGTTTTCCAGAATAAATGAAGTAATTACTTTGTCCCATTCTTCATTTTTGGTATCCAGGAGCACCAAAACAAGGTCAAATCTGCTCAGCAGTGGGCTAGCAAGAGCTGTATTTACAGTTATAGATTCATTGGGATCATACTGGCCTTTTGGATTAGTAGCTGCCAGTACAGTGGTCCTTGTGTTCAACTTGCACACTAGTCTAAACAAAGAAAGATGGTCAGTTTTATATTAGAATATTGCATGGGAAAAATACGAGTATTAATAGTAATTATAATGGCAGCAACAAACCTTTATTCACCTGATGCTTATCACATAGAAACAACAGCATACAGTGTCCTTAAAAATGCTGCCAATTTTGTGTGAACCTATTGATATTTATTTTTGTCACTGCTCTGTTTCCATGGCCCGAACTGGATTAAACACAATTGATGAATTAGGGAAAACTATTTCTATTTCACAGGCTGAATTGGTCATAACATTATTTCAATCATCAACAAACGTACTAGTTAAAAAAACAATTTTGTAAGGCAAATTTTATTCCACATCTCAAACGTTTGGGGTCGTGATTTGCAAATTCTGTAAGTACAGATTTCCTCTACAAAATAGACGTAACGCGGGGGTCACCTGTTTTCTAATGTTTGATGGGGTTTTTTCCCCCAAATAGTATATCAAATGTTTAATGCAGTCGTGACAGTTTAGTTTAGTTCAGAGATACAGCGTGGAAACAGGCCCTTTGGCCCATGCCGACCAGCGATCACAGCACATTCACACTATCCTACACACACTAGGGACAATTTTTGTTTACATTTACCAAGCCAATTAACCTACAAACTTGTACATCTTTGGAGTGTGGGAGGAAACCGAAGGTCTGAGAAAACCCATACAGGTCACGGGGAGAACATACAAACTCCGTACAGACAGCACCCGTACTCAGGATCAAACCCGGGTCTCCGGTGCTACAAGCCCACTGTAAGGCAGCAACTCTACCGCTGCACCACGATGCCGCACCATGCAATATGTAGACCATATTGAAGAAGGGTGCGTTACTTGGCAGCAAACACCAATGGGGAAATTATTTCAGTAGCATTTCATTTTGCATTAGCAATGAACAAACTGTGTGGAGCTAATGAGAAATTATTTCAAAATTCTGTACTGGTTCCACCTATTCATACATGTTCATTTAGGATATTTAGATCAAATGCCGATTGTTCTCAATTTACCTCGGAACTGTCTGATTGATATACTCGTATTATTTGGCTTGCCTCTCAAATAGTCACATAGAGTTTAGTTTAATTTATTATTGTCATGTGTACTGAGATACAATGAAAAGCTTTAGTTTGCATGCAATCCAGGGTATTTTGCAAAAATATGTGTTGCTGAAGTACAAGTAATCATTTGTTTTGCCACAAGGAAGACAGAATGCACTCGTTTTAAGACTTTGGGGAGGGACCATGGAGAAACTAAGCATCAAATTAGTCCTTTGTTAAAAACAACTTCAAAATATGAGAAAACCTTACCCTGCCTTTGCCACACTTATAGTCTGCTGCTCCATCGCCTCATGGATGCTACATTTATCATGTTCTTTCATGCTGTTAAACTCATCAATGCAGCAAAGACCTCCATCTGCCAGAACCAGTGCTCCTGCCTCCAAATTCCACTCTCCAGAGTCCTTTACAGCAGCCACAGTCAGACCTACAAGAGAAAGAGGCAGAGAAAAGAAACCTCATGGCACATTTCACAGAGAGTAAAAGCCTGGAGTAGAAACTAGGAACTGCAGATGCTGGTTTACACAAAAGGACACAGTGCTGGTAACTCATCAGGTCAGGCAGCATCTCTGGAGAACATGCATCGGTGACGTTGAGGGTCAGGACCCTTCTTCAGACTATTTCTAGTGCGGGGGGGGGGGGGGGGGGGGGGAGTGGGAGAGAGGAGAGGCGGTACAAAGTGTAACATGTAATAATTTGACATAGGCGAGGGGGATTTTTGATAGGCAAATGAGTGGAACAAAGGCCAGAGATTAAAACCGAAGGTGTGAGATAGGCTGATGAAGAGTTGCAAATTGTGAAGCCAGTAGAGGGAATGTAGGGGGGGCAGGGGGAGGGGAGAAATAGCCGCGGGTCCAGGTGGGGCACAGTGGGGAGGAGTACCGTTCGTAGAGACTTCCTGGATGTTCATCAAGCAAATACGGAAGCAGGGATGAAGCACATCCATGTCAAAATGGTGGCAGCTTTGAGCACGATAGTGTTTTCATACAGCTGCTGCCCTCCGGATGCAACTGTTATCCAACGATCATAACTGACTATAACAAAGACGCAACTTTGTTTATGTTACATGTGCTGATTATATTGAATAGGAACCCTGCTGAACAAACAAGTGCACTTTGTTCAGCTGCATGAAGTAAATAACAAGATCAGAACCTATTCAAGCTAATGCAAGATATAGCTAATCCAAAGATAGACACTAAATGTTGGAGTAAATCAGCGGGACAGGCAGCATCTCTGGAGAGAAGGAATGGGTGATGTTTCGGGTCGAGACCCTTCTTCAGACTGGTTAGGGATAAGGGAAACGAGAGATAGAGACGATGATTTAGAGAGATAAAGAACAATGAATAAAAGATAAGCAAAAAAAGTAAGGATGATAAAAGCCCAGTGGTATGAATATTGATTTCTCTCACTTCAGGTAGCCTCAGCATTCCCTCTCTCTCTATCCCTCCCCCACCCAAGTCACACTAGCTTTTCGTTTTCACCCAACAAACAGCTAACAATGTCTGTTTCCTATCATCGTTACTTCTTTGGTTTAAACCAGCATCTGCAGTTCGTTTCCTGCACATATAGCTAATCCAACCAGTTTTAAATAATACTTCATTTTTATCTGTGATGTTTGCTTGTCATCTTACTATTGTTACTCTATGGGCTATGAGGCAAAGCAGACTCCTTCTGTGCTGTAAACGATGATTAGGAGAAGGGAAACTGAACACCTAAGCTGCTGCGAGGCTGTTGACAAACAGCATGGAAGTGCCCACTGGCAATCTGTATTGTTAATATGAATTTAATCGTTGGAAAAGCAGTGGGGAATTACAAAATCGTCATGAAGTGAAATGGCTTTTTAGCCCATAATTAAGTTTCAAGAGAGAGTTAGATTTAGCTCTTCGGGCTAAGGGAATCAAGGGATATGGGGAAAAAGCCCCAACGGGGTACTGATTTTGGATGATCAGCCAAGATCATATTGAATGACGGTGCTGGCTCGAAGGGCCAAATGGCCTACTCCTGCACCTATTTTCTATGTTTCTATGACAGTATATGATGTGCAAATGAAGATTTTTTTACATAGAGATTTTCACCCTTTATCTTTAATTGTAAAAGAACAATTATTCAATTATTGAAACGTATAAGATAATTAGGGGATTGGACACATTAGAGGCAGGAAACATGTTCCCAATGTGGGGGGAGTCCAGAACAAGGGGCCACAGTTTAAGAATAAGGGGTAGGCCATTTAGAACGGAGATGAGGAAGAACTTTTTCAGTCAGAGAGTGGTGAAGGTGTGGAATTCTCTGCCTCAGAAGGCAGTGGAGGCCAGTTCGTTGGATGCTTTCAAGAGAGAGCTGGATAGAGCTCTTAAGGATAGCGGAGTGAGGGGGTATGGGGAGAAGGCAGGAACGGGGTACTGATTGAGAGTGATCAGCCATGATCGCATTGAATGGCGGTGCTGGCTCGAAGGGCTGAATGGCCTACTCCTGCACCTATTGTCTATTGTCTATAACAGGACTGGACTGTGAAAAACATGCATTATTGGCTCACTAACCAAGTTGAGAGGCTCTAATTAATGTGTGTTTAGTTTAGTTTAGAGATACAGCATGGATACAGGCCCTTCGGCCCACACCGATCAGATTAACACATTAACACTGTCCTACATAAACTCGGGACAATTTTTACATTTACCAAGCCAATTAACCTACAAACCTGTACGCCTTTGGATATTCCACAGTTTGGTCTTATAAACTATCATATGACACATGCAAATGTTGACTTCTTCCCTCCCCCCCCCCCGAAAAAAAAAAACCATGGAAGCAAAGGGCAAAGTTGTCCATGGAAATATTAAGCGATTCTGTGAAAACAAAAAAACACCTTTGGCCACAGAATTGATGAGATTGAGGGGAAATATTTACAACACAAAAAATGCAAGTTTGCTGCCATTTAATGGGTGATAGTAACCTTTTGGATAAACCTCAGATTTAATGTCGTCAGCCAAGGATAAACAGGACAGGGGAAGCAAGGCCGTTAGTGACAAACAGGCAGGGTGACAGGCATCCAGTCATCTCTGTTGGGTACTGCACATCATGCCACCAGACTTGGATGTATTGCCCCAATAGAAGGCAAGTACTTACGATCTAGACTCACAAACAGGGGATGTGGTTGCTTGGGCAAGATTAAGGGTAACCCTTGACACTGTAATGTAAGGGTTAAACAGACTGTGAGCTGAAATGGAGTTGTCAGCTAAATTAGCAGCACCACATTTCAAACCCTGCTTAGGAAAACAAGTAGATGTTTTCGAAGAATGCTTGGGCTAATTCAAAGGGACCAGTAGATCATGAGGCCACTGCGAGGTCACTGAGATAAGCTTTGCTTTCCCAGAGACATCCGAGACTAGCTCGGTGTCTGATAGGACACATAACTCACTCCATTATGGTACCAAGGAGGATAGCTAGCTTGACACATAATCGCCTGCTGTTCTTAGTGATAAAATTATTATATAAATACAAGAAGGGTCTCGACCCGAAACGTCACCCATTCCTTCTCTCCTGAGATGCTGCCTGACCTGCTGAGTTACTCCAGCATTTTGTGAATTATGTAAATACATGCTCATGGACTTCATCTTCAGAGAGAGAGAAAAGAGCTTCAGAGAGAGAGAGAGCTTCAGAGAGAGAGAGAGCTTCAGAGAGAGAGAGAGCTTCAGAGAGAGAGAGAGCTTCAGAGAGAGAGAGAGCTTCAGAGAGAGAGAGAGAGCTTCAGAGAGAGAGAGCTTCAGAGAGAGAGAGAGCTTCAGAGAGAGAGAGAGCTTCAGAGAGAGAGCTTCAGAGAGAGAGAGCTTCAGAGAGAGAGAGAGAGCTTCAGAGAGAGAGAGAGAGAGAGAGCTTCAGAGAGAGAGAGAGAGAGCTTCAGAGAGAGAGAGAGAGAGAGAGAGAGAGAGAGCTTCAGAGAGAGAGAGAGAGAGAGAGAGAGAGAGAGAGCTTCAGAGAGAGAGAGAGAGAGAGAGAGAGAGAGAGAGAGAGAGAGAGAGAGCTTCAGAGAGAGAGCTTCAGGGAGAGAGAGAGAGAGAGAGAGAGAGAGAGAGAGAGAGAGAGAGAGAGAGAGAGAGAGAGAGAGAGAGCTTCAGAGAGAGAGAGAGAGAGAGCTTCAGAGAGAGAGAGAGCTTCAGAGAGAGAGAGAGAGAGAGAGAGAGAGAGAGAGAGAGAGCTTCAGAGAGAGAGAGAGAGAGAGAGAGCTTCAGAGAGAGAGAGAGAGAGCTTCAGAGAGAGAGAGAGAGAGCTTCAGAGAGAGAGAGAGAGAGCTTCAGAGAGAGAGAGAGAGAGCTTCAGAGAGAGAGAGAGAGAGCTTCAGAGAGAGAGAGAGAGCTTCAGAGAGAGAGAGAGAGCTTCAGAGAGAGAGAGAGCTTCAGAGAGAGGGAGAGCTTCAGAGAGAGAGAGAGCTTCAGAGAGAGAGAGAGAGAGAGCTTCAGAGAGAGAGAGAGAGCTTCAGAGAGAGAGAGAGAGAGCTTCAGAGAGAGAGAGAGGGAGCTTCAGAGAGAGAGAGAGAGAGAGCTTCAGAGAGCTTCAGAGAGAGAGCTTCAGAGAGAGAGAGAGAGCTTCAGAGAGAGAGAGAGAGAGCTTCAGAGAGAGAGCTTCAGAGAGCTTCAGAGAGAGAGCTTCAGAGAGAGAGAGAGAGAGAGCTTCAGAGAGCTTCAGAGAGAGAGAGCTTCAGAGAGAGAGAGAGAGACAGAGAGAGACAGAGAGAGACAGAGAGAGACAGAAAGAGCTTAGACTGTGCCAGTGCCAGTGCTAGTCAGGCCAGACAGGAGACTCGAATACACACAGGGGCGTAAGAATTATTTTGTATTGTTTTTTTATTGATAGTTGATAGTTTTTCTATGTTTTACTTGTGTTTGCTTTAATAAATATTTATTTGTGCTCTTCACCATGTGCTTCCTTCATTCATTGATCCGAATCCTTGAATCCTGCATATATTTCATTACAGACACCTCAACATAAATGTCCCACCCATCAGAAGGAACAGCATCAAAAATACCAAAATAAGTGCAACAGTTTCATTGAACTTTACAAGAAATAAGTTTTGTCCCCCCCACAGTGTGCTAACAGTTTGAACCTGTTACATGCAGCTGCTGCTGATCACAGAATACATGCCATTGATAGTAGCTCAGTGGTTTTGGCAGTAATCACGGGCCAATTTTTCTCTCTGTTAAAGAACATTACATGGAAATAATAAAATGTTTGTTGAGAGGATGAGGAGGACTCTGAAAGGCAAGAAGTAGGCAGACTGCCCAACCTGACAGTCTTTGCCTGTTGCTAGTTGTCAAAAGGCTTTCTCAAGTCTTTTCGGGTACCTCTAGTCAGAAACATTTGCAAATTACTCAAAAGACAATTCTTTAAAAAAGTACACCTGATTTTAGGTTACACAATTCATAATACACAGGATTCAAGTCACGTCCATTAGTTTTTGTCATAGAATAACCAAGGCTCATCACGTCAGACATATCCCAATGATCTTATTAGCAGACAAACAAGTTCTCCTCCGCAATACTAATCCAATACTGAAACAATTTAGTTTAAAAGGCATCTACAAATGTGCACTGTCATTAGTGTAATAAAATGCGTCTCCGTGTGTCTCCGAAGGCCAAATTTCACCAAAGAGAAAAGGCAGCAACAGAGTAAATTTAAGCAACTGAACATTAAAACAAACATAAAACCACACACTTTACTGGTCGAAATTGGATACAGATGGTCACATAAGTTACTCTGTGAATATCAGCTTTAACTGAACAGTCAAGCTAAGACTCTAGATACAAATCAAACCTTTAAAATCAATGTAGAAACAAAGAAATGCAGATTCTGGTTAATGCACAAAGTGTTGGAGTGAATCAGCAGGTCAGGCAGCATCCCTGGAGAACATGGATAGCCAATGTTTTGGGTGGAGACTTTTCTTCAGGCTCGTTCTGACGAAGGGTCTCGACCCAAAACATCATCTCCCATGTTCTCCAGAGATGCTGCCTGACCTGTTGAGTTACACCCACACTTTGTGTTCCTTGGCGCATATACCAGGATCTGCAGTTCTTTATTTCCACATTGATTTTAAAGGTTTGATTTCTACCCTAGAAATTGTACACTTAGAAAGCCATGCTCCATGTTAAATGGTCGGTATACAGTGGATCAATTCAAATTTTGTGCGAGGACTGGACACTGCAAAATTCTGCAGCACACAAGGACCAGAAAGGAAACAAGGCACAAGACTGGATGTTGCATTTTGTAGGAGAATAAAGCCTTCTTCTGGAATACAGCTATTACTGAATAGTAATTCAGTATTACTGAATTTTAGGAGTATAATTACTACTATAGTAGCTATGCTATACTATAGGTTAAATGGCCTCTGTAAATTGCCACTAGTGTGTAGGGGATAGTGGGTGAGAAAGTGGGATAACATAGAACAAGTGATTGATAGTTGGCGTGGACTCAGTGGGACAAAGGGCTTGTCTCCATGCTGTGTCTCTAAAACTAAAACACTCCCACTGACCTATTGGTCTGTGGCCTCTGTACAGCTAAAGCAGGCCACAGCTGCATCAGTTATCCACCCATGATTTTGACTCAGCTAATTTATTCCCTCTCCCTACCATTTGTTTTCTTGTTGGGGTGCAGGACATGCCCACCCTGTCTTGCACTCCCTCCTGCTCTGCATCTTGCAAGTGCAATAGTCAATTGTCTATATTTTCACTCTCCAGCTACTCCCATTGATCAGATAACCTTGTTTACAGCGTAACCCTCTAGTCACCTCAGTTGTACGCTTTCACAGAAATCCCCCCAAACCTCCTGGAGCTTATCAAGTTTCTTTGCCAGCTTCGCAGTTTCAATGATGAGTCTTCAACCCAAAATGTTACATTTGTTCCTCTTCCAACAGATGCAGCCTGACCTGCTGAGTATTTCCAGCACTTTTTATTTATTTGGGATGGGGTAGGGTTGGTTGCAATCAGCTGCTGGAACTGCAAAGGGGTGGCACTGATCAAGAGGGGTTGAGAGTGTTTGGTTCGGCTGGGTATCTGGATAACTTTTGCAGAAAATTATGGTCACTGTTACCAGGACTACTATTTTCCTTCTAAAAGAGAAATGCAGTCTTTTATTTAATTGTCTGAACTTGTGTATTCTACACCAGAATACAAAAGTATATGTAACTGGAAGCACTACCTAGACGCTGGTTCACACCCATTGGCGGCAACCCAAAATTGTGCCGTGAGGGATGGAAATTGGACCTTGAGGGGTCCAAATGTTTTTTTTAAAATGGTGTAATATTCCAGTGAGAGTTGATGGAAAATTCCAGGAAAAATTGTTGAAATGATTGACACACAGCCTTGCAGCTTTTGTGCAAGTTTCAGCAGCCAAGGGGCAGCAGGTGTCATCACCATATTAGACATGGAGTCAAAGAGTGATTACTGTGTGGAAACAGGACCTTCGGCCCAAATTGCCCACATCGGCCAACATGTCCCAGCTACACTAGTCCCACCTGTCTGTATTTGGTACATATCCCTCCAAACCTGTCCTATCCATGTACCTGTCTAACTGCTGCAGATGCTAACTGGTGCTAGAATGCTGACTATTCTTAAAGGTTCCTGATCCAAAACATCACATATTCACATCCTCCAGAGATACTCCCTGACCCACTGAGTTCCTACAGCACAAGATTCCAGCATCTGCAGTTCCTTGTCTCCTTAAATTATACTATCCAGATGTTTTTAAGGTCATAAGACAGAATTTTTTCTCCTTGGAAAAAATTCAGCTAGATTGTTGATTTGATATTTTTATATTTTGTGTTCAACAATTTAATTTAAATTTAATTTCATGCTTTAATTTTGTTTACAATGTTTTAATTATTTTTTTTAATTCATTGCTTGAATTTTGTGTTTGATCAGCTGTAAAATCAAAATAAAATGTTTTGAAAACTCAAATCATTGTGACAGAATTATCAATTAATTCATCATGCCATCTTGAAATATGAGCCACAAGTCCAAATGCTTGATCAATTTTTATGCCAATGCAAAAGGATGTGAGCCGCAACTAAAATATGACTAACAAAAATATTGCATTTCAATGATTGCATATGGAGTTAGTTATTATCTAAGTACAGGTATATTCAGTTAGATAGTTGTTTGGCTTTGGTTTTCTTAGTTGAGCGCTTATCCTGATGTTATACCATGTACTTTGTGTTTTAATTGTAATTTAAATGAAAAAGAAATACTGTAACAGTAATGGAGAATTAAAATTGTACAAGATTATAAATTGTGTAATATGCAAATATTCCCCTGATCTTTGCAGGAGAACTAAATGTTTTGCTTACCTGCACTCGTCGATCCAATTCCTGCTGTCAAGACTGACCGAGGTACAATTTTTGCTGCATATTTGAGAAATTGAGATTTTCCAGTACCAGGATCACCTACCAGCAGGAGATGGGGCTCCCCTTCAAAACAAAGGAAACCTTAGTAATTATGCTGTCCCAGTAATTAGCACATGCACTCAGCCAAGCACTCATTGGAGTTTGCTAGCTGTTCACACCTGCCATCATCACTCCTCTACCTGCCTGGACTTTTCCTGCATTCAAAGGACTTAGCAAGTGAACTCTGAATACTGTGGAGGTGCCCCTCAGGCAGAACAGGCTCAGGAAGGCAGGCAGGCAGCACACCCAGACTCTGGCTATTCTGACAGCCTTTGACTGTTTGCTGCCTGTTCAAAGGGCTCGGTCTTTTTAAAGCACCTCCATCAATGATGTTTAAAGAAATACACAATGGATTATATTTTTTAAAATAGACACGATTCAAAAAATCAAAGTCAATTAAATAAAGATTAGAATACAAATTAAGGGGTAAAATTAAGTAAAATAATTAAGCAAGGTAATAACGTACACCTTCCCCCCTCCCATCCTCACCCAGATTAGACACTGCATTGAAATGCATGGAGTTGCTAAATATATGCTAACATTTACATGTCCTAACAGAAAGTTAAGGGGCCAGATGTTAATTACATCTGATCCGTCCTCACCATATGCCGGACTCACTAGGTTCAGAGGCAGAAATTAAATACATCTGTATCAATCCTCTGCAAAAACAAAGAATTGCAGATGCTGATATATGTGAAATATATGAAATATATAGACACAAGGTCAGTTTTTGACCTTGAACAAGACACCGAGAGATAATCTTGCAGATGTGTACAAAACCAACAAAAACAGATGAAAAGGTAATGTGAAACATTTTTTTACATCAAATTAAAATAATATTTTAAACTAGTGGAAGGCAAAACTGACATAATTTTTCAAATGGCAGTTGATTAAACGACCATTACATGATTCAGGCAGTGATGGCAGAAAAAGATCTTGCATGTTCAACATATTCAAGAAAAATCAATAGTTATTTTGTTGTTAAACAGGCCGAATTATTTTTTTGTCTCAAATTATTTCTGGTTTCATGAATTTTGCTTCAAGTCATTCCAATGAATTGCATGGATTAATTAAGCATCAACATCAATGGGAAAAGGAAATAATGTTCCACTCTAGGCATAGAGCAATGATATGATCTCCACAGATTAATCAACAGGATATCAATTCAATAAGATTGCATGTCTATTTTGACAACACTAACCTCTAATTTTGGTCCCAGCTTCATCAATTCTTTGCACTCCACCTGCTAACACCATGGCGACTGCTAGTTTAACCACATACATTCCAAATACTTGTGGACAAAGGCTGGCCAGAATTTCATTTCTTCCTTAAAAAAAAAATAAAGAGATGTGATGAAAGAAAACAAAGCATATCCTATTACTTGCACTTAAAATAGAACACAAGTAATTGTATGTGCCACCATAAACTAATTTATCAGAACCAGCATTATGTTCCACTCACTCCCAGACCCACTCTGCCCAGAATGCAGTCAAGCTATTATATTGTCCAATTTAAAGTCGTTTATCACTTGTGCATTTTAAGGTTTTAACAATGTTTATGTACATGTTTATATTCATCACTAGACTCCAGAACAGTTGACAAGAGGTTCATTCACAATTCCATTAATAATTTCAATTAAAAAAACTTGTGTTAAACTTAAAATGTTAAAGTTGAATGTGGAATTTATGAGGTGGGGGGAATCCAGCACTGATTAGAACATAGAACAGTACAGCACAGAAACAGGCCTTACCGTCCACAATGCTTGTGCTGAATATAATGTGGTTAAACTGATCTCATCTGCCTGCACATCACCCATATCCCTCTGGGACCTGCACTTTCATGTGCCCATGTAAAAAAAACCTAAACACCACTGTGGTTTCTTCCAGATCCCTGTGCAGCTCTACTGGTTATGATCCTCTCTCTGACTAATATGAATAAGCCAGTTCTGAATCCATGCAACCAAGCCATTATGTATCCTGCACATCTTAATCTTTTGGATCAGTTTACCAGGAGCGACCTTGTCAGAAGCCTTTCTAAAATTCATGTATTCAACATCCACCGCCCAACTTTCATTAATCACGTCAAAAAACTCAAGTTAGTAAGACATGACCTGCCATATACCAAGGTGAGCTGGCTATCCTCAATTTGTCCATTCTCTTCAAAATTGGAGTAAATCCTATCTCATTCTCCAACAGTTTCCCTTCCTCGGATAGGAGGCTCACTGACCTGTTGTTCCCTGGATTCTTACTGATTGTGCAAATCGTTTCCTTCAGCCTTCCACTCTTTGGTGGTGCCTTTTTAGTTTGTTCCCATTCCTCATTGACAGCACCGATGATCAAATATCTTTCCATGTTAATTTAATCTAGCTCTACAAATAATTAATCTACTCATAACAGCATCTCATAATGATTTTAACCAAGGAAAATATCGCAAGGCATTTCACAGAATTGTAAGAAACATAGAAACATAGAAAATAGGTGCAGGAGTAGGCCATTCGGCCCTTCGAGCCTGCACCGCCATTCAATATGATCATGGCTGATCATTCAGCTCAGTAGCCTGTACCTGCCTTCTCTCCATACCCCCTGATCCCTTTAGCAAAAAGGGTCACATCTAACTCCCTCTTAAATATAGCCAATGAACTGGCCTCAACTACCTTCTGTGGCAGAGAATTCCACAGACTCACCACTCTCTGTGTGAAGAAATGTTTTCTCATCTCGGTCCTAAAAGACTTCCCCCTTATCCTTAAGCTGTGACCCCTGGTTCTGGACTCCCCCAACATCGGGAACAATCTTCCCGCATCTAGCCTCTCCAACCCCTTAAGAATTTTATATGTTTCTATAAGATCCCCCCTCAGTCTTCTAAATTCCAGCGAGTACAAGCCCAGTCTATCTAGTCTTTCCTCATATGTAAGTCCCGCCATCCCAGGGATCAATCTGGTGAACCTTCTCTGTACTCCCTCTAAGGCAAGAACGTCTTTCCTCAGGTTAGGAGACCAAAACTGCACACAATACTCCAGGTGCGGTCTCACCAAGGCCCTGTACAACTGCAGCAGAACCTCCCTGCTCCTAAACTCAAATCCTCTTGCTATGAATGCCAACATACCATTCGCTTTCTTCACTGCCTGCTGCACCTGCATGCTTGCTTTCAATGACTGGTGCACCATGACACCCAGGTCACGTTGCATCTCCCCTTCTCCCAATCGGTCACCATTCAGGTAATACTCTGCTTTCCTCTTCTTGCCGCCAAAGTGGATAACCTCACATTTATCCACATTATATTGCATCTGCCATGCATTTGCCCACTCGCCTAATCTATCCAAGTCACTCTGCAGCCTCCTAGCATCCTCCTCGCAGCTAACACTGCCACCCAGCTTCGTGTCATCCGCAAACTTAGAGATGTTGCATTCAATTCCCTCGTCCAAATCATTAATATACACTGTAAATAACTGGGGTCCCAGCACTGAGCCTTGCGGTACCCCACTAGTCACTGCCTGCCATTCCGAAAAGGACCCGTTTATTCCTACTCTTTGCTTCCTGTCCGCCAACCAATTTTCTATCCACCTCAACACTGAACCCTCAATACCGTGTGCTTTAAGTTTGTACACCAATCTCCTATGTGGGACCTTGTCGAAGGCCTTCTGAAAGTCCAGATATAACACATCGACTGGTTCTCCCTTATCCACTCTACTAGTTACATCCTCGAAAAATTCTATAAGATTCGTCAGACATGATTTGCCTTTGGTAAATCCATGCTGACTTTGTCCGATGATTTCACCACTTTCCAAATGTAATGCTATCACATCTTTAATAACTGACTCTAGCATTTTCCCCACTACCGATGTTAGGCTAACTGGTCTATAATTCCCCGTTTTCTCTCTCCCTCCCTTTTTAAAAAGTGGGGTTACATTAGCTACCCTCCAGTCCTCAGGAACTACTCCAGAATCTAAAGAGTTTTGAAAAATTATCACTAATGCATCCACTATTTCTGAGGCTACTTCCTTAAGCACTCTGGGATGCAGCCTATCTGGCCCTGGGGATTTATCTGCCTTTAATCCATTTAATTTACCTAACACCACTTCCCGACTAACCTGGATTTCCCTCAGTTCCTCCATCTCATTAGACCCCCGGTCCCCCGCTATTTCCGGCAGACGGTTTATGTCTTCCTTAGTGAAGACAGAACCAAAGTATTTGTTCAATTGGTCTGCCATCTCCTTGTTCCCTATGATCAATTCACCTGTTTCCGACTGCAAGGGACCTACATTTGTCTTAACTAGTCTTTTTCTCTTCACATATCTATAAAAGCTTTTGCAGTCAGTTTTTATGTTCCCTGCCACTATAATGTAGGACTGCCAACAATAGACATTAGGTGCAGGAGGAGGCCATTCGGCCCTTCGAGCCAGCACCGCCATTCAATGTGATCATGGCTGATCATTCTCAATCAGTACCCCGTTCCTGCCTTCTCCCCATACCCCCTGACTCCGCTATCCTTAAGAGCTCTATCCAGCTCTCTCTTGAATGCATTCAGAGAATTGGCCTCCACTGCCTTCTGAGGCAGAGAATTCCACAGATTCACAACTCTCTGACTGAAAAGGTTTTTCCTCATCTCAGTTCTAAATGGCCCACCCCTTATTCTTAAACTGTGGCCCCTTGTTCTGGACTCCCCCAACATTGGGAACATGTTTCCTGCCTCTAACGTGTCCAACCCCTTAATAATCTTATACGTTTCGATAAGATCTCCTCTCAACAGGTTTCCAAGTTAGGACTGTGTGCAACTTGGAGGGGAATCTGGAGATGGCGATGTTCCCATGCATCTACATCCATCTGTTCTTGAAGGTGGGTGATGCAGGTTTCGAAGCAGGTAACTGCAGTATATTTGCATGCTGGCTCCAATCATAGTACAATGTTTATATGTTTTAATATGTTTCACATTTACAATTACAAATTATTTTTAAAATTCTAAGAATAGGTTCAACAAAATTTTGTTACACTTTTCAGAAAGGGGTGAAAAGGTGGATAAACCCAACAAGCAACACATTAACGGGACATAAACAACAAGAGCAACTGACACATAATTAACACAAAGGATGACAACACTGCAAAAATCACTCCTTTACTCTGGTACATCCCAATGCCATGTGCAAGGGAAAGTTTGCTTTCATAGGGAAACTCAAACCTGACACCAAATTGCCTTCAATTTCTCCGGCATTTTCAATTTTTAATTTGGAGGCTTTGCTTACATCTTAGCAAAGGTTACATCTACCTTGTACTATTTTTAAAGAGGACATTTGTAAAAGGGATCACAGTTACCAGAGTTCTGCAGTTAACATTTCCGCATCAGTCAGGTCTACTCAAAATGAACATTAACCACCACAATGTTTCATTCAAACCAGCAGGATGACAACTTTCACAGACAGCAACTACGCTTAAATGTAGCTAAAGTTCTGCTAGGAAAATTACTACTTTATTTAAAAAGCAAATCAACAATTTAGCCATTTCAGCTATTCTTCTTATTATTGTGTCCACTATCGCTATTAACAATAATTGATATTTTTAACACTTCCTTAACAAACATTATCAAATTAGAGATGCAGAGTGGTGCAGCTGGTGGAGGTCCAGCAACCATAGTTAAAATCTGGCTTCCAGTGCTGTGAGTAGAGTTTGCACAATCTCCCAATGAGTGCCCTGTTTTCTAAGTATATATCTTAAGTATGTGCTGGTAGGTTAATTGACTAAGGTAAACATAGGGGAGTAGGCAAGTTGTGGAATCTATGATATGTGGATGGGAAACTGGGGTGAATAGGTAACAGGGGACTGCAGATGCTGCTCTTCCAGATTTCATCTGCCCCCCCCCCCCACAATCAGTCTGAAAAAGGGTCTCAATCCAAAACAGTACCTATCCATGTTCTGCAGAGATGCTGCCTGACCTGCTGAGTTACTTCAGCACTTTGTGTCTTTTAGACTGGATAGACTCGGCTTGTACTCGCTGGAATTTAGAAGATTGAGGGGGGATCTTATAGAAACTTCCAAAATTCTTAAGGGGTTGGACAGGCTAGATGCAGGAAGATTGTTCCCGATGTTGGGGAAGTCCAGAATAAGGGGTCACAGTTTAAGGATAAGGAGGAAGTGTTTTAGGACCGAGGTGAGAAAGTTTTTTTTCACACAGAGAGTGGTGAATCTGTGGAATTCTCTGCCACAGAAGGTAGTTGAGGCCAGTTCATTGGCTATATTTAAGAGGGAGTTAGATGTGGCCCTTGTGGCTAAAGGGATCAGGGGATATGGAGAGAAGGCAGGTACAGGATACTGAGTTGGATGATCAGCAATGATCATATTGAATGGCGGTGGTGCAGGCTCGAAGGGCCGAATGGCCTACTCCTGCACCTATTTTCTATGTTTTCTATGTTTCTAGTGAGGAATTAGGTTGCTCTGTGAGCCTGCATACTCAATGAGTTGAAAATACCTTTTCTATATTGTAACAAAATATTATTGCACAACTTAGTAAAATCTAGTTATGATGTGTTACCTGAAAAATCTACTGACGTGATTTAATCAATTGCATGTGGTGCAGTACCTGCTAGAGGATCAGCCTTGTGACTCTCCCAGAATTCTTCAAATTCTTTTTGGATATCCTCATCAATAACAACTCCAGATGATTGTTCATTGTTCACTTCGAGATTATTGGCTTTCAGGACAAGTTCTAGATCACAACGGGTATCTTGAGTAAAAGGTTTCCACCTCTGCATGACCATACCATAAAGAGTAACATCATCACCTGTGATTCAAATACAAATATGCATGTTACTTT
The DNA here is from genome assembly GCF_053455715.1 of Rhinoraja longicauda. NCBI lineage: Eukaryota > Metazoa > Chordata > Chondrichthyes > Rajiformes > Arhynchobatidae > Rhinoraja > Rhinoraja longicauda. The sequence continues at coordinate 285,937 of NW_027601332.1, read as the reverse complement.
AGTTTAGAGGTACAGCGCGGAAACAGGCCCATCGAGTCCATGCCGACCAACCGCATATTAATGCTACCCTACACACACTAGGGACAATTTTACATTTATATCAAGCCAATTAACCTATAAACCTGCACATCTTTGGAGTGTGGGAGGAAACCGAAGATCTTGGAGAAAACCCATGCGGTCACAGGGAGAACTCTGTACAGACAGCACCCGTAGTCGGGATCGAACCCGGGTCTTCGGCGCCGCAAGCGCTGTAAGGCAGCAACTCTACCGCTGTATCTCCGTGCCGCTTCTAAGCATTTGATTATTGTTCATTTTTAGGAGCAGAGAAGTGAATAAACTATTTGCCAACACAGTCAGACTCCAATAGATTCTGATAGTTCAGAAAACAATGATTTGACATAAGGCTCATTCAAGCTCAAAGTTCACCAGGACCCTGTTCCCCAGGCTCCCTCTCTTCACCGGTTTAAGTGCAAAACTTGATTAGAATTCTACAGGGCACAGGTGAGTAGTTTTATTTTAGAAAGCATACACTAGCATTAGAAATAAATCTGAACCGATTCACAGGCTACTTCCCTGGATGTTAGTTGTTTTATCACCGATGGTGCCAATGTTCTACTAAATTATGTCCACATTCTTTGGAGCTCAGAAGAACAAAGATGATCCTACTGAAACATACAAAATCCTGATTCGGTAAAAAATCATCCTCTGACTGTGTCCTAACTTACAAAATCCTGATGGGACAGTTAGAAATTTCCACTGGAAAATCCCAAGCGAGGAAAAATAGTCACAAGATTAAGAGGCAATAATTTAATGCATAGATACACGAGAACTACTTCTCGCAGGTAGGTGTTGAATGTCTGGAATTCTCTACCTGAAGGGCTGACAAGGCTAGATCAGAGGAAGTGGAGTCTGTTTCCGTGCTGTATTACATTACAATTTATTGTTAATGTACATGTTGCATCATCATCATGATTTACGGCACTCACAATAAGGTTTCTGCACCTTCATCCAACCCATGAATTAAATATTTACCCTTTTCTCAGATGTGATCACATGATGGAGAAAGAATTTCCAGTGCAGATCAGGAATGACATTTTTCCTTAAATTAATTTATTCTAATAAGACATTTTGCACACCTCCCATCTACCCATTCAGATGAACACTTCACATGATGCACCAGTTAAAAAACTGTAATTATATAACCATCCAAGTTTCCCTTTAAGCTAAAAGTTTAATATAAATATTGAACAATGTTTTTCTAAATTCTTCTCGCTCCAATTAGAAACAAGTGTAGTATAGTGGAGGCTCAATTTATAGTGCAGTCTCCGAAAGTCATGAAAAAAACCCTTTTCAGAAAGTAACAGTAGTTTTAAATTAAAATATTAGAGAATTCTTGCTCAGGGTGAAATTGTAATGCCATCCATTCCTAAGAGTAGTTGGTTAAGGCTTTAATTGTGAGAAGGATCATTTTCAGATTGTACCTATAGAGTCTGCACTCTGGAGGGCTTCAAACTCTAAAGGGCGTGTTAAAATTGTGCCACACAACTTAACCAGTAAATCTTACCTGATTTGCAGGTGTCCACCAGATCATCTTCTAGTACAACCAACAACGATCGAGGTATACTTCCCACAGACAGCCTCTGAACCTGTTATTGAAACAGGAAAGATACGCAAGGATTAATACAATAGCTCTAAAACTAAAAACGGAAAAAGAAAGTGTACTATTAGCAAAAATATACAAGATAACGTTTCAAAAGTATACGACGACTAGAAAGATCCCAAATGACTCAATTTTGGTGACAACACAATTGGGTATTCTATGTTGACTTGTGGCAGGAAGCAGATGAACTCAAAATCTGTCAGCCCATTTAAAACATTTTGAATGGGTTAGTATGTGGAGAAATTACAATATAATTACAATATAATATAACTTTAAGGCTTGCATGATATGGTAATGCAAGGTTTCTAAGCTAACTACTTTCTGAACATCAGCTGGTGACTTCTCTCAAACTAGGATCTTGGTCTGCCTCACATCACCAAGCCAGCTTTTTCCCCTCATCTCTATTGTCCACTGTTACTATGCAGTCAGATAGTTGGGCTGGGCTGCTCTCTGGTCTGCTGCAGCCTGCATTAAGGTGTAGCAGGTGAGCGTTCAGCACCAGCTGGGGATGAATGCACCACCTACCAAAAACCCTTGACATTATCATTTAAATGATAAAATTTCATAAAAACTGAATCAAGAAAAATGGTAATGCAAAGTACTGGAATTCATATCTCAGCCCAAGCTCATTCGACCCTACAAATAATTGGTTTCATATTCAGATATTAAAGGATACTGATACCAACATAAACCATTTTGATGGAAGAGAATTAATCTAAAACGTTAACTGTATTTTTCTCTCCACAAACGCTGCTGTTCTGCTGCGTATGTCCCAAAGTTTCTGGTTTTAATCTGAGATATAGAGTCATTTTGTTTTGCAATAAATTATTAGGCTTGATTAGTATGGGTGTCAGGGGTTAGGAGGGAAAGATAGATCAGCCATGATTGAATGGTGGAGTAGACTTGATGAGCCGAATTACATATTTCTGCTCCTATCACTTTTGACCTTATGACTGCACCTTGTAGCCCAAAATGCTTAAAAAAGGAAATGCAGATGCTGGTTTACAAAAAAAGACACACAGTGCCGAAGTGACTCAGCGGGTCAGGCAGTACCTCTGAAGAACATAGATAGGTGACGTTCTGGGTCGGGACACTTAATTACAAACATCATCTATCCGCGTTCTCCAGAGATGATACCTGACCCGCTGAGTTACACCAGCACTGTCTTTTTTTTTTGTCAACCATAAATGCTTGTTATATGAAAATGAAGAGCTTTAATGTTAACAGAAATGTTAAAAATTGTTTTTTTACAATACCTGTTCTTGAATTTTGATTTCTTGATAGTCTCTACAACTTGAACAAGAAGATGAGGCGCCAGAAAGACGTGAAAATTTGATCGAGTTACAACCTTCTGGATTGGGGCAGGATGTGGGGCGGCAGAAGGCATAATGCTGCTCAAAGTCTGGGGTTACAGTGAAAACATGCCTGCATTTGTTACACATGTACTCATGCTCATATTCCAGCACCTTCACCATTCCTGTGCGGATTACCGTGCCAACAATTGAAAGAAAATGGCCCACATCCCTAGTCTTTGGAATACGATCCCTCGTCAATTCAGGACACAGTGGCAATCCTGTTAGAAACAGTAACATTTAAGCAAATCAATTCACACTTGCCCAAATAACCAAATTTATTTTCTTCAATGAAGGATAAAAATTGACAATGGTAGCTGACCAAATCTACACCAATTTTTTTGAATAGCAGGTCAAGATTTTTTATGTCCACTTCAGAAATATAGGCTAAAGAGATTAATGTAGTTTAAAAAAAAAGGCTATGTGCATCTTTGTTGGTACCAGTACCATTAGAGCTGCCAGCATTACTTCTGGGTCAGAACATAAGATAAAGGTACCAGGATACTTACTTTACAATGGATTTCTAGATGTTGCCATTACATCCAGGTGTAAAACAATTAGAAACATAGAAAAATAGGTGCAGGATTAGGCCATTCGGCCGTTCGAGCCAGCACCGCCATTCAGTATGATCATGGCTGATCATCTAAAATCAGTACCCCGTTTCTGCTTTACCCCCCATATTCCTTTAGCCCTAAGAGCTAAATCTAACTCCCTCTTGAAAACATCCAGTGAATTGTTCTCCACTGCCTTCTGTGGCAGAGAATTCCACAGATTCACAACTCTCTGGGAGAAAAAGTTTTTCATCTCAGTCCTAAATGGCCTACCCGTTATTCTTAAACTGTGACCCCTGGTTCTGGACTCCCCCAACATCGGGAACATTTTTTCTACATCTAGCGTGTCTAATCCTTTAAGAATTTTATATGTTTCTCTCAGATTTCCTATCATCCTTCTAAATTCCAGTGAATACAAGTCCAGTCGACCCATTCTTTCATCATATGTCAGTCCCTCCATCCTGAGAATTAACCTGGTGAACCTACGCTGCACTCCCTCAATAGCAATAATGTCCTTCCTCAAATTAGGAGACCAAAATTGCACACAATACTCCAGGTGCGGTCTCACCGGGGCTCTGTACAACTGCAGTAGGACCTCCTTGATCCTAAACTCAAATCGCCTGCAATTTTTTAGATTTTTTTTAGATTTAGAGATACAGCGCAGAAACAGGCCCTTCGGCCCACCGGGTCCACGCCGCCCAGCCATCCCCGCACACTAACACTATCCTACACCCACCAGGGACAATTTTTACATTTGCTCAGCCAATTAACCTACCTGTACGTCTTTGGAGTGTGGGAGGAAACCGAAGATCTCGGAGAAAACCCACGCAGGTCACGGGGAGAACGTACAAACTCCGTACAGACGGCGCCCGTAATCAGGATCGAACCTGAGTCTCCGGCGCTGCATTCGCTGTAAGGCAGCAACTCTACCGCTGCGCCACCGTGCCGCCACGAAGAAGGCCAACATGCCATTACCTTTCTTCACTGCCTGCTGTACCTGCATGCTTACTTTCAATGACTGAGGTACAAGCATACCCAGGTCTCGTTGCACCTCCCCTTTTCCTAATCTGATACCATTCAGATAATAATCTGCCTTCCTGTTCTTGCCACCAAAGTGGATAACCTCACATTTATCCACATTATACTGCATCTGCCATGCATCTGCCCACTCACCCAACCTATCCAAGTCACCCTGCAGCCTCATAGCATCCTCCTCGCTGTTCACATTGCCACCCAGCTTTGTGTCATCCGCAAACTTGGAGATGTCACATTTAATTCCCTCGTTCTATTTGGTGTCTTTATCCAAGTTCTGAACCGGAAGTATGCTGTCTGCTACATTGGTACCAACGAGAATATGGAACCCGTTCAACTCCTCTCGTCATTATTGGGAAGAAGGTTTAGCAGCAGAAAATAATTTTTAAAAACAACAAACGAACACATGCATCTACCTTGCAGCAAAACTGACTACTTAGATGAGCTACAGTTCCTGGATTCAAATTGAAATTACACAAGAAACAGAAAATGAAACTTCAAGTAATAAAAGTCAGCGAACAGTATTGCTGAGTGATCATTATTTAATGTCTGCTGGAGATGTGTTTCTCAGTGATTGGTGCTAAGCTGGCGCAGACCAATAAACGAGTTCACCAATAAACTAAAGAAGTTACCAAAAACTGTGCCACGGACAGACCTCGACTGCTTTGAGAAATATGGACATTCAATTGCTGACCTTGTGGGTTTCTGCTGGGGGCTCTGCTTTCCTCCAAAAATGTAATAACAGATTAATTAACCTGTACATGTGCGGCACGGTGGCGCAGCGGTAGAGTTGCTGCCTTACAGCGAATGCAGCGCCGGAGACTCAGGTCCGATCCTGACTACGGGTGCTGTACTGTACGGAGTTTGTACGTTCGCCCCGTGACCTGCGTGGGTTTTCTCCGATATCTTTGGTTTCTTCCCACACTCCAAAGACATGCAGGTTTGTAGGTTAATTGGCTGGCCAAATGTTTTAAAAATTTTTTTTTTAATTGTCCCTAGTGGGTGTAGGATGGTGTTAATGTGCGGGGATCGCTGGGCGGCGCGGACCCGGTGGGCCGAAGGCCCTTTCTGCGCTGTATCTCTAAATCTAAAATCTTAATTACCGAAGCGTAGGCATGTGACAGAAGAACTGAAAGGACATTAGATGGACATGTGAGAAAGAATAGATTTAAGGAGTGCAGGGAAAGAAGAAAAGGGGAAGTGGGATTAATGAGGCCTGCAGAGAGCTAGTATGGAGTCATTGGGCCTAATAGCATCCTTGTGTCATAACTAAGACAGAAAGATTACATGCCTTGCATTTAGAAACATAGAAGCATAGCCTTGCATTTCACCTGAAATCCTCGTGTGAAGGTTTTGTTTCATGACCAATTCATGTGGTTCTGCAAAAGACTGCAGAATGGTCGTGGCAGCTCTGTGTAATGCATTGTCAAATATTGGAAATAATTCGTTCGGAAATGCACTCAAGTACTCGCCAATCTCCATGCTGATTTCGAACAGTGTGATGGCATTCACCGTGATCGGATAATGAGCACTTTGATCTGGTTTCTGCAGAATCTGGGCGATATCATTTTTGTGGAATTCTCCAACATAGGATTCAAAGACTTGTCCGATTAAAGCCACTTGCTCTGTATTCAGACGCATACTTCCTGTTTGGAAAACAAAAACAAAAATTACATTTATCCAATAGCAGGTAGCAAATGTTACTGCACCAATAGAATCAGCATATTTGGGAATAATATGAAAGCTTGCAAATGATTATTTAAAATAATTTAAGAAACTGTTACTGCACCAAATGCAAGCTGATATTGACATTTAGTCTTAAACTAGCTGCTGTGGACCCATTGGGTCCAAACCTCTTCTGCATTGGTGTAGCACCCTCCCCTCCCCCACTCCATCCCCCCTCAACCCCCTTATCTCCCCCTCCCCCCCTCAACCCCCTTATCTCCCCCTCCCCCCCTCACCCATTCCATCCCCCTTCAACCCCCCCTTATTCTCCCCTCCTCCCTTCCCATCACCCGCGGATCCGGCAGCCATGCCGTGAAGCGAGCTGCAGCTCGCTATGGGTCGCTGCCGTTTGCATCATCTCGAAGTCGAAGTATCGTACGTCGAAGCATTGTAAGCCGGGGAGCATCTGTATTAGATCAATGGGCCACAACTGCGCACGCGCAGACCCGTTGGATTCCCATTGTGATGTCGAACACGGAGGTATTACTGCGCAGGCGCGACTGGCGTGCAGGGCAAGTAGAAAAGGGGTTTATTAAAATTTTTAAAGTGATTTTTAAAGTTTAAAAAGTGAATAACTTTTAAAATATAACAACCATTTGAACCGCAGGTCAATGGTAAGGTGGGCCTAAAATTGTTGCGCTATCGTGTACTATTTTGGCTGTATTTCGGGAACAAATATATCCACAAACCCACATACAAGTAGATCCATAAATCCACATTGTAGTGGCAACTTCAGTCCTTCCCATAGCAGTCCTCTCCGTTTGCCACCACTTCATGGAGGAGTGGAGTGAACGATGTTGACTCAAACCAACAACAGAGAGATCTTCACGACTTTCAGTGTAATTAGTCGTTTATTGAAGTAGTGATACAAACAGATTTGTATTTCTCCCATCATAAGCCTGGTAAGAACTGTATCTCGCCATAGCTTCTCTGCATCTGACGCCTCATGTTTCCGCCTCCTCAGATAGTACCTAGTTCTGGCTCCTCCCAGTACGTTATGCCCATATATGCCCATTATGTCCAAATAATAATAATAATAATAATAATAATAATATATTCCTTTATTCATCCCACACCGGGGAAATTTAGTGTCACAGCAACAAAGCGGATAGCAAGAGATCATTCATTATAAATAAACGATACATAAATTGTCATCAGTTTTCTGTGTGTTCTTAGCTGTTATTGTTGACTCGTCTGCTGGGAGCAGTGCTGGTTGTGCAGTCTCACAGTAGCGGGAAGGAAGGACCTCCTATATCTCTCCTTCACGCAGTTGGGGTGAAGGAGTCTGTCACTGAAGGAGCTACTCAGTGCAGTGACAGTGTCCTGCATGGGGTGGGAGTCGTTGTCCAGCAGCGATGTTAGCTTTGCCATCATCCTCCTATCTCCCACCACCTGCACTGAGTCGAGAGGGCAACCCAGGACAGAGCTGGCCTTCCTGACCAGCTTGTCGAGTCTCTTCCCTTCCGCCGCTGAGATGCTGCTGCTCCAGCAGACCACTCCATAGAAAATGGCCGATGCAACCACTGTGTTGTAGAAGGTCCTTAGGAGTGCCCCCTGCACTCCAAAGGACCTGAGTCTCCTTAGCAGATAAAGTCTGCTCTGGCCCTTTCTGTATAGCGCATCGGTGTTTTCAGTCCAGTCCAGTTTATTGTTGAGGTAGACACCCAGGTACTTATAAGAATCCACCCTCTCGATGTCCATTCCCTGAATGTTCACCGGTGTCGGGGGGACCTGGCTGTGCCTGCGGAAATCTACCACCATCTCCCTGGTTTTGCCCACGTTGATCCGGAGGCAGTTCCGCTGGCAGTAGTCCACAAACTCCTTGATCAGTTATTAGTTCTTATAAGCCCTGTCCTCGTCGCCCGTGATTCAACTCACAACCCCCAAGTGCCCAAAAATAATACAGCAAGATACAAAATAATATAATATGCTCGGACAGCTAATAAACACAAATGGCTCCTACACATATATATACAAGATGAGAGTTTTAGTAATATATAGATTATAGTAATATATAGCCGGGCGTGGACCCGTTGGTAACTCCCGATGGGTCCAAACCTCTCATGTGGGCCCAGCAACCCTCCATTGGGTCCAAACCTCTCCTGCAGGCCCGGCAACCCTTCCCCATCTGACGACCCGTGGACCCGTTGCCAGCCGGGGGCAGGTGAGGGAGGAGAGGAAAGGGGAAAGGGAGCCACTCACCCCGGCCCCGGGTAGCCATCAGCTGGAGAGCTCTCCTCACCTTTAGGTGGTCCTAAAATTGTTGCGCTATCGTGTACCGTTTTGGCTGTATTTCGGGTACATACAAATATGCAATGATATATATATATATATATATATATATATACGAATATATATACAAGATGAGAGTTTTAGTCATATATAATCTAGTCATATAATAGATTATTGGCATAGGATCTAAATTCGGCAACTCCTTAGCCAACACAAGAGCTGCAATACTACAAAATTACATCTCAGTACAACCTTTTCCAATGGAAAAATAAGAATGAAAAATCAATTCTGAATCTTCAGTAACCTTCGAGAATCAGGAGGGTCTTGTCCTGCAGTAAAGCTTTACTAGCTAATCAGAGTTCTGCATATATAATTTTAAATGCATAGTTACCAGTAAAATAATGCAGTGTTTTCCCTATCTCATTAAATGAAATGCTGCTGCTTGAAGTTCCAATGGGCCATAGCACAATCATACAGTGCCCTCCATAATGTTTGGGACAAAGACCCATCATTTATTTATTTGCCTCTGTACTCCACAATTTGAGATTTGTAACAGAAAAAAATCACATGTGGTTATAGTGCACATTGTCAGATTTTATTAAAGGGTATTTTTATGCATTTTGGTTTTACCATGTAGAAATTACAGCTGTGTTTATACATAGTTCCCTCATTTCAGGGCACCATAATGTTTGAGACACATGGCTTCACAAGCGTTTGTACTTGCTCAGGTGTGTTTAACTGTCTCCTTATTGCAGATATAAGAGAGCTGTCAGCACCGAGTCTTTCCTCCAGTCTTTCCATCACCTTTGGAAACCTTTATTGCTGTTTATCAACACGAGGACCAAGGTTGTGCAAAGAAAGTCAAAGAAGCCATTATGTGACTAAGAAACAAGAATAAAACTGTTAGAGACATTAGCCAAACCTTAGGCTTACCAAAATCAACTGTATGGAACATCATTAAGAAGAAAGAGAACACTAGTGAACTTACTAATCGCAAAGGGACTGGCAGGCCTAGGAAGACCTCCACAGCTGATCACAGAAGAATTCTCTCCATAATAAAGAAAAATTCCCAAACACCTGTCCGACAGATCAGAAATACTCTTCAGGAGTCAGGTGCGGATTTGTCAATGACCACTATCCGCAGAAGACTTCATGAATAGAAATACAGAGGCTACACTGCAAGATGCAAACCACTGGTTAGCTGCAAAAATAGGATGGCCAGGCTACAGTTTGCCAAGAAGTACTTAAACGAGCAACCACAGTTCTAGAAAATGGTCTTGTGGACAGATGAGACGAAGATTACCTTATATCAGAGTGATGGCAAGAGCAAAGTATGGAGGAAAGAAGGAACTGTCCAAGATCCAAATCCATACCTCATCTGTGAAACACGGTGGTGGGGGTGTTATGGCCTGGGCATGTATAGCTGCTGAAGGTATTGGCTCACTTATCTTCATTGATGATACAACTGCTGATAGTAGTGGCATAATGAATTCTGAAGAGTATAGATACATCCTATCTACTCAAGTTCAAACAAATGCCTCAACACTCATTGGCCGGCGGTTCATTCTACAGCCAGACAATGAGCCCAAACATACTGCTAAAGCAACAAAGGAGTTTTTCAATGCTAAAAAGTGGTCAATTCTTGAGTGGCCAAGTCAATCACCCAATCACCAAACCTGGCAGAGCATCACCAGAGAAGACACCCAGCAACTGGTGATGTTCATGAATCGCAGACTTCAAGCAGTCATTGCATGCAAAAGATATGCAACAAAATACTAAACATGTCTACTTTCATTTACATGACATTGCTGTGTCCCAAACATTATGGTGCCCTGAAATGGGGGGACTATGAAAAACACTGCTGTAATTTCTACATGGTGAAACCAAAATGTATAAAAATGGCCTATATTAAAATCTGAAAATGTGCACTTTTGCCACTTGTGATTTTTTCTATTACAAATCTCAAATTGTGGAGTACAGAGGCAAATAAATAAATGATGGGTCTTTGTCCCAAACATTATGGAGACCACTGTAAATGCCATTTACATAATTGCATGTCTTAAGAAAGTAATTTAACACAAGATAGTTCATGGAGCCATTCTGGTTGGCATGCCCACTGGAAACACCATTAAAATTACCCAAACTGATTTGAATTGAACCTCTGAGACAGATCACATTTAACCAGTTGCTCACTGGTTCCATCACCCCTCCCCCATAAATGGCTAATGTCATCATAGATTATTTTAAGGAATGGGGGCTATTCCTGGTTAACAACAACTAGGGCTGCTAATGTGGCAAGTATACATCAGCCAAAACATTATGACCACTGACAGGTGAAGTGAATAACATTGGTTATCTTGTTACAATGGCACCTGTCAAGGGATGGGATATATTAGGCAGCAAGTGAACAGTCAGTTCTTGAAGTTGATGTGTTGGATGCAGGAGAAATGGGCAAAAGTAAAGGCCTGAGCGACTTTGACAAGGGCCAAATTGTTATGGCCAGATGACTGAGTCAGAGCATCTCTGAAACGGCAAGGCTTGTGGGGTGCTCCCGGTCAGCAGTGGTGAGTACCTGCCGACAGTGGTCCAAGGAGGGACAAACCACAAACTGGCGACAGGGTGTTGGGCACCCAAGGCTCATCGATATGCGAGGGCAACGAAGGCTATCCTGTCTGATCCGAACCGACTGTGGGAAGATGACAAGCCGGTGGAGGGAGTGCGATGCTCTGGGCAATGTTCTGCTGGGAAACCCTGGGTCCGGCCATTCATGTGGACGTCAATTTGACACGTATCACCTACCTAAACATCGTTGCAGACCAGGTACACCCCTTCATGGCAATGGGATTCCCTGATGGCAGTGGCCTCTATCAGCAGGATAATGTGCCCTGCCACACTGCACACATTTTTGGGAATAGTTTAAGGAACATGATGAGCTTTTCACTGTGTTGCCCTGCCCTCCAAATTCTCCAGATCTCAATCCGATTGAGCATCTGTGGGGTGTGCTGGATCGACAAGTCCGATCCATGGTGGCTCCACCTCGCAACTTACAGGACTTGAAGGATCTGCTGCTAATGTTTTGGTGCCAGATACCACAGGACACCTTCAGGAGTCTTGTAGAGTCCATGCCTCGGCGGGTCGGCGCTGTTTTGGCGCCACACAGAGGACCAACAGCATATTAGGCAGATGGTGATAATGTTTTGGCTGATCGGTGTATATGTTCTTCACGTTCTTGTGAACTTTCTAATCAAGTACATCCCACATTTTGAACCACTGTGGTTGTTTGTACAACAACCGTATTAAAGTCCATGGTGAAAGGCCATGTCTAATGGGTGCTGTCGAGGAATAATGACTCATAATAATAAAAATCCACGTTAATAAACTAAATTCATGGCATCTTGTGAACTGCAGTCTGTCATCAAAAATGACTAATGTCAGATTAACATAACACCGACATCCTTAGCATCTAGTCACAACTCCAGTCTTGCAGCACGGGATAGAGTCTAAATGTTTTTGCTGAGTTGTTAAAAAAATAAGTGCAGATGAAATGTCTTCTCTAGATCATGAGAATCAGGCAAAAAATGTGTAATATATGTCTCACTCCATCAATAAACCTAAGCACACTTTCCACTAAACCCACCATTTCAAGTTCTGAAACAAATTTGCTATTAATCTGTTCAACTGAAATAACAAAAAGCCATATTTTCATAAAAAACCCAATCAGATTAATTTTCCTGAACTCTGTTCATTTCCAGATAAATTTGCACCACAACATAAGGTGTCATTTCTACTTCCATTTGCATTTGTGACACTGGAACATTCTACATAAAGCAATATAGCATAGGAACAGGCCCTTTGGTCCACAAGGCCTGTGCCGAACATGATGCCAAGTTAAACAAATGCAAGGCATCCAAGCTTGGTGACCCTGGTGCTGGTCTCAGAAGTGGATCAATCATTCATTACAATCGCTCCACTCTTTTAAACCCCCTACTCCAACAGATATCTGCAAACTGTGGACGGCTTGATTGTAATCATTTATAGTCTTTCCGCTGACTGGATAGCACGTAACAAAAAAAAACTTTTCACTCTACCTCTGTACACATGACAATAAACTAAACTGAAAGTAAGCATGCAGGTACAGTAGGCAGTGAAGAAAGCTAATGGCATGTTAGCCTTTATTGTGAGAGGATTTGAGTTTAGGAGCAAGGAGGCCCTACTGCATTTGTACAGGGCCCTGGTGAGACCGTACCTGGAGTATTGTGTGCAATTTTGGTCTCCTAATTTGAGGAAGGACATTCTTACTATTGAGGGAGTGCAGAGTAGATTCATCAGGTTAATTCCCAGGATGGCGGGACTGAGATATGAAAGAATGGGTCGACTGGGTTTGTATTCACTGGAATTTAGAAGAATGAGAGGGGATCTTATACAAACATATAAAATTCTTAAAGGATTGGACAGGCCAGATGCAGGAAAAATGATCCTGATGTTGGGGGAGTCCAGAACCAGGGGTCACAGTTTAAGAATAAGGTTTAGGCCATTTAGGACTGAGATGAGGAAAAACTTTTTCACCCAGAGAGTTGTGAATCTGTGGAATTCTCTGCCACAGAAGGTGGTGGAGGTCAATTCACTGGATGTATTCAAGAGAGAGTTAGATCTAGCTCTTAGGGCTAAAGGAATCAAGGGATATGGGGAAAAAGCAGGAACGGTCTAATGATTGTGGATGATCAGCCATGATCAAATTGAATGGTGGTGCTGGCTCAAAGGGCCGAATGGCCTGCATCTATTTTTCTATGTTTCTAAACTAAAATCAAAATAAAAGTGCTGGAGTTGCACAGTGGGTCAGGCAGCCTCTCAGGTGAACATGGATAGGCGATGTTTCCGGTCAGAAATGTCCCAACTCAACATTACCTTGCCATCATCTCCAGAGATGCTGCCTGACCTGCTGAGTTGCACCAGAACTATGTATATTTTTCTAATCCAGCAAATGCAGTCTCTTGTCTCCATTAAACTAACCATATATGCCTGCACACAATGCATATCTGCCCATTCCTTGCGTAGCCATGTGGCTGTCCAAAGCCTCTTAAACACCACTATCCCATCTGCCTCACCCACACCCTTTATGCAAAAAAAAAACCTTTTCCCCACATCTCCTTTAAACGTTGCCACTCTCACCTTAAAGCTATGCCCTCTGGTCCCAGTGTAATGCAATCGTTTGCTCCAAGGCCTCATGTGACGCCCTTGATTGCACCCAGGTACCTCTGCAATGCAAGGGCAGACTGCGCTGACGTCATCACCCGATGGCGTCACCACTCACAGAGTGGTCGAGATGACGCGCAGGGACCCGGAGTAACAGAGCCCGATGACATCATAGCAGGGGGAACTCCAGATCCTGCAGATGCTCCAATCCTGAGCAAAAACCGGAGCACCGGCGGCCGCGAGACCCGGTGCACAGTAACAAGTAACGGTCGCGTCACAACGAGGGAAACCCCCAGCGGCCTCGGACTCGGTGGACCGCGTCACAATGAGGGGAACCCCCCAGCGGCCGCGGGACCAGGTGGACAGTAACAAGAAGCGGCCCGCGTCACAATGAGAGCAACCCCCAGCCGCCGTTCGCATCTCCCGCCAGCCGCGCCGCCCAAGAGAGCGCGGCGGAGCCCGGAAGAAATACCATAGCTACTGCTTCATCTCTTTTGTAGTAACATGCGATATTCAACTGAAAAAAAATTGTACATTATTTTTTAAATTATTTTATTCTTAATTGGTGGATATTGTGTTTCTACAATACTCCAATCAAGAGATGATGTTTGCATTCCCTACCTTCTCCACCCCTCACCCGTGCAATGGTCGTTCCCAGCTTTGCAGTTTCAGCGCGGGTTCAATAAAGCGCGGGTTCAATAAAACTCTAGATCTGTTTCTTAAAGCAGAAAAATAAAAACTCATTGGTACATTTAAGGGATTATTTGTCTTACTGAATTAATGTGCCTATTTACGTTTAAATAACTTCTCATTTCACAATTTTAGTTTTGTATACACAATATAATGTAATGAACGTGCATTATTTGGCGGGTTGAACGATCCAAAATTTCGCAATCCAATGACGTGGTCACCGGACTGTACTTGGAAACGTACCACCCGGGTTACCCAAACACAGCACCCATAGCAATAAAAGATGCAAAACCAATTAATCTTCTTTAATAAAGCTAGATGAGAGGTCAATACAGGGAAGCAATAAAGTGTTATTAAGAAATTGTAACAGTTTATTCTTACCAGACAAGGACAAAAAAAGGCTGACATATAACCTCGGTGATTCAGCACAAGCTTCAATTTGCCGCAGATTCCCCAGCAAAAGTTAGACAATAGTAGGCAGGAATAGGCCATTTGGCCCTTTGAGCCAGCGCCGCCATTCAATGCGATCATGGCGGATCATTCACAATCAGCACCTTGTTCCTGCCCTCTCCTCATACCCCCTGATTCCTCTATCATTAAGAGTATCTAACTCTCTCTTGAAAGCATCCAGAGAATTGGGGCCTCCACTGCCTTCTGAGGCAGAGAATTCCATAGATTTACAACTCTCTGAGTGAAAAAGTTTTTCCTCATCTCAGTTCTAAATGTTTTGAGGAATTTATCAGTGTTTGCCTGGAATATAGATCACAATGAACCATTCACAGCCTTCTTGGGTACAGCATTATTAAGGTTTCTAATTCTCATCTGCAGTTCCTGGTTATTACCTGGAGAAATATCTTCTTGTTTCTGTCCTTACTGCCTGACCTCTTTGCAATTGCGATTCTTAGTTCCAAGCACCCCGGCAAAGGGAAACACAATTGCGCAACTAACTTGTGAAGTCCTGAAAGTGATTGTCAATAAGATCTCTGCTTATTCTGCTAAATTCCAAGGAGTACAGAATACTCTCTAAACACTTCCTTAATAAAAGAATAAACGGAGAAATGATGGACTGCAGGTGCCGCTTTACAAAAAAAAGACACAAAGTAATTAACGCAGTGGGTCAGGCAGCATTACTGGAGAACGTGGATAGGTGACATTTCAGGTCTGGACCCTTCTTCAGATTCCAGAAAGCTAAACGTATTTTCTGAATGGTGATGTCAGATTAAATGGTACTAGTTTCCTGCTATTTCTCCGTACTTTCCTCAATTGTAGGGCGACATTTGTGGGAAAAATTGTAACAACCACGGAAATTTGGAAGATGGCAACCAGTATGTAGAATATCTCCTTGGTCACAACCATCAAATTGCTTGCATGCAAGCCACCAGGTGCTGAGGATTTTGAAAAACCTTTTTTACTATTATTATTATTTTCAGATTTACTGTAGATATATTGTCTTACTCTATTTCCAAGAGTTTTCTGTGTTTTTGGGTAGGCACATGGATATACTTTGGGTAGGCTTTTGGGTAGGCACATGGATATACAAGAATGGGGGAGATAGAGTCATGGAGCGATACAGTATGGAAACAGGCTCTTTGGCCTAACTTGCCCACACTTATCAACATGTCCCATCTACATTAGTCCTATCAGCCTGTGTTTGTCCCATATCCCTCTCAACCTGTCCTGTCCATGTACCTGTCTAAATGTTTCTTAAACATAGTGTGTGTGATAGTACCTGCCTCAATTACCTCGTCCAGCAGCTCGTTTCATACACCCACCACCTTTTGCATGCAAAAAGATAACCCTCAGGTTCTTTCAGGCAAAGGAGATTAGTTTCACATTTAATAGAGAACAATACAGCCGGGGATATGCCCATTTGTCCACAATTTCTATGCCGAACATGAGCCAAGATAAACTAATCTCATCTACCTGCACATGGTCCATATCCCTCCATTCTCTGCAAATCAATGTGCCTATCTAAAAGCCTCTTAAACATCACTATTGTATCTGCCTCCACCAACACCCCTGGCAGCGCATTCCAGGCACCCACCAACCTCTGTAAAAACACTTGCCCCACACATCTCCTTTAAACTTTGCTCCACTCACCATAAAGCTATGTCCTCTAGAGTTCGACATTTCCACTTTGGGGAAAAATTATAAATTGGCATAATGTTGGGCATGGACATCGTAGGCCAAAAGCCCTCTTTGTGTGGTATATTGCTCTATGTTTTGAAAATTGAGGCACAAAATATTTGTTCAGTTTCTCTGTTATTCCCTTACTTCTTAATATAATTTCCTCTGTCACATTCTTCAAGGAACCATATTAAACAATGCTCATCTTTTTTTTACAAATCTGTAAAAGCTCTTGCGCTGTCTCTGCTCTCTATTCTGCTTTCTCTTTATTATCAATGATTTAGTTCCCTTTTGCTAAGTTTTGAAATTCAGGTTTACTGTTTATTTTGGCAATTTTGTATACCTTTTTCATTAATCTTATATTATCTTTAATTTCTTTTGATAGGATTATCTTTCCTATTATTTTTAATTGCCTCAAAAGTGAAATAGTTTACATTTGAAATATGTATTATTCCTTTAAAAGGTGACTATAACTCATTTACTCTCCAACCTTTAATTGTTGGTTCTCCTCTACCCCATTGCCAACTCACACCTCATACTTTTGTACTTTGATCGCCGATTAGATTGAATCACTTTCAACCATGTATAAAATTCTCTCCTAACTATCTGTACTGCCAGATTACACGATACTCTTTTCACTCTTTCACATTACGCGGATTACAAGTTTAAAATAGGGTGGAGCACACCAATAACTTTGCTTGGCCAGGCCAACAATGGTCAAGTTAAAAGCACTACATTTATAACAACTTAGACCTGAATCATGAAAAATGGCACCAAAACATAGTGACTCATGCATACTCTTTATACACTTGTACCTAACTAAGTTTGTGTTATGTATAGCAATATTGTTACTGAACTGTATGCAAAAAAGGAATTTCACTGTACCTCCATACATATGACAATAAAGCACATTAGAACCATTGTCTTGGCATTGCTATAAGACTACTTTGTTGGCAAAGGATGCCTCGGTTACATGGGGAAGTAAACAGATTGTGCTCTACTGAATGAGAGTAGTCTTGCAAACTAGACAAGCTGAAGAGGGTGGCCCAGTGGCGCAGCTAGGGGCTGCTGCCGCACAGCACCAGGGACCCGGGAGCAATCCTGACCTTGGCTGCTGTCTGCATGGAGTTTGCACGTTCTTCCAGTGACCACAAGGATTTCCTCCAGGCTCTCCAGTTTCCTACCACATCCCATAGATGTGTGGGTTTGTGGTTTAATTAACATCTGTAAGATGTTCCTAGTGTGTAGGGAGTGGATGAGAGAGTGGGATCACATAGAACTAGTGTTCGATGGTCCGCATGGGCTGCAGGGCCTGTTTCCATGCTGTATCTCTAAATTAAACTAATCTGTAATGTGAAACGAGAAGGTGTTTGAGGGATGAGAGGGTGCGAGGCATTGTTGGGGTGAGTTTTTTTCCTGATAACCTTGTAGGGTCAGTCCATTGTTGGTGCTTTAAAAAAATTCAACTCGTGAATGTATCCTACTTCATTTGCCTGCAGATGGCAGGTTTTCAGTTGGCCTATTCAAGCAGGGTCATGTCCCAAATCATAGAATATCCTCCACAGATGCTGCTCAACCCATTGAGTTTCAACAGCAGTTTCTTTTTTTGCTTCAGTATCTGAAATCCCTTGGCTCGCCCACTGTGATTAAAAACAAATTCACTATTAAAATAGTGCTGACAGCCAGTTTATCTGTACTTTTGTCATTAGCTGATTGACTACCATCTCATCATTCCTCATCTTCTAACATGGGCAGATTTGAGGCTGGTCTGTTTCCTATTTGTTTTGGGAGTTACGATTGATCCCAATGTTTATCAGGTTGAGAATTTGCTAGAGTAAAGCAGCACAGTGGCGCAGCTGGTTAAGCTGCTGCCTAACAGCACCAGAGACCCAGGTTCGATCCTGATCTCAGATGCTGCCTGTGTGGAGTTTGTACATCCTCCCTGTGAGTTTCCTTTGGGTCCTCCGGCTTCTTCCCACATCCAAAGACATGTGGGTTTGTAGGTTAATTGGCTTTTGTAAATTGCCCCCATTGTGTAGGGAATAGATTTGTATGTGGGATAACGTAGAACTAGTGTGAACGGGCAATCAGTGGGTGGTATGGATTAGGTGGACTAAACCACTTGTTGCCATGCTGTATCTTTGAATCGAACAATCTAAAAGGCATCTGGAGCATGTTTTGTGAACTGATTTATTTTCCTCAGCCTTCTGCTCAAACAAATTCTGTTACAAATTGCTGGGAGTGCAAGGTCATAAGATCACGTGGAAGTTAATGCAACGACTTTGGAATCTGATTACAATGTGCAGCCATTACCTTGTTGCATGTTTTGTGATACAGATGAAGATGAATTTCTCTGATTCTGCTACATTTCCCAGACATGTTTACCTCTTATCTCAAATGCAATTGTTTAGATTCCAATCTTTTTTATTATAAAAGACTTCGTTTTTTTTGTTGCTTTTAATGTGTAACCAGAACAATAAACAACCAAGGGAAAGAAAACTTTGGATTCGATTGGCATGGGGATTCACAACAATACACACACAAGAAACACGTGCATAACAATGTTATTGGGGTGAGGTACACATTTTTGTATTTTACATTTTCTTCATCCTCCTGCTGTACCTCGGGTAATTCTACTTTTTCGTTTTAGGAGAAAATTAAAGGGAACTTCTTGTTCATCTCTTAGAAAAAATTTACAGATGTAAAAGAAGAATGGAGATATTGAAACATTGAAGCGAGGAAGGAAATCTGGATGGAAATCTGTTTAATTCCTTCATATGATTTTTTAGACAATAGACAATAGACAATAGGTGCATGAGTAGGCCATTCGGCCCTTCGAGCCAGCACAACCATTCAATGTGATCATGGCTGCTCATTCTCAATCAGTATCCTGTTCCTGCCTTCTCCCCGTACCCCCTGACTCCGCTATCCTTAAGAGCTCTATCTAGCTCTCTCTTTAATTAATTCAGAGAATTGGCATCCACTGCCTTCTGAGGCAGAGAGTTCCACAGATTTACAACTCTCTGACTGAAAAAGTTTCTCCTCATCTCTGTTCTAAATGGTCTCCCCTTATTCTTAAACTGTGGCCCCTGGTTTTTTGGAGCGGAAACTCTGATCACAGATTTAATTTCATTCTGCTTATCCAGTCCATTGCCTTGCTAGAGAGCTGATGTAATTGCAAGACGTTGCTCACTGCATTGTAGTAGTATCTCCCAGATGATTAAAGAACATTTAAAGATTAATTTATATTGATGCATCAACTTTGATGTTATTCAGGTTGCTTTTAGCTACACTATTTTTTTCTTGAGATATGCTCTTTCCAGGATATGTTCCCTTTCTTCATGCTGTTGTGTTCCTGCAGGTTTTGTTCATATTCATGTATGAGCCCAGGTGGATGTAATGGGTAACGTTTTGCATATGTTAGCCGTATGTGGAGTTTGCATAACATGCAAAATTATAGTGGATTTGAGAAATGATATAAACTATGATTTGAATACAAATGCTAACATTGTGGATGAAATTATGGTTTGAAAGCATACAAACAAAACCATATTATTGAACAATATAGCAGATATTAATGAACATCTGTTGCTGTTCTTCATGCAGAAATCCTCTCTGGCCTGGGATCAGTCTTGCAGCGGTTCTATGAACATTGTATAGATCCATCTTTTCCTGTATAGCATTGCCTGCCTCTGGAGATTCCTCAGGTCACCTACACCTAAATTCTCACTCCTGGGCCACCTCTATTCTCTTGAAAAGCCAAGGTTCTGCCCTGATCTTCCATTTTCAATCAGCATTGCCATGGCTTGTCCAACTCGAATTTCAGACATAAAAAAGACACAAAGTGCTGGAGTAACTCAATGGGTCAGGCAGTATCTCTGGAGAATATGGATAGGCAACATTTCAGGTCGGAACTCTACTTCAGACTCATGTTTATGTTTTCCAGAGATGCTGCCTGACCCACTGAATTACTCCAGCACTTTTTGGTATACCCAGCATCTGCAGCTCCTTATATCATAAATTTCGGTCACGTGGATTTGGCAAGGGCAGTCTTTCGTGCAGGTTCTCTTGTGGATAGATAAGTGCTATATCGAAACTTCAGATATACTGTTTGCTCAGATTGCTTAACATGTGGATAAGTAAATGGGAGCATGGAGTCAGATGGCCCGCTTCAATGTACTTCAAACATGATCAAAGATTCAGCAAATATAGCAATTGTTGGCCAAGGCAAGTTGGGCCGAAGGGCCTGTTTCCACAAGGTATGATTCTATGACTCTATGTCTCTACATACAGCACTGAGTAATGTTCACTTATTAGTGAGAGCAGGCAATTATGGAAAATCCTTTTTGTCAAGCATGCGTGGCAAATTACTCTGCATATATTCACTTTTTTAATTGTTAGGAATGGGCAAAATGGGTATCAGAAATTGTGCATTAAAAAACCCATTAAATTGTCTTTAAGATAAATATTTGACCACCAATTTGTATCAATCAGAAACCAATAAGGAACAAAAAACACAAATGGATATTAATTAATGTATTAAAAAAGCATCAAAATTAGTGCACATAATGAAGAGGCGTAATTAAAACAATCAGCTAAATATTATTGTAATTTAAAATTAGGATGCATCACAACACAAAGCTTATTTTGTAAATTTATTTTAATCCTTTTTTTTCCAGAAATTGGGTACTAGGGAACTATTGCCAGCATTTTGTAATAATCTTACATGGTCTTCCATTTGTTTTCTCTCTCATTTGCAGAACCTGATATAATTACAAATTGTATTCAAGATAGAATCCATCTTAGCTGATGATGTCTTAAAACATGGAGCAGCAATATTTCTAATATTGGACATATTAATACTGTATTTTCTTATTTACTGTAACAAGCAATGCCACCACTGTATTCAGTTGTTACAGGAACTAAAAAGCTGACTGAAAAACGTCAAGAGTAACAAATTAGAGCCTGGGAGTTTGATTACATTTTAGTCATCAATAACATTGAGACACCTATCTGTGGTTTCCAGTAATTTATTCTTACAAATCGGTGTGTTTACATGGATGCTTCTTGTGACTGATTATGCACAAAGCTCCTTTACTGATCCCTCTGAAATTCATCACAGTGTTGATCATCATGAGGCCACTGTGTAATTTAGAAACATATGGAAAGTAGAAGCCACTACTTTCTTAGACTTTTAAAGAGATGCAGCATGTGACTAAATACTCTTTCAAACTTTGACAGATGCGATGTAGAAAGTATCCTGACTGGTTGCCTTGTGACGTGGTATGGCAATTCCAATGCAAAGGAGAGCGAGAGGCTTCAGAAAGTGCTGTACACAGACTAGTCCATCACGGCACACTACTCCTTCCTATCTAAAGCATCCACACGAGGCGCAGTCTCAAGAAGGTGGCATCTATCATCAAGGATCCCCACTGTCAGGGTTAGGAACGACCTACTTTCCTACAACCCTCAGGTTCTTGCACCGACGTGCACAACCCCAATGTGACCTTAGCAACACGATGGACAACCTCTTACACTAGCATGGATTTGTTTTCTAATTGTTTTTTGAACTAATGCCCTATTTTTTGCTATCTCTCTCTTCTCAATGTTTTATAGGATATATGTGTAATTCATGTATTATTTATGTTATCTGTGTTGACTAAGTCTATGTCTCTGTGATGCTGCTACAACCAACATTTTCATTTTAGCTGTATCTCACTAAACATGTACATAAACTTGACGACTTGATTTCTCTTCGTTTCCATACCCAGTCACCATGCTTTAAACATTGTTACACTTCTGGTTGCTGTTTCCTCAAAGTTTTGTTACAATTTCTGACAACTCAATCTATTTTGGGGAGTACCAAAGTGCCTGAGTTACTCTGCGGGTCAGGCAGCATCCTTAGAGAACATGGATAGAAGAAGAAGGATCTGAAGAAGGGTCCTGACCCAAAATGTCATCGATCCATGTTCTCCAGGGCTGCTGCCTGACCAGCTGAGTTACTCCAGCACTTTGTGTCTTTTTAAAAAAAAAACCAGCATCTGCAGTTCCTTGTTTCTACTATTTTGAAGAGAGCTTTCTTCAACCTTTAACACTGCCTGTCTCATAGGAAGAGGCCAAGCATGTTGGTGAATATTGCGGGTGAATACTTACTACTGATGAGTTATTGTCTGTCATCTCTTCAACCACGCCTTTTTCGGAGGTGGCCAAGGCACCAATTACAGGCAAGGGCTTCATGAACATACTTAAATAGGAAGAGATATAAAAAAGATTGCAAAGATTGGAACCAGTGATGGAGCTACCAGTAAAACAGCAAGCAGGTCCTGATCCATAAATGTCAACAAACATTCCTCTTTTATCATTTCAGGAGCTGCTCATGATGCCACCTCGATTTATAAGAAAGCTTTGCTGCTGCTTTCATCTGACTGTGACCTACTGAAGGTTTCTTCTCGGTGAATATTGTTATTGGGAAGGGTGGTTTCTAAAGTCTGGAGGATAGAAATAAAGACATAAAATGTTGAGGGAACTATTGTTCTCGATGAGAGTGCGACTCTTTACAAGAGTTTGGTGGATATCAGTTGAATATGATCAAACCAGACAACATTTGAAGTTGCATCCTTGATGCCATCTTTATTGAATTGAAAACATTCAGCTGAGGCACTGTTTTTTCAAATGAATCCAATTGTTGCTCTGGGATGATGTACTAGCCTTCATTCTCTCTAGAAAGAAATGTCAGTAGAAATGATGGATGTATATGATCAGGTTTTATTCAAACTATTCATATTTTTTTTACATCTGTGCTTTATTATCATTGGAAGATCTTGTGTCTTCTCTGTTGTAAACTGATCTGTTCATTGCCCTTGTGGGGGGAATAAGATTATCAACAAAAGTAACATGGTATTCAGATCCATTTGATGTGGGCATTTTCTTTCTTTTATTCTTAATATTTTTTTTCTGTAAGTACTCCATGATAATGTCATTTTTTCTTGGAGGTTAAATCGTTCCTGCTTTTCAAAATAATTGCAATGTTCCTGTTTTTCTTTTTAATTAGATCACATCGTTTTTATATCATCTGCAGTAGGTGACTGACATGCACCTTCAGCCAATTTTACTGTGTTGTGGGAATCTGGAAGTTTCAGATTATACATACTTTTGCACTGCACATAATTCACAACTCCATTAGGACCATATGCCTTTTTCTCTTTGCTCTGAATATCTATCACCGTAGAATAGATATCTTGCATGTTAATTATCTTAGTTTTCTTGTCTCTACTTTCATGAAGAACTGCGTTGGCACAGATGAAGAGAAATATTCCAATTCCTATAACCATTGGTCCAAAAATCTTCAGCTTGTCAGTCTGTGCAGAGCCAGCCATAAATCCAGAAATAATCTCCAAGGTTGTGGTCTCTGCTGTCATATTATTGCTCGTGGCATTATGAGATATGGTTTTGGAAATCTCATAAGCTAGGGGCCAATAACCCATTATTACCATTACAATTCCTCCCAACATTACCAAGATCCCAAATGCAGTAATTAGCCCTGGAATAGAACACAGTTTCAATTTGGCTTTCAATATTACCACATTATTTTTAGTTGTTTTGGATACTTTCCTTCTGTATTTATTTGTACGCCGACAAGATTGGAAGGAATTGTTTGTCCTGGCAGTAATACGAAGAATGCCCCCTGTTGCTATCATAATCCATTCACTTGAGAGCCATGCCTGAAAGAAAAAAAAGTTTATTCGTGAATTGCCAATGCTGTGTCTATGAAAGAGTCAGGAACAGCTCAGGTGACACAATTAGAAGCCTCTGTTTTTCTAACAATTCATGATTCAATGAAAAACATCATTCTACAAGTTTATGTAAAAAGTGTAACCAAAGTGAATGTTACATCTTAAGAGGTAAGACTTACAAATTCATAGTTGGAAATAAGGAAATGGCCCAGACTCGGAACAAATATTTGTTTTTCTTCACGAAGGGAAACACTGAAAGCATCCTGATAAAAGCGTAAATCAACGAGCAAACGTTTGTTTTTTATTGCACTCTCTCTGTGGCAGTAACACTATAGTTTGTACTCTGTTTGTATTCTCTTTTGCACTACCTAATGTGTTCATGTTCAGTATGATTTGCCTGGATAGCATGCAAAACTATTTTTTCCAGTGTATCTTGGTACATGCGGCAATAATAAACAAATACCAATACCTTTAAACAGGGAAGTTAAAACAATCATATTTGCCATTGAAAAGGTGTTAAGCAAATTAATAGAACTAAACACTGACAAGTTTGTTGGACTTGATATGCTTCATTCTCTATAAAATAATTGTTGTTCAAATGATGGATTCATTGGTTGTGAATTTCTAAAATTCTCTATTTCTTAAATAATGTCCCAGTGGATGGGAAAACCAGAAATATAACACTTCCTCATCTGGATCCACATATCTCTGGCTCTTGTCCCACCCCTTCCCCTCATGACTTTCTACCAACTATCTTCTCTCTACTTCATCTGTCTGAAGAAAGGTCCTGGTCCAAAATGCCATCTGTTCATTTCCCTCGACGGATGCTGCCTGACCCATTGAGACCCTCCAACATTTTGTTTTTTGCTCAAGGTACCACCATTCAACACAACATCCTATTCAAGAAAGAAGAGAAAAAGAAAGCAGGAAACTTTAGACTCATAAGCCTGACATCTGGCATGTGGAAAATGAAGGAACGCATTTTGAAGGAAGGCACAGCATAAGATTTGGAAGTTCATAGTACATTTAAGCAAAATCAATATGGTGTTAAGAAGGGAAAGCATGTTTGAGGATATAATGAGCAGTGTGATAAACCAGTGGATGTAATGTATTTTGACTATTCAAAGTGCATTTGATGAAGTGCCACACGTTAGAACTCAGGATACCGGGATAACATAGTGTCAACGATGGAGCTTTGGATAACTAACCGAGCCGAGGGTTCAGGTAAATGTATAATGTTCAGATTGGTAAACTGTAACCTAAGGTGTAACATAGGAATCAGAACTGGTCTCAACTACTTACTATTTAATAAAATAACCTGGGTAAAGAGACCGAGTATATTACCATTGTAGGATGAAAAGTCAATTGGGCACCAGTGCGTGGAAAT
Source organism: Rhinoraja longicauda (assembly GCF_053455715.1). NCBI lineage: Eukaryota > Metazoa > Chordata > Chondrichthyes > Rajiformes > Arhynchobatidae > Rhinoraja > Rhinoraja longicauda. The sequence goes on along the minus strand of NW_027601332.1, from coordinate 260,255 downwards.
TGAATATCACCTATTCTTGGAGCATTACATGGGGTTAGCCCAGGCACCCTGACAGACTTATACAAATTAAATGTACACATGAGAAATGGTTAAAATGTTCCTCCCCCTTCCCGCAGTTTTAGCATAATGCTTGTGCATTTCCTGATGACAGCATTATTGAAAAACTAAAGATGCTGTTTATTCCTGCACTGACCGCTGAATATCGATATGATACCCATGGTACAATATCCAAGGCAGCCTTAGTGCAGAATCAAAAAGCTGCCGTAGAGGTGAGGGAAAACAGACCTGGGGAATTGTTGAATGTCGGTGGCGACACAATCTTCCCCTCCCTCCCACTTCAGTCACCGATGCCAGTCGATCTTTTCCCATTTGCGGATCCATGCTGCTGTGAGCCATGGACTCACAAGCCTGCAGAGATCACAGCATGTACTGTACATGTCTTCTCATTTTTTTCAGTAAGCAGCATGAGACCAAGCATTGACATTTGCAGAGCACAGAGCAGTAGTCAGGCACACGCAGAGAGCAAAATAGCAATATCTCCAACAGGACTTTAATTCACATCTGCTCAGTAATTTCTTGTGAAGTTTGCTTCTAATTTGACCATGAGTGAGGATAGAAGATATAGAAGATAGACTTCATTCGTTTAATTTCTATCAGTATGATAGAAGTGAATGTCATACACACTTGATGGTGTTTCCCTGCTCGCAAATTATCATGTGATAGGTGTAGAATTGGGCCATTTGACCCATCAAATGATGCTCAGAAAATGGCAACCATACAAGAGTGAATCATGCCAAGATGAGCCCACTCTCTATCCTGATGGGTGAGACTCAAATCACGCCCAAAAATTATTTATTCGCAATTTCTATGTAAAAATAGATGATCTAAGTATAACTTGGGAAAATGTGAAGTTATCTATTTAAAGAGTGTGCATAGTTCACAGAGAATACAGCCGGGAAACAGGCCCTTTGGCTGCCATCTGTCAGCCTTTTACACTAATCCTTCATTAATCATAATTTTATTCTCCCCACAACTCTTCCCAGATTCTACCACTCACCTGCACACCAGGACAATTTACAGTCGCTAATTAAGCTACCAAAGCATGATACTTTTGGGATGTGTGAAGAAACTGGATCACCCAGACGAACTCATATGCATAAGGGGAGAATGTGCAAACTTCACACAGACTGTATCTGACTTTATAATTGCACTTGAACCTCCAGTGCTGTGCAGCAGCAGCTCTACCAGCCATGCCACTGCGTAATGCCCATTACTGTTGAGACGGGGGTTACTGAATGCTGCAAAGGGATCTGAATGTCTTCTTGGAGAAAAAAAGGCTACTTTTAAATTGAAGAAAAGGTTGGGGCAGTGCTTAATAGAACAACGGGAATATCTCCAGTCAGTTCGGATCAATAGACAATGGACAATAGACAATAGGTGCAGGAGGAGGACATTCGGCCCTTCGAGCCAGCACCGCCATTCAATGTGATCATGGCTGATCATTCTGATCAGGGTTGCTGTGGGGTTGAGGTGCAGGTAGGGGAGACAAAAAGTGTGGTTTTGGATGATCAGCCATGATCATGTTGATTGGTGGTGCTGGCTCAAAGGGCCGAATGGCCTACTCCTGCATCTATTTTAGAAACATAGAAACATAGAAAATAGTTGCAGGAGGAGGCCATTTGGCCCTTTGAGCCAGCACCGACATTCATTGTGATCATGGCTGATCATCCACAATCAGTAACGTGTGCCTGCCTTTTCCTCATATCCCTTGATTCCACTAGCCCCTAGAGTTCTATCTAACTCTTTTAAATTCATCCAGTGAATTGGCCTCCACTGCCTTCCGTGGCAGAGAATTCCACAAATTCACAAGTCTATGGGTGAAAAAGTTTCTTTTCACCTCAGTTTTAAATGGCCTCCCCTTTATTCTTAGACCGGGGCCCCTGGTTCTGGACTCCCCCAACTATTTTCTATGTTTCTGTGTATCACCTCTGTGATTTTGGTGTAGTTGTTTTGAATCCAGTCTTACTCTGTACAGAATTGAAAAGCCAGCTGCTTTCAGAATAGTCGGCATGGACAAATTAGGCTGAAGGACCTCTTTCCGTACAGGACGACTCCATGACTTAATTGTACCAGCCATAACTTGAACTGTTATTTTTGAACATCTAGTTATTCAAATTGAGCTGGTCTTCTAGCCTACAATATTTACATCTCTGTAAATATTCTACGGTACAGTTAACTTTTAGAAGATGGAGCTTAAAGTTCTTATTTTAGTTCAATAGTCGTAAGCAATAAAAAAGAATTTTAAAAAGTATATAAAACACCATTCCATACAAGTAGTATAAGAAAATAACTGCAGATGCTGGTACAAATCGATTTATTCACAAAATGCTGGAGTAACTCAGCAGGTCAGGCAGCATCTCGGGAGAGAAGGAATGGGTGATGTTTCGGGTCGAGACCCTTCTTCAGACCATTCCATACAAAGTATGTCACCTATCGGAATGTGGCATAGTATTTTCCTTTCCTTGTGTTAGAAAGAAGGCTGGCAGTATATAAATGCAAATGATTTTCATGCATGGTTAGTTATTTTTTTGTACATCTTTAGTCAAATAAATTCACCTAGTAATTTAAATGTGACTTAGGGCTGTAATTCTCTTGTACTTACCAATTAAGAGAGATAAACACAATAATACATGAGATAGATTTTTAGTTGTCAAAGTTCACAGAAAGACAATTCCCTTTAATTCTCTGCATTATTTAAACCCTCTCTGATAGCAAAGCTATTGACTCTATATTCCATAACATTTCAAAGCTGAAAACTTAAAGTAAGAAAAATGAGAGAATTTAAGAACAAAACTATATCTAAGTTGACAATTATATAAATTCTCATAGTTCCACATGTTTTTAGTGTAACTGCACGAAACTAAACAAGAAATTAGTTCTATAAATGTTGTCATTATAGACTCCATATCCTGTCTTGGATCAAACATTTTTTCTGTCGGTCTGTTTAATTGTAAGTTTCTCACTCTGAAATAACACACATACTTCAATATCATCTTTTAAACAATTAACTTTTTCAGTTGGATTATCACAGATGAATGTCGAATCATGTAAATATAATGTATTGTGATATGATGCCAAAACATCCTGGGCCTCCAAGTAATGTTTCTTGCAATCCAACAAGAAAGTGCAATTGTATTGAATGGCAAATAGACAGATAAATACAACCTAATGTATTTAATTATGAACGCAAATCATTCAGGCACATATTATTCACCTTTATTACAAAGTCATTGGCAACTTCCTCTCTGCAGTGAACAATGAAATCCAAAGGTTATTAATGAAGTATTAATGAAGTATAGGCTTATTATTTTACAGTGTGGATACATTTGTTAAACAATAGTACTAATATGGGAAGGACTGCAGAAGCTGGTTTACACCAACAATAGATGCAAAATGCTGGGATAACAAGGCGGGACAGGGAGCATCTTTGGAGAGAAGGAATGGGTAACATTTCAGGTCGAGACCCTTCTTCAGGCAGAGTCAGGGGAAGGGGAGGGGGAGAATAAGGAAGTGTAAGATGAGAGAACGAGACATCAAAGGGGGAAATCAAAGAAAATGTGGAACAGATCATTGTTAGCTAGGAGAAGGTAACAACAAAGCAAACAGAGATAAAATGTAATCAGGGACAGTCAGACTGGTCAGAGAATTGGGAAAGGGGAGGGATGGAGAGAGGGAGAAAGCAAGGGTTACTTGACGTTAAAGAAGTCAATATTCATACCGCTGGGGTATAAGCTGCCCAAGCGAAATATGAGGGACATCTCTCCAGAGATGCTGCCTGTCCCGCTGAGTTACTCCAGCATTTTGTGCCTATCTTCAGTAATAATGTAGGGCCTGGTATAAATCAGAAGTTTAAAGGCACATGTAACAAGGGTTATAAAATAATTATAGTGAACTTTAGTTTATATATAGACTAGGCAAATGAAATTAGCAATCAATGTAGAAAACACAAGCTCGTGATTATACAAGAGATTGTTTTGTAGATAAGGGTACTGACTATCCAGTGAGGAAGTAGACTATTTTAGATTTTATGTGCAAGAAGGAACTGCAGATGCTGGTTTAAACTGAAGATAGACACAAAAAGCTGGAGTAACTCAGCGGGACAGGCAGCGTCTCTGGAGAGAAGGAATGAGTGACGTTTCAGGTCGAGACCCTTCTTCAGATTTATACGTATTTTAGATTTCATGTTGTGCAATGAGAAGATTTTTAATTCAGCAAAATGCAAGAAGCTGCAGATGTTGAAAACCTGAAATAAGAACAGAGAAAGGTCATTCCAACAATGTCATAGAGTAAAACAGCAGGGAAACAAACCTTTCTGTCCAACTTATCCATGCCAACCAAGATGCCTAGCTAAGCTAGTTTCATCTGCCCACATTCGGCCCGAATTTACATGGGGTTAAAAGGGAAAGATAGATCAGCCGTGATTTGTTGGTGGAGGAAATGCGATGGGCCGAATGGCCTAATTCCCCACCAATGACTCATGAATTTATAAACTTCTGGACATATCCTATCCATGTACCTTTCTAAATATGTTTTAAATATAGTTATTGTATCTGCCTCTACCACTTTCTCTGGCAACTTGTTACATATATCAATCACCCTCTGTGTGAAGAAGTTGCCTTTTAAATTGTTTCCCTCTTACCTTAAATCAATGTCATCTAGTTATTGATCCCCGTCCCTGGGAAAATGACTGCATTCACCGTACCTACGCCCTCATGATATTATGCACCTCTATGAGGTCACCCCTCAGTCTCCTACAAGGATGGGTGTTTCCATTAACTGATGTGTCAACAACCAAGGGTGACTATCTAATAGTAAGGGACGAACCATACGGGGCTGAGATGATGAGAAATTTATTTTGGCAAAAGTTGAGCAGAATAAGGTCATTCGGCCCACCAAGTCTACCCCTCCAATTCAATCATGGCTGCTCTATCTTTCCCTCTCAACCCCATTCTCCTGCCTTCGCCCCATCACCCCTGACACCAGTACTAATCAAATGCAGGTTTCCAATTTGTTTAGGTAAATAAATTAAAGTGCCCTTGTCCTAAATCATGAATCAGGAGTGGGTGCGAATCTTTGGAATTCTGTACCCGGGGGACTGTAGAGGGTCAGCTAATTCTAAGCAGAGATGATCGGTTTTAGGACATCAGGCGATCATGGGCTAGTGCAGGAAAATTGCATTGCTATTAGCCATTATCTTAATGAATGATGGTATGGGCAGGAGAGGCCGAATGGCCTGCTTGATTTTGTTTTTATATTGTTATGCCCTCCTCCCCTGTTAAAATAATCATAACAATCTTATTAACAGTCCCATTAAACACATATATATTATTTATGAGATATCAGAAAACTAGATTTTAATGACTGTCATCTCTGGCAGTCAAAAGAAATACTGGTTGGCAAACATTAAATACCCACACTATGCAATCCATACCATAAAGTTTAACCTATGACTAGTTTAACCACATGACTTAGCTCAGAAAAATCAAAGAATCCGTTAATTGAAGTTAGAAGAGAATGTACTGTACTCAGCACTTCAGATATTGCAGATAAAAATAGAACAATTTCCAACTTACCCAGAAAGGCTTGGCTGATGTTGGTGGTCCAAAACCAATGGCTATCGCAATATTGAGAGAAAATGCCTGTCAAGGCGATAACCTTTTCAGCATTGTCAGTGTTTGTCAGAGTCAAGTGTAGTCGAACTGTGTCAGAGATCGATCGAATTCAGCAGTTTCCCAATTTTTCAAGTAAATTATTCAAAGTGCACTTGACAAATAAAATCACAAATCGGGAGGTTTTAGATTGCTGTCTGGAACAGTGGAGCACATCTTGTTATTTTGGAGTTGCTTGTTCTCTATTTGTTGACTTAGGTTGCAGACTGCTGATGGCATTTTGATGAAGCTAAGGTTTACCCAGATTCTGCTGTTGCTATGATACCAGTTTGTGACACACAGGATGCAAGTGATTCCCTCCTATATTCCTTATCCTAACAATCTCGACAGAGCTCTATTTAATTTCCGACTCCTACCAATTTAGTTCTTTCTTTGATGGGTTAATTTGGGAATAAACAATACCATGTTTTAACAACAAAAAAACAAATGCAATTTGATCTGGATGTGCAAATATATTTGTAAACTGATTGTAACCAAATTACATGAGACATCCGAAAATAAATTCATCCTGTGTGGATTTGCAGTTACTCAAATCCAAAGAGAGTTGCAATTACTTTAATCATAGTGTTAACAAGCTAAATTTATTTACAAATATACTGCTCCAAATCCAGTGATAGTTAATATATTCAGGCCAAAAGTTTTAGCATACAGTTTTACATGAAAATGCTGTTTATTAAAAACAGAAATGTAATGGAACAGAACATTTATACAATTCCAATTTATTCAACAATTCTCAATTAAAAACAGCTGCACCATTGCTTTTATGATTTATCATGCTGTGTTCAAGATGGTGAACAACTGCAGAGAACTTGACTCAATACTCAATCAGCAAACCGTTATAAAACTCAAATGTTCCAAATGCACATCCAGTTAAATTATTCAAGAAATATTCATCTATGTATTATTCTGTTTTTTTTTGCCAACAGTGAATTTGTTACTACAGAGACAATTATTATTTCACTGCAATGTTTTGTATCATTACTATAATCTGTTTCCACTATGCATGCCAAATAACTAACGATTTAACACATTTGCAGGTGCACGATCTGCAAAACGAGCTCATCATCACTTGTAACCTAATTACTGTTCCCATGAAATTTTCATTATGTTTCTGTAACATGAGAAAGGCAAATTTCTCCATGGTGGTAATTTCTTTCCCCTTACTACATACTCTTTGTCAAGATAACAATGCTTTATTTAGGATGTCAACCAACCTTGGTTTGGTTGAGTAACTAAATTTAGAAATTTAGTTATTTAGAGTAATTTAGAACATAGAAGATTGAAGAGTACAGCATGGGAACAGGCCCTTCATCTCACAATGTATGTGCTGAACATGATGCCAAGACCAACATTTATCTGCCTGCAGTGTATATCCCTCCATTCGCTGCATATCCATGTGCATTAGCTTCTTAAATTACATTATTGCCTCCACCACCAGTGCGTTCCAGGCACTCACCAGCCTCTGTGTAAAATCTTTATACCTGGATTTATATATAAATATAAATGGATTTCCAGCACAGGTCTCTGCGGAGCTCCACTTATATACATATATAATTACGATCAAGTCACCGTTAATCCCACATGCATCTTCATCATCTGGATCAGTTTACCATAGAGGACTTTATCAAATTCCTTACTAAATCCCATGTGGATGACATCTACCGCCCTACCCTTATCAATCAGCTGTGTTGCATTAGTAAAAAAGACCTGCCACATTGAATTCCATGCAATAAACGACTATTGACTATTGAATTCCCTAATTAACCCATTCTCTTCCAAATGGGAGGTAATTCTATTTTGAGGAAGGACATTCTTGCTATTTAGGGAGTGCAGCATATGTTCATGAGGTTAATTCCCAGGATGGTGTACGATGAAAGAATGGAATGACTGGGCTTGTATTCGCTGGAATTTAGAAGGATGAGAGGAGATCTTATAGAAACATAAAATTATTAAGGGATTGGACATGCTAGATGCAGGAAACATGTCCCCGATGTTGGGGGAGTGCAGGGCTCGGGGCCACAGTTTAAGAATAAGGGGCAGGCCATTTAGAACTGGGATGAGGAAAAACTTTTTCACACAGAGAGCTGTGAATTTATAGAATTCTCTGCTTCAGAAGGCAGTGGAAGTCAATTCACTGGATGCATTCAAAAGAGAGTTAGAATGAGCTCTTAGGGCTAGCGGAATCAAGGGAAATGGGGAGAAGGCAGTAATGGGGTACTGATTGTGGATGATCAGCCATGATCATATTGAATGGTGGTGCTGGCTCGAAGGGCCAAATGGCCTACTCCTGCATCTATTGTCTATGTATCTATGTATCTATGAACGACTCTCTCAATAGCTTCCCTACCACTGATGTGAGCCTCACCAGTCTAGAATTCCCTGGATTCTCTCCCTTTCCTAAACAAATAGTTCATCATCACTTATAATGACTATTCTGATGAAGCTGTTCAATATATTTCTGATCAATTTTATCTCAGATTACTCAAGAATTAATTGTTTAAGTACAAAAGTAGGCCATTCATCCCCTCAATTCTATGGTATGGCGTTTTATTTGTCACAGGTACTGTGAAATTATTTTTTGTTTACAGTTCAGTACAGATATCACAATACATAAGCACTTAGATACATATTAGACAAGCATCTCACATCAAATGCAAATGTATAGCAGAAGTACACTGAGACAGTATACAGAGTCACCAGTTTGATGCCATTTCCAAGTTCCAGCTGTTGTAAGTGCACTGATCTTGATCTGACCGTGAAGGTCTGCTGTCCTGGTGGTATTGCAGGGTCGGCCTGGCCAAACGTAGCCGTGGTGTCCTCCGCCACTGCTCCACCGCTGTAGGCTGCGTGCGGGCCACGTGCTCGGCCTCTTGGAGTGGCGCCCGATACATCTGAGCCCCAGATGTAGGGCCTCCAGCGGCCCAAGACACAATCGAGGCCATGCACTCCCTCCCGCAGCCGGTCTGCTTGCTGGCTCTCCCGTGGGTCCTTAATCAGCAGCAGGTGAGCCGGGCCTCAGTCCATGCCAGGCAAGTCCCTGGTGTGCAGTGGCGAGCTGGGCCTACCGGGCGGGTTCCTGTCTGCGATGCGGGCCCACCACCGCGGCGGGCAAGTCAGGCCTACCGGGTGGGTGGGTCCTTGTTCATCTACTTATGCAAATCATGGCTGGTCCAACTCTACCCAACTGACTTGGCTCCAATGTCTTAAAAACCATTACTAGCAAAAGAAATATTGATCTCAGATTCAAAATCTTAAATAAAGCATCAGGGTGCAGATATTTGCAAAAAGTTTCCATTTTTCTGCGTGAGAAATGATTCCTAACATTGTCATACAGGACAGAAATTTAAATTGGTACTTGGATTGCTTGCTTTAGACTCCTTCACCAAAGAGGAAAGTTCTAGAAATGTATTTTTTGAATGCACATTCTTTATGGAAGTGTAAAATTGATTATTAAACAATTGAGTACCAACATCACACACAAAAATTTATTTGGGCATGACCACGTGTATGTTGCATGTGTGTTGTTAATTTGGAAGTTGGTTGGTGGTGGTGCAGAGGGATTGAATTGAGAGGGGAAATCCTAAATTTGTTCTGATTGGAAAGAGGGAGAGTGTACTTGGAAAATTGAACAAACATACTCGAGAGTCCAGTCGTCGTGTCCAGTCATCTATGCTACAACAGAAACCACAATGTGAAGCAGGAGAAGCCAAATTGAAAGCAGTGATGTAATATAAACCGTCATGATAGATACACTGGAGACAAAGAAATTGGAAGGAATTAACAGAGTCCTTGCACAAAATAAGTTTTGTGTCTCAATTGCTATGGGAGTACCGGCCATGAAATGGATTTTGGCCTCGCTAATGTCTCCTGTCTCCTGCGATTGTGATGGCAAAGTTGAGAAAGGGAAAAAAAAAGGTCAGAGGAAGGGAAAGGAGCAGGCCAAGGTTGTACACCGAGAATGATGGTTGTCTGGAACAGCTGCCAGGGGTGGTGATAGCAACAGAGATTATAGTGACATTTAAGAGGCGTTTAGATAGTGACATGGATGTGCATGGAATATGGATCACATGTAGGCAGATGAGATTGATTTAACTTGGCATCGTGTTTAGCACCGACATGGTGGGTCAAGGGACATATTCCTGTTCTATGTTCAATGAAAGGAAAACTTAAATATCTGTCATATGAAAGTGAGAACAGGGTGGAATTGGCAGCAAAGATGGTGAAACTTTCAGAGTCATTGGGAGACCAGGGAGCAGCACCATAGTAATGACTGGTGTATTGGAGGAATGCTGCAGGTTTAGTGGTGAGGGTAAGAGGGGAGAGGGAATAGGTTAGAGTAAGAAAGGGCAGAGAAATAATTAGGATAGTTAAATAGGCAGTTTGTGATGATTGATCCAGGAGGGATTAGAGGCCAAATGTGGACAGGGAATGCTGAACACGGGAAAAAAGGTTCATTGACTCGGGTAAAGACTCCAAAACACAAAGAACACAAAGATATAGTTGGTGGAAGAACTCAAAGCTACTTTGGGTTCAAAATTGAATGTCATCCCTACCTTCCATCTCATGTTTCCAGCATTCACTTTGGTTTGTCTTTCTTCTTTTGTTATTTCAAATATCATTTATCCTTTGCTACTTGCATCTCGTTAACAGTCACTTTTACTGCCCTCTTTCAGTCTGCATTGCACTTATGTAATTGATCTCTTCAGATATCTTCTGAATAGACATTCCCTTTCCCTTCTCTCAGCCGCTTCAACATTTCACCAAAACTTGAAACTTGTTTTATTTCTGACTTTTTTGAAGTTGTAAAAAGGTCTCTGATTAAACATTAACTTTCATTTCTTTCTCTCCACAGATAGTGCCTGACTTGCTGGTGTCCTCTGTATTCCTTGTTTTTATTTCAGTTTATAGAAATAAAAGAACTGCTGGTTTACACAAAAGGACATAAAGTGCTGGAGTAACTCAACGGGGCGGACTGCATCTTTGGAAAACATGGATAGGTGACATTTTGGGTCCTGACCCGAACCGTCACCTATTCATGTTCTCCACAGATGCTGCTTGACCCGTTGAGTTACTTCAGCACTTTGTGTCCTTTTTATTTCAGTCACTGGAGTTTTCAAATCTCGGCCAGCAGAGGGCCTCAGTTGACTTCAGTTCCAGTGCATGTTGTGAAGACTCTCAGGGGAATGACAACAGTTTGCTTGGCTCAACATTAATTCCTACATCTTTGAAAGTTTGCTTTCTTTGAGATTTATTCTATTTCATGCCTTTCCCTAGAGATGATCTGAGACTGAACGCAACTGTTCAGTTAATATTTTCATGAAATAATATTTTCATGCAAAATATTATTCGAGGGAAATTTTATGTGATTGACATTTAAAAAAAAGATATGTCTCAGCAATGTTTCTTTAAATTGTAAAGGATTTTGTTTTCCTTTTAGCATAATGTATTCATTATTTAACTGTGAATTGTTTTCTTTTGATCCAACTTCTGTTATTAAGTATATATTCTGACATATGGCTTATTTTACAAGAATTTTGAGGAAAGGTCTCGACCCGAAACATCACCCATTCCTTCTATCCAGAGGTGCTGCCTGTCCCGCCGAGTTACTCCAGCATTTTGTGTCTATGTTGTACATGTATATGTCCTGATTGTACTCATGCATGGTATGTTTATTGCATAGCACACAAAATAATGTTTCACTGTATCTCGGTACACTTGACAATAATAAACAAATACCAATTGCAATATTTGTGAATAAACCAAAACGTGAAATCATAACTGCCAGAGGATATTTTAAGTAATACCATCAGTTTGAAATTCATATTTTTGTTTGATGCTCACACATAACATGTCACTCTGTCTGGTGAAAGCATTTTCAAATCAATCAAAATTGCAATTGACAAAAAAAAAGTTTTGCCTGACTTCCTTAAAAGCTAGAAAGATTTTTAGAGCTAATATTCTACATCTGTTCAAAGTGTTGTGTTAAATTTCCCTCTCATATTTCAACAGATTCATTTAAAATAAACAATAAAGGGAAAAAAACGCTATTTCCATGCACCTACTATGGTCTTGGGATATTCCAAACATTATAATAGCCAGACAAATACTATGAAAAACACAGCTAATTTCATATGTGAAAATAATTTTACAGTAGGAAATTTAATACAAGAGTAGCTCCTCCCAAAAATGGGTCGTGTTACATCACGATGTATTCAGCTGCGAGTACAAATGTGCCTCATCTAAACTCCGAATCTACCTGCTGAGTTGTTAAACATGATTTCCACACTTACAATACTCATCTTTATTTGTTGGCTCTCAGTTTTATGTGCAATCAGACTCTGTGATAACTCTCATCAGCCTGTAGTAATCAGTGCTCCAGGAGACATCATCATTGGTGGGATCTTTCCAATCCATGGAAAAGTGGAGTTAGTAAACCGAACACAACCAGGAACATTAAGCTGCTCGGAGTAAGTGTGCATCAATCTACACTAGCTTTCCCTTTGATTTTTGTTATTGTATTTTTAAGAGGGGTTAGTTTCAATTATCTTAAAGATGTTTTAAAGGAACTAAGTAAGAAAGGCATTTTGATGTTGTCTGTCAGAACTTTACAATGCCCCAGAATGTTGACCAGCCAGTGGAGTATAGCCAGATTCTCTCGACTATAACAAATGAACCTGCAACCTCTCCCATCCCTGTACATATTGGGTTCATTGAGTAATAGAGTCATAATCATAGCGTCATATGGCGTGGAAACAGTCCCTTTGGCCCAATGTGCCCTCACGGACTAACATGTTCTACCTACAATAGTCCTACCTGCATGCATTTGACCCATATCCCTCTAAACCTCTTCTATCCATGTACCTGCCTAAATGGTTCTTGAACGTTGTGATGCTTCTCAAGAAAAATGTTTCTCAACTACTTCCTCTGGCAGGTCGTTCCATACACCCATCACCCATGTGAAAAATGTTACCCCTCAGGTTCCTATTAAATATTTCCTCCCTCACCTTAAAACTATGTCCTCTTGTTCTTAATTCCCCTACTCTGGGCTCTGTGCGTCTACCCGATCTATTCCCATTACCTGATCTATTCCTCTCATCATTTTGTACATGGTTTGTACATGCTTTCGATGAGCGCATCAGAAACCACCTATTTATATTTTGCATTTGCAATTCCTTTCTTAAACAAACTGTGTAATGCAACTGTTCTAAAAGGAGTGCGCCTTACATTTTTGAAGCACATGGAATCCATAACAACCATTTACATTTATATATTATTCTTAATATAAAACATCCTAAGAAGCTTTTCAGGTACAATCCCAAACAAAATGTAATGTTGTGTAATATAGGGAGGTTTTAGATCTGATGATGGAATGCTTGGTCAAATAATGAGATTTTAACGGGTGTCTTTAAAGAGGAAGTGGTACTAAGGCAGAAAAATGAACTTTGGGACAAGGTGGCAGACGAACAAGAGACCAGGGATCTCAGCAATTTTTAGGTGTGTAGCAGTTTACATAGCTTTCAAGTAATATAAAAAAAAACCCTTCAGGCATGAAGCCCAGCAGGGAATAGCTCTGGCTCAAAAAAAGGGAGATCAAACTCGAGAGCTTGCAATGCCAAAAAAAGCTTGATGCCAAAGAAAATTTCTGAATAAGAGGGACCGTCAATGAAAGAGAAAGTAGAATGTGGAAGTACGAACACAAAAGAAACAACTATAAGAGGTTAAATAGGTATATAAACATTTTTTGTTATAAACCAGCCAACAGGGTTATAAACCAGCTATGGGTGGGCCCTTACAGAATGAAACGGGGAAAATTACGTTGAGAAATAAAAACATTATAAAGTACTCAAAAATGTTTTGTCTTTACTTGTCTTATATCTCATTTATGAGATGTGAGTGAATAAATAGCTGAAGGAAGTTAGCAATAAACATTATTATTGGAGAATGAATGACAGTGAAAGACAATAACCCTGCAGGATCAGTGAGGGTTTTGAAGGAAATGGCTATGGAACTAGTGATGCATTACTTGACATATTTTAAAATTCCATGGATTCTAGATGATGTCCAACAGATTGGGAGGCAGCATTTAGAAAATAATAATAAAATTCAACGGAGTCAACCTGGATTTATGAAAATGAAATCAGATTTGGCAAATTAATTTGACTATTTTAAAGTTATAACTATCAGAATAAATATGAATAAATCAGTTGATTTTGCATTTGGCATTCAATAAGGTGCTACACAAGAGATAATTAAAGTCCGGGAGCAGAGCAAGGACGCCCGTTGGCTGAGCAGTAAAGTAAGTGCTAATCACAGTTCAACAGGCAGTTTAAAAAGAGCGCCAAAAGGAAGTAGTAGGCAATTTGAAAAGTCCGGGAGCAGAGCAAGGACGCCCGTTGGCTGAGCAGTAAAGTAAGTGCTAATCACAGTTCAACAGGCAGTTTAAAAAGAGCGCCAAAAGGAAGTAGTAGGCAATTTGAAAAGTCCGGGAGCAGAGCAAGGACGCCCGTTGGCTGAGCAGTAAAGTAAGTGCTAATCACAGTTCAACAGGCAGTTTAAAAAGAGCGCCAAAAGGAAGTAGTAGGCAATTTGAAAAGTCCGGGAGCAGAGCAAGGACGCCCGTTGGCTGAGCAGTAAAGTAAGTGCTAATCACAGTTCAACAGGCAGTTTAAGTGGGAAGTCAGGTAAATTGGACAATCAGGCAATTTAAATTGGTGATATAAGCAAGGCTCACAAAAGGGTGCAGCCCTGTTCAGGTGCAGCGCCCAGTGAGGGAAGTGCCCAGTGAGAAAAGTGCGAGTCTTCGGCGAGGAGGCTGAGGTGAGGAGGATACCATTGTTTTAAGCCAGAGCTGGTTATAGGCACAAGGTGATGGCGGAAAAGTTGGTGCGGTGTGTTTCCTGCAGGATGTGGGAAGACAGGGACGTCGCGGGAGCTTCTGGGAGCTACACCTGCAAGAACTGTGTCCAGGTGCAGCTCCTGAAGGGACGTGTGGTGGAGTTGGAGAGGCAGTTGGATGACCTCAGGGCCATCCGGGAATGCGAGAGTTTCCTCGACAGGACCTATTGTGAGGCTGTCACGCCAAGGGTCCAGGTCGAGCGAAGGTGGGAGACTGTTTCCGGGGGGAGTGGACGTGGACTACAGGAGACCCCAGTGGCTGTGCCTATTGCAAATAGGTATACCCTCTTGGGAACTGTCGGGGCAGAAGACGTTTCCAGTCCGAGTGGCGGACCTGTTGGCAAGGATACACGACAGGGGAGACCGAAGTCTGGAAGAGCCGTAGTGGTCGGTGACTCCATAGTCCGAGGGACGGACAGAAGATTCTGTGGCAGCAGGAGGGACTTGAGGATGGTCTGTTGCCTCCCTGGTGCCAGGGTTCAACACATCACAGACCGGCTTCAGAAAATCCTAGCGAGGGAAGGCGATCAACCTGAAGTCGTTGTGCACGTGGGCACGAATGACGTCGGGCGGAAGAGGAAGGAGGTGCTACAGCGGGAGTTTAGAGAGTTGGGAAAAACGCTGAGAAGTAGGACGTCGAAGGTAGTTATCTCTGGACTGCTACCGGTACCTCGTGCTGGTGAGGCCAGGAACAGAGAGATAGAGGGTATGAATTTATGGCTGAGGGACTGGTGCAGAGAGCAGGGATTTAGATTTCTGGACCACTGGGATCTCTTCTGGGCTAGGGGTGACTTGTACAAAAGGGACGGGTTGCATCTTAACAGCAGGGGGACAAACATTCTGGCAGGCAGGTTTGCTAGTGTGACACCTGTGGCTTTAAACTAAGTAGTGGGGGGGAGGGGTTAACAAATTGTGAATATGAAGATGAGGTAAAAGGGAATACAGGAGATATTGCAAAAGACTCTCGGAAGAATGGGAACAGAAGTTCTAGAGCGGAAAAGAAATTAAGGGCAGGGCCAATTGTGAACGATGTGAGAGGGGAGGTAAATACAGAAGTTAAAGTGTTGTGCTTAAATGCGCGTAGTATAAAAAATAAAGTGGATGAGCTTGAGGCTCAGTTAGTCATGGGCAAGTATGATGTTGTAGGGATCACTGAGACATGGCTACAAGAGGACCAGGGCTGGGAACTGAATATTCAGGGGTACACAACGTATAGAAAAGACAGACAGGTGGGCAGAGGGGGTGGGGTTGCTCTGATGGTAAGGAATGATATTCATTCCCTTGCAAGGGGTGACATAGAATCAGGAGATGTTGAATCAGTATGGATAGAAATGAGAAATTGTAAGGGTAAAAAGACCCTAATGGGAGTTATCTATAGGCCCCCAAACAGTAGCCTCGATTTAGGGTGCAAGTTAAATCAGGAGATAAAATTGGCGTGTCAAAAATGTAATGCTACGGTGGTTATGGGAGATTTCAACATGCAGGTAGACTGGGAAAATCAGGTTGGAAATGGACCCCAGGAAAGAGAGTTTGTAGAGTGCCTTCGAGATGGATTCTTAGAACAGCTTGTACTGGAGCCTACCAGGGAGAAGGCAATTCTGGATTTAGTGTTGTGTAATGATCCTGATCTGATAAGGGGACTAGAGGTAAAAGAGCCATTAGGAGGCAGTGATCACAACATGATAAGTTTTACTCTGCAAATGGAAAGGCAGAAGGGAAAATCGGAAGTGTCGGTATTACAGTATAGCAAAGGGGATTACAGAGGCATGAGGCGGGAGCTGGCCAAAATTGATTGGAAGGAGGCCCTAGCAGGGAAGACGGTAGAACAGCAATGGCAGGTATTCCTGGGAATAATGCAGAGGTTGCAGGATCAATTTATTCCAAAGAGGTGGAAAGACTCTAAGGGGAGTAAGAGACACCTGTGGCTGACAAGGGAAGTCAGGGACAGCATAAAAATTAAGGAGAGGAAGTATAACATAGCAAAGAAGAGTGGGAAGACAGAGGATTGGGACTCTTTTAAAGAGCAACAAAAGTTAACTAAAAAGGCAATACGAGGAGAAAAGATGAGGTACGAGGGTAAACTAGCCAATAATATAAAGGAGGATAGCAAAAGTTTTTTTAGGTACGTGAAGAGGAAAAAAATAGTCAAGGCAAATGTGGGTCCCTTGAAGACAGAAGCAGGGGAATTTATTATGGGGAACAAAGAAATGGCAGACGAGTTAAACCGTTACTTTGGATCTGTCTTCACTGAGGAAGATACACACAATCTCCCAAATGTTCTAGGGGCTGGAGAACCTAGGGTGATGGAGGAACTGAAGGAAATCCACATTAGGCAGGAAATGGTTTTGGGTAGACTGATGGGACTGAAGGCTGATAAATCCCCAGGGCCTGATGGTCTGCATCCCAGAGTACTTAAGGAGGTGGCTCTAGAAATAGTGGAAGCATTGGAGATCATTTTTCAATGTTCTATAGATTCAGGATCAGTTCCTGTGGATTGGAGAATAGCAAATGTTATCCCACTTTTTAAGAAAGGAGGGAGAGAGAAAACGGGTAATTATAGACCAGTTAGTCTGACATCAGTGGTGGGGAAAATGCTGGAGTCAATTATAAAAGACGAAATTGCTGAGCATTTGGATAGCAGTAACGGGATCGTTCCGAGTCAGCATGGATTTACGAAGGGGAAATCATGCTTGACAAATCTACTGGAATTTTTTGAGGATGTAACTAGGAAAATTGACAAGGGAGAGTCAGTGGATGTGGTGTACCTCGACTTTCAGAAAGCCTTCGACAAGGTCCCACATAGGAGATTAGTGGGCAAAATTAGGGCACATGGTATTGGGGGTAGGGTACTGACATGGATAGAAAATTGGTTAACAGACAGAAAGCAAAGAGTGGGGATAAATGGGTCCCTTTCGGAATGGCAGGCAGTGACCAGTGGGGTACCGCAAGGTTCGGTGCTGGGACCCCAGCTATTTACGATATACATTAATGACTTAGACGAAGGGATTAAAAGTACCATTAGCAAATTTGCAGATGATACTAAGTTGGGGGGTAGTGTGAATTGTGAGGAAGATGCAATAAGGCTGCAGGGTGACCTGGACAGGTTGTGTGAGTGGGCGGATACATGGCAGATGCAGTTTAATGTAGATAAGTGTGAGGTTATTCACTTTGGAAGTAAGAATAGAAAGGCAGATTATTATCTGAATGGTGTCAAGTTAGGAGGAGGGGGAGTTCAACGAGATCTGGGTGTCCTAGTGCATCAGTCAATGAAAGGAAGCATGCAGGTTCAGCAGGCAGTGAAGAAAGCCAATGGAATGTTGGCCTTCGTAACAAGAGGAGTTGAGTATAGGAGCAAAGAGGTCCTTCTACAGTTGTACCGGGCCCTGGTGAGACCGCACCTGGAGTACTGTGTGCAGTTTTGGTCTCCAAATTTGAGGAAGGATATTCTTGCTATGGAGGGCGTGCAGCGTAGGTTCACTAGATTAATTCCCGGAATGGCGGGACTGTCGTATGTTGAAAGGCTGGAGCGATTGGGCTTGTATACACTGGAATTTAGAAGGATGAGGGGGGATCTTATTGAAACATATAAGATAATTAGGGGATTGGACACATTAGAGGCAGATAACATGTTCCCAATGTTGGGAGAGTCCAGAACAAGGGGCCACAGTTTGAGAATAAGGGGTAGGCCATTTAGAACGGAGATGAGGAAGAACTTTTTCAGTCAGAGGGTGGTGAAGGTGTGGAATTCTCTGCCTCAGAAGGCAGTGGAGGCCAGTTCGTTGGATGCTTTCAAGAGAGAGCTGGATAGAGCTCTTAAGGATAGCGGAGTGAGGGGGTATGGGGAGAAGGCAGGAACGGGGTACTGATTGAGAGTGATCAGCCATGATCGCATTGAATGGCGGTGCTGGCTCGAAGGGCTGAATGGCCTACTCCTGCACCTATTGTCTATTGTCTATTGTCTATTGTCTAAACAAAATCAGGGTGCACAGTATTGTTGGTAGTATACCAATATGGATTGTGGATGAGTTAATGGATTGAAAACACAGAGAAGAAATAAACAGATTGTAAATAGTAGGGTACTGAATGTCTTGGTACAGAGTTCCTAGCTGTTCACACACTATATCAATGATTTGTGTACGTGGATCAAGTGTAATATGATACTGCAGTATTATCTATAAGGAGGATGCAGAAACATTTCAAGGAGATATAGACAGGCCAAGAGAAAGTGGTACTGAGATAAAGGATTGTCCATGATCTTAATGAATGGTGAAGCAGGCACAAAGGGGTAAATAATCTTTCGCAATCGCTATTTCTTCTGTTCAAATCAATCTCTTTAACCAAGCTTTTGGTCAGCTTCCTTAATACTGCCTACAGTAGCATTTTTGTTTGATAGCTTTGAAGTCACTCAGAATAATTTGTCATATTAAAGGCACTATATAAATATGTTGCTAGATTAGCAAGCACAATGTTATCTTGGTTCTGCACTAATCCCACCACATTTAGGTCATTCAATAGAAATAACAGATACAAATACATATTTCCCAATGAATACATAAGAACATAAGAAAACTGAGGCAGGAATTGACCACAAGGCCCCTCATGCCTGCCCCACTATTTAATATGATCATGGCAGATCTACCCAACCCTCCATTCATCATTTGTGCCAATTCCCCATAGCCCTTAATTTCCTGTTCCTTCAATAGATGTTCTACTTTCTCTTTAAATATCCCCAATGAACCAGCCTCCCTATTCTTCAGGGACAGAGAATTCCAGAGATTCACCACCCTTCAGAAGAGGTTCCTGAGCAAACAAATAATTCCTACCGTTAGTACTTAAAGATGAAAAAAAACTGTCTAACAATCACACAAGATGGAATATAAAAACTGTTAAACTTAACGATTCGTTCATAAAATGTGGAGAAAATATTTGACAAAATGCATTCAAAATAAGGGTAAAATCGTTGTGTTTTTATAATCTTCCTAGATTTCGATTTAACCATTTCATCATGGCCCAGGCTATGGTACACGTTATCCAGCAAATAAACAATTCTTCCATGCTACCAGGCATCAAATTAGGATATGAAATTCATGACAGCTGCACTGATGTCGTCGCTGCAGTACAAGCCACTATGAAATTCCTTTCAAAATTTAATTCCTCGGAAAATAGCATTGAAGTTCACTGCAATTACACAGACTATGTACCTGCTGCAAAAGTGGTTGTGGCGAGTTTGTTCTCAGAAATCACAATTGTGATTGCAAGACTGTTGAACCTTTACCTCATCCCACAGGTATGTATGTTTAGATTTTAATAAGTGAAAGTAGTTATTTGTTTCTCACCTGTGAGATATCGTAATTCATTTTTGAGATATGGTCATCGGGAGCAAGGGTGGCATTTAATTTCCTCCCCTTGCTATGCTTGAAAAGTGTTTGACAAGACTGTGCCAGCTAGAGATGGACAAATTAAGGTCAGTGTGGGCAGTGTAGTGCAGCGTTACAGTTGCTGCCTTAAAACACCAGAGATCTGGGTCCTGACTACAGGTGCTTGTCTATACGGAGTTTGTATGTTCTTCCCCTGACCTGCGTGGGTTTTCCCCGGGAGCTCCGGTTTCCTCTAACACTCCAAAGATGTACAGGTTTGTAGGCTTGGTAAAATCGTAAATCGTCCCAAGTGTATGTAGGGCAGTGCTAATGTGCAGGGATCACTGGTCAGCGCAGACTCGGTGGGCAAAAAGGCCTGTTACTGCACTGTATCTCTAAACAAAACTAAACCAAACTTGAAAGGGGAATCATACTTCCATCTATTGAAAATTTACTGCAGAGGCCATTCAATCTATCATACGTATGCTGTTTGGCTATGACTAGCCCAACCAAATCCAAGAATTTATTTCCATTCTGCTTTTTGTCCATTAATAAAACTCCAATCCATGCCAGTATATTACCTCAAGTTACAATCTCAATAGTCAATAGTCGTTTATCAAAGCCGCCTGAAAATTCCAATTACACTGCATCATTTGGCATGCTCTTGTCTATTCTGTTGGTGACCACTTCAAAAACACATAAAAAGACTTGTCAAGCATGATTTCACTTTCCTAAACCCATCCTAAACATTGATGGCACAAAAGTAGAGATGGTTGAAAGCTTCGTTATTAGGAGTAAATATCCCCAGCAATTTGTCCTGTACCTGCCATATCGAAGCAATGGCCAAGAAGGTTCTGGTTTTTGATTCACCTAATCTGGGTAAAAGACTCTGTGGATGCATCCTGTCTATTCCTATCATGATCTTATATACCTCTGTAAGATTACCCCTTAGTCTCTTGTGCACTAAGGAATAAAGTTTTAGCTTGCCCAATCTCTCCCTATAGCTCAGGCTGGCAAGTCATGGTAACATCCTTGTAAATCTTTTCTGCACTATTTCTATCTTATAGCTTTCCAGCTTTCTGTTACAATTTTATTTGAATCAGTATTCTCACAATTTTAAAGGGTAGGATGATTTGAAATTGGAGATTGCCCACAAGATTTGTTTGTTGTAAGTTGGTAAGTTGAAACTACTTACATCAGTCTGATCTATAACCTGACTGAGAAAGGCTTGATAGAAAATATCCAATACTACTATGTCATTTTTGCATTGAACTCAATGTCAGCAAAATAACTAAACCAGGAATAAAATAGCACTATTTTTTTCTCCTAATTTCTTTCCTCAGTAATTATAAAACAATATTGCTTTTTGGGTATAAAAAAGTTCAGTGTGTGTATATACACATACTCACAAGTACACACTCGCACACAATACAATACAATACAATACAATACAATACATCTTTATTGTCATTGTACAGGGGTACAACGAGATTGGGAATGCACCTTCCATACGATGCAATAAATTAATTAGCTAATCAGTATAAATTTATACAACCCAGTGAAACAAAATTAGAAACAGTTTTAAAACAGTATAAAGTTCAAATAGGTCTGTGCCGGTTCACTGTGCGATGTGACCATCCGGCTCAGCAGGACCGGTTCATAGCAGCTATGGCCCTGGGAATGAAGCTGTTCCTGAGTCTGGAGGTGCGGGCGTGGAAGGCCTTGTAGCGTCTGTGTGTGTGTGTGTGTGTGTGTGTGTGTGTGTGTGTGTGTGTGTGTGTGTGTGTGTGTGTGTGTGTGTGTGTGTGTGTACTTGTGAGTATGTGTATATACACACTGAACTTTTTTTCTCTCTCGTTTATCATATTGTTTACAGTATACTTTGTTTATGTATTCTGTTGTGCTGCAGGAAGTAAGAATTTAATTGTTCTATCTGGGACATATGACAATAAAACACTCTTGACTCTTGACTCATATATTTGGACACAAAGTGCAGGAGTAACTGCTGGCAGCATCTCTGGAGAATATGGACAGGTTATGTTTTGGGTTGATTCATTTCCTCTCGGCCTGAAACGTTCCTGTCCATGTTCCCCTGAGATGCTGCCTGATCTACTGAGTTACTCCAGCACTTTGTGTCCTCTTGTGTATTAACCGGCATCTGGAGGTCTTTGTTTTTATGTTGATATCCTCACATTATTGGTATTTGCTTAAAAGAAGATTTGATTGTCATATGTTGAAAGACTGGAGCGACTATGCTTGTATACACAGGAATTTAGAAGGATGAGAGGGGATCTTATCGAAACATATAAGATTATTAAGGGGTTGGACACATTAGAGGCAGGAAACATGTTCCCAATGTTGGGGGAGTCCAGAACCAGGGGCCACAGTTTGAGAATAAGGGGTAGGCCATTTAGAACAGAGATGAGGAAAAACTTTTTCAGTCAGAGAGTTGTGAATCTGTGGAATTCTCTGCCTCAGAGGGCAGTGGAGGCCAATTCTCTGAATACATTCAAGAGAGAGCTAGATAGAGCTCTTAAGGATAGCGGAGTCAGGGGGTATGGGGAGAAAGCGGGAACGGGGTACTGATTGAGAATGATCAGCCATGATCACATTGAATGGCCTACTCCTGCACCTATTGTCTATTGTCTATTGTCTATTGTCTATTGCATTTATCAACATTTTCAAGTACATAAAAAATTGTTTTTATCTTTTAACATTGCTCTCTCCTTGACTCTTGACAGGTAGCTTACGCTGCATCGGCAGAAATACTCAGTGACAAAACAAAGTTTGCATCATTTTTCCGGACTGTCCCTAGTGACAAGTATCAAATAATGGCCATTGCCCAATTGATTGTACATTTCAACTGGAACTGGGTTGCAGTCATTGCAACTGAAGATGATTACGGGCAGTCAGCACTAAACAGTTTTATCCTACATGCACAGAATCAGAATATATGTGTTGATTTTCGTTTTTTGATCCCTACTGTGAGTGGTGACAAACAGGACAATAAGATCACAGAAGCTGCAAAAAAAATTCAGAATTCAACTGCACAAGTTATAGTCGCATTTATTAGGTCAAATGATATCAGCAAACTGTTTGCATTATTGATCGATAGAAAAGTAAATAAAACCTGGATTGCCAGTGAAGCCTGGTCCCATTCTGGAATGGTTGCCAACATGATGCAGATCGAAAAAGTAGGAACTATTTTGGGCTTTACATTCAAAAGTGGAACTATTCCAAATTTTAATGAACACTTGAAACAGTTGCTGGCACATCCGAACAATGCCAACGATTATATGAAAGAATTTTTAAGCATTGCACGTAGTAACACAAGTTCACAGTCAAATGACAATCATGAAGATAACAGGATAATTGGAAAGACCAATAACGCGTTTAACTATGGTGTATACTTAACAATCAATGCTATTGTTAATGCCCTTCAGAGACTACTCAATTGTACTCAACAAACGTGCAATAGAAATTTTGATTTTCCACCATGGCAGGTAAAGATATTAGGTTTCTTTGTGTAATAGCCAGGCATCTCTAAAACATTAACACACTACTGCACTTCCTTGCCGCCAGACCTTCACCTTCCAGCGTTATTGTTCCAGGACTTTCATAACTGGGATTACTCTTCCATATTTCACTTCATTAAGACATTTGCTGCTTCATTACTATTAGGACATAGAACATAGAACAGTCCAGCACAGGAGCAGCCCCTTCGGCCCACAATGTCTGTACCAAACATGATGCCAGGTCCGTTTCTAAAATAATCCACAGAAATCCAGAGGTGGAATTCTCTGCCTCAGAAGGCAGTGGAGGCCAATTCTCTGAATGCATTCAAGAGAGAGCTGGATAGAGCTCTTAAGGATAGTGGAGTCAGGGGGTATGGGGAGAAGGCAGGAACGGGGTACTGATTGAGAATGATCAGCCATGATCACATTGAATGGCGGTGCTGGCTCAAAGGGCCGAATGGCCTCCTCCTGCACCTATTGTCTATTGTTTATAATTATTTTTCCTCGTCTTCAAATTTCTTTCCTCAAATACTCGTACCCCTGAAGTCCACTACATGTTTGTACTTGATTTGTACAATCTATTTGACTCATGGAATCAGAGAAAATTCATGATTCTAGGCCCATTCAGCCCATTCTGTCTGTACCAGTCAAAATAGAACTATCCAGCCTATCTCCCACCCTCCAGCACCATATCCATGCTCTTGCAGTTCAGAGGGGTGTCCAGTCCATACCCAAAGTGTAGAGAGGGTCTTTTCCTCCATCATCCATTCAGACAGTGAGTTCAAAAGCCCTAACTGCTCTGAGTAGAGTATCTCAACCACTCCTAAAGGTTGACATGGGGATCTGCAGTAAAAGCATACAAAGTGCTGGAGTAACTCAGCAGGTCAGGCAGCATTGCTGGAGGACATGTATAGTGAAGTTTCAAGTTAGAAGAAGGGTCTGACCTGAAACATTGCCTATCCATTTTCTCCAGAAATGCTGTCTGACTTGAGTTACTCCAGCATTGTATTTTTTCACTCCTAAAAGGGCTGGTTTCATTGTTTAAACAATACCCACTCGTCCAAGGGTTCCCAACCTGGGATAAATATACCCCCAGGGGGTACATTTCACCTACCATTATTGTTATTTGAACTTAAAATAATAATGTTAAAAACAGTATTTTTAAATTTTTCCTTTGTCAGTTGCTTTATTATGGTAGAAGTGTAAGCTCAAATTACTGAACGAAACAGAGTGGGGGTAAATTTACTTTCAAAAAGTTGCTAGGGGTAAACGGGATGAAAAAGGTTGTGAACCCCTGCTAGTCAAAGGCTCACTAATTAGCAGAGAAGGTCTGTTTTAATATCTTGACAAATTTTGGCCAAATTGTCCATTACCTGCTAACTTAAATGGAACAAACCCCTAATTTATGTAACCTCAGTTTAAACTACACTTCACTCTGCCTCGGCAAGGCTGCCAGCATAATCAAGGACCAGTCTAATCCCATCAGACGCGAGGTACAGAAGTTTGAAAATGCAAACCTTCAGATTCAGGAACAGTTTCTTCCCAGCTGTTGTCAGGCAACTGAGCATTCCTCTCATCAACTAGAGTGCATTTCTGACCACCCATCTAGCTCAGTGGAGACTTTTGAACTATCTTTAATTGGACTCTATCGGACTTCAATGTTATATCTTTGCACTAAATGTTGTACCCTTTATATTTTTTTGTGTACTGTGGGCGGCTTGATTGTAGTCACGTACAGTCTTTCCTTTGATTGGAAACCTTTTCATTGCACCTTGGTACACGTGACTATAATAAAGTAAAGTAAAGTAAATTAAACTAAATATTGCACTCTCTCCTAGGCCAACATATCTTTCTTAGAAAAAGACACAAGGTGCTGGAATAAGTCAGCGGGTCAGGCTGCATCTCTGGAGAACATGGATATGTGATGTTTCCAGACATCATCTATCCATGTTTTCCAGACATGTTGCCTGACCCGCTGACTTAGTCCTGCACCTTTTGCCCTTTTTTGTAAAACTCGCATCTGCAATTCCTCGTGACTCTATATCCTCCTCAGAACTATTTTGCCATACTCTAAGGCTTTTATTGATGGCAGCATAACCTCTCCACCTCGTACTTAAGTCTTCCAGATTTGAAGGCCAACATTCCATCAACTTTTTTGAACATTTTCCTTTGAACCCTCACTGCATCAAATTAGAATATAATTTATGTCATTATTTTGAGATCAAACGAAGCCTCCCATGTGTCTTCTCTATAATCCATTTGCCACAAATTTGTCTGCTCACTTACTTTATGAATATGATTCCATCTGCAATATTCACAATGGCGAATATATCTCTGTTGCAGGCAAACTTGGATTTGGTTTCTTGTCCCATCAGCTGATGGTTATAGGTATCATGAAGATCCATGGCTAGGTCATTACGCGAATCCATTAGTTGCCATCTGCTGATACCTGACCAATAACCCGCCTCTGTTTCCTGCTGCTCAGCAGATTTCAAACCAGTTCGAAGACATACCATCAGTTCCATCAGCTTTAACTTTAGCTAACATTTTAACATAACATTTTAGCTAACATAAAATATTTCACCCTACCAGGGTATATGTGACAATAAAGTATCATTGAATCTTCATACTGAGAATTAAAAAAAAAAAAAATTTAAAATATTTTTATTCAGGACAGAGTTAAATGACATAGCAATGAACGTACAGATGTACATTTTAAATGAATCAACACGAAGTAAAAAAGAGACATTGTAATAAGAAGCACTCAAATAATACACAAAAGAAAAGTACAAGAATATACAGAAACATAAAAGAAATAGAAATAATTAAAAATACTAATAATGCAAAATTCCAAGAGTCCAAACATCCCATCAGTCACACACCTCACCCATCCCGCCCACCCCACCCTGGCTAATTAAGAATGAAAAGTGCACCTACAAATAACAGAATTTAACAAACCAGCCCTTAGTCCGGCAGAACCTGCAAGTCTGTAAAGTATGACAAAAAATGTTGCCATTTGTGAAAAAAATTATCAGTACATCCCCTCAATGTATATTTAATTTTCTCAAGTTTAAGAAAAAACACTGCATCTTTGAGCCACTGTGACACAGAGGGAGGGTTAGGGTTACTGAGAAATTTTATGAAAACCCTTCTGAAAATCTTTATAATTAGCATCAACAGACATTCCCCAGTAGATTCTTTAATCACCTCTTCAAAAAATACAATTACGTTCATTTGGCACGGTGGCCCTATCTGATTCGCTGGAAATGTTCACGGTGTTAAGCTATCTGGTCCTTTTTTATTGACTAGTAATTTTCTGAAAAAAAAGTTATCCAAAATTGGAGATTTACAACTGGGGTACTAGTAAAGGTTTTTGCAGCTTCCCATCCTCTTCTTCTTGGAAAGAAGTGAAGTTTTGCCTTCTTTGCAAAAACTTAAAACCATGAAAAGATCTATAATGCCTGCCTAAAGAAATATATGTTTTTGTCACCACAAGCATGAGTAAACTCCTTCCTGGGAACCCCTGCTTTCCAAAGTTAGCAGCTTTCCTGAGCTGCTACTTTGGAAGAACTAGAACTCATAGATCCTGTTGAAGTTCCTTTCCAGAAACTGGAATATTAACGGAAGTAAGGAACAACCAAGCCAAATAGTACTCTTCCTGCTTAATATAAATTCTATCCATTGTTGAAAAGAATCCATTACTTAACCCAAGACCCACTTTAGCTTGTGCAATTTGCATTTACCAGAACCGGAATATGATGTTTCTAATCTGTATTCAACATTTCTATATCAAGTTCAAATAATTGACGATTGCTTCATTTACAGTTGATCAATGAATTGAAAAATGTCAAGTTTATGACAGAAAATGGCCAATTTGAGTTTGACAGTTCAGGAGATTACTCAAGCGGTTATGACGTCATACACTGGAAATTGATGAATGGTTCTATACGATTTGTAAGAGTTGGTGACTACAATGTGACAACAAAGTTGATTAATATCAGTGCTGATTTCAACCAAATTGCCCAGGTATTTATTTAAATTTATGCCTTTTCCCTGCAGAATTTATGTTAAATACATATTGCGAAATAATATGGATTAGAACTGTACTTCTGTATTGTATAAAGCTTCTTAATGGTTTTAAGCTTTCAGTAATTTGCAAATTCACACTCAGGTGAAAATTTAGGAAGATTGTTGAGTTGTGAATGGTTCAAAATATTTTAAGCACTTTACAAAAAGTTATATATTTACTATATTTTAACTGTACATTAAAAAGCTATCATTTGGAATTAAAAATCTTGTTATCTGTTGCATTGTTCTTAAGGATGACAGGCAAAATTCAAATTATTAAATATTGTGATAACAACGAGGAAAATAAAACTAAAACAGCAGGCAAGGATATTTCTAAAAATCCAAGCACAATTGTATAACCAGATTGCATTAAGTGAGCATAGCTATGGGCACTCACATGGGGCCTAGCTATGCCTGCCTCTTTGTCAGGTATGTCGAACAATCCCTGTTCCAGACGTACACTGGCCCCGAACTCTACCCCCGCTACATTGACAACTGCATTGGTGCTACCTCCTGTACCCATGCAGAACTTACTGACTTCATACATTTCATCACTAATTTCCATCCAGCTCTTAAATATACTTGGACCATCTCCGACATCTCCCTACCGTTTCTGGATCTCACCATCTCCATCATAGGAGACAGACTAGTGACCAACATCTGCTACAAACCAACTGACTCCCACAGCTATCTGGATTACACTTCTTCCCACCTTGTCTCCTGAAAAGTCTATCCCCTACTCCGAATTCCTCCGTCTACGCCGCATCTGCGCCCAGGATGAGGTGTTTCACACTAAGGCATCAGAGATGTCCTCATTCTTTAGGAAACGGGGCTTCCCCTCTTCCATTATAAATGGGGCTCTCACTAGGGCCTCCTCTATATCTCGCAGCTCCGCTCTTGGTCCCCCTCCACCCATTCGTAACAAGGACAGTCCCCCTTGTTCTCACCTTCCACCCCATCAGCCAGCGTATACAACAAATTATCCTCCAACATTTCTGTCACCTCGAATGGGATCCCACTACTGGCCACATCTTCCCATCTCCTCCCCTTCCTGCTTTCCACAGAGACCGTTCCCTCCGTAACTCCCTGGTCCACTCGTCCCTTCCTACCCAAACCACCCCCTCCCCAGGCATTTTCTCCTGCAACCGCAGGAGATGCAACACCTGTCCCTTTACCTCCCCCCTCAACTCCATCCAAGGACCCAAACATTCTTTCCTGGTGAGGCAGAGGTTCACCTGCACCTCCTCCAACCTCATCTATTGTATCCGCTGTTCCAGATGTCAATTTCTCTACATCGGCGAGACCAAACGCAGGCTCGGCGATCGTTTCGCTCAACACCTTCGCTCAGTCCGCCTTAACCAACCTGATCTCCCGGTGGCTGAGCACTTCAACTCCCCCTCCCAGTCTGACCTTTCTGTCATGGGCCTCCTCCAGTGTCATAGTGAGGCCCACCACAAATTGGAGGAACAGCACCTCATATTTTGCTTGGGCAGCTTACAGCCCAGCGGTATGAACATTGACTTCTCTAACTTTAGATAGCTCCTCTATTCCTCCCTTCTCCTCCCCCTTCCCAGTTCTCCCACTGTCTTCCTGTCTCCACCTATATCCTTTCATTGTCCTGCCCCCTCCCCTGACATCAGTCTGAAGAAGGGTCTCGACCCGAAACGTCACCCATTCTTTCTCTCCAGAGATGCTGCCTGACCCGTTGAGTTACTCCAGCATTTTGTCATACCAAGTGATAGAGGATGTCAGTTTCCAATGGGAAAGATTAATTAAACTAAGCAAGTAAACATATTAACCATCAAGATAACTTGATTCATACACTTGGTATATTCTAATGTTTTAACTACTGGTATCATCATCATCATCATATATATACAGCCGGAAACAGGCCTTTTCGGCCCTCCAAGTCCGTGCCGCCCAGCGATCCCCGTACATTAACACTATCCTACACCCACTAGGGACAATTTTTACATTTACCCAGCCAATTAACCTACATACCTGTACGTCTTTGGAGTGTGGGAGGAAACCGAAGATCTCGGAGAAAACCCACGCAGGTCACGGGGAGAACGTACAAACTCCTTACAGTGCAGCACCCGTAGTCAGGATCGAACCTGAGTCTCCGGCGCTGCATTCGCTGTAAAGCAGCAACTCTACCGCTGCGCTACCGTGCCGCCCTATTCTGGCATATTGAATGATTTGAGTGAAATTAAACCAAAACATTGTATATGAAATCCATTTAAAACTTTAATGGTGTCCTGGGTTGCATGCTTCCTTTGTATTTTCTTCATAAGTTCCAGCATCTGGTACTTCAATTTAATTTCTTGTAGGGCTTTGGCCGAATTATTTGACCAAGTCTTTAAGATCTCTCCAGCTGATTCTAAGGACACAAAGCGCTGAAGTGACCCATTGGATCAGGCAGCAATTCTGGAGATGGTGCTTGACCAGCAGAGTTATACTCCAGCATTTTGTGTCCTTTTTGTAAACCAGCATCTGCAGTTCCTTGTGTCTACATTTTATGAGCCAATTGTAATTCTGATAGATTATGTTCATCAGGAACTCAATTTAATAATCTTAATGCTGTTTTTTTCAGGAATAGGTAATATATAAATTTTTCATCAATTGGCCATTCTGGTGTGGAATAGCCAACTCTGCAGACCTTTTAAAATCTTGCCCATAATTACTTGATCGGCAAAGCAAAGAAGCTTGAATTATATTTATGAGTGTGACTTAAATCCAGTTTGAGGAATTTCCTCTGAGAATTTTGCAAAAACCGACCACCATTCTCCCATAATTATTTCATTAAAAAATATTTTCACTGTTCTTCTCCACTGTTCCTAAAGATGTCTTAAGGCAATAGCTTGCAAGGAGTACTGTTACAGGCAAAACCTTTAGTTACTCAGGCATTTTCACTTTTTGTCTCTCATAGGCTGAAGCTTATCGTTGCTCAAGAACCTGCATACCTGGAGAGAAAAAGACAATTATACCTGAAAACAATTGTTGTTACGATTGCAGTAACTGCACTTCGGGAACTTACACAAAAGAAAATGGTAGGTATCAGGATGGTAGGAAGAAAATCCAACATAATTTATTAAAGTCATAAAGTTATATGCAGACTATGGACTAGGTACATCATTGGACATTCAGGTTGTAAGGTTGCAAATTATATTTAGAACCAGATGCCTTTTAACAAGCTGCTTCATAATTGTCTCCAAATAGTTATAAACCAGGACCAAAATTATTTTTATTGAATCCGAGGTCCAAGCTTGGATATCAGTCTTGAAAGCAGTTAATTATTTTCTTTCTTTTATAGCATGCATACTTTAGGGTCTCACTTTTCCAGCGAGCAAAAGGTTTTCATGTTTTAATCGGTTCAAACGGTTGTGGATTTAGAAAAGGGTGCAGAATCCGATGAAAAATTGGCAAAGGAAGTTTATAAGGTGGTCTCTGAGATAAAGTAAATTCAATTTTGAAATTGACTTTGGACAAATTAAGGTTGTTGTGTATGTAACCAATTCTGACATGGTTGTCATTTGAAATTCTTGCTGTCGATGATAAAATAATTTCTGAAACTTACAGCACAGAAACTCTCTGAAGACAGTTGCTTGTTATATTGCTGAACAGTCCACAGTGAAGTTTGAAAACCTCAATAACTCAATGAGTGTTTTTAATAAAATGCCAAGAGTAATATTGCTGAAATAGTTATGATTAATTAAGTTACTTTAGGAATTTATCATACTACAAAATCTATTTCTGGCACCAAAAATGTCACTTTAGAATTAGTGTAAGAAGAAAGGTTGAAAATATTTTCAAAAACCTTTGAAATATTTTAATCGATATTCCTCCTTCATATCACTTGATAGCACTTGATGACTGCCTGTTATTAATTGCTAGTTAGTATAAATATTTAATAGTCCCTCTCCCAGTAGTTCTGTTTTATAGATGTGAAATTTAGGTCATGATGTGTGCAAATTACAGAAAAATATGTGTTTGAAGTATAATAGAAAATGCAAGATAATATTCTCTTTAGTGGTGAATGCAAATTAGAAATCATTCAATTGGTTGAGGATGTTTTGTTCTGTTTTAGATTCTTATTTTGTGCTAGCAGCACAATGACAAAGAGCAATGGGGAGGTTGATTTCAGTACAATCCATGCCTCTGACACATATCAATAACGGAAAAGTGATCATTGGCATTGGATTAATACCTCAGAATTATGTGGACTAAAGGGTAACTTTGCCTGATGTGCATTATCCCGAAGGTCAGGGTCAAAAAGCAACAGCATTATATGATGTAACCCTGTTTGAAACTTCTATTACCAGCCTCTTCCTACTATACTGCAGAACCGATAATCGTAAGCTGTAAATTGCTTCTGTGCCTTTATTTAGTTGTGAGTAGTTTTACAATTTTTTGCTCCCTGTGCAGAAGCCATGACTGAAAGGAGTGCACGTCAAGCATTTTATTATTTAGCCAAATTCCAAAGATGCACTGACAGTGAATGAGACTTCATGCTGGTAGCCAAGCACGTGAAATTACATTTAATATGACCAAATTACATTTAACCAAGAACCAAGAATATTTCAAATCATGCAGTTTCACAAATTCAGTGCACAGTGTACATGATATTTCTTTCTTGCTGCAGATTCGACCGAGTGTATGAACTGCCCAGAAAACCAATGGTCCAATACAGGAAGTTCAACTTGCCAAAATGCTACTGTGGAGTATCTGCAATGGGGAAATCCCCTTTCTATTGTGCTAATCATATTTGCCATTTTAGGAAAACTTATTGTGTGTGTGGTAAGCATATTGGTTATAAAACATCTGAGCACACCTGCTGTGAAAGCTGCAGGAGGTTGGATGTGTTCCATAATGCTGTTATCACTGGTAGCTGGTTTGGTCAGTTCTATATTGTTTATTGGAGAGCCATCTAATCTCATTTGTAATATCCGGCAACCACTTTTTGGCATCAGCTTTACGCTTTGTGTTTCTTGCATTTTGATTAAATCTTTTAGGATCATCTTCGCTTTTAGTTTTAATCCAACTGTCCGTAAACATCTCAAGTTTTTTTATAAGCCAGTCCCCATTCTAGTTTTTACCACAGGAGTTCAAGTGGTGATTTGTACAGTGTGGTTATCTTTGAATCCTCCAAAGGTTGTGGAACGGAGACCCAATCCCCAAATTATTTTGATGCAATGTGATGAAGGGTCCCTTGAAGCATTTGGAATAATGTTGGGATACATTGCTTTCCTTGCTTTTATCTGCTTCATTCTTGCTTACAGAGGAAGAAAGGCCCCCAGACTGTATAACGAGGCAAGATTGATCACATTTAGCATGCTTGTTTACTTAATTGTGTGGATTTCTTTTGGAATTGTATATCTTCAAGTGGTAAAGAACAAATATTCCTCAATAATTGAATCAGTTGCGATATTAGCATCAATCTATAGTATTTTATGTTGCCATTTCATTCCAACCTGCTATGTAGTTTACTTCAAGAAAGAAAGTAATGTTCAGTCAAATTATCTGACCCATGCAAGGGAACATTTCAAACAGAAAGGACAGTTTGTATGTCCAGTTGTAAAAATGCTAAGGAATTCTCCAGTTTCTTTTGAAGAACGGCTTTCCTCCGTGATAGAAGTGAAGGCCAGTCCTGAAAATGAATGCCCCATTAATCAGCAAACTGAACACACAAACCAGAACAAAAGTTTCCAGAATCAAAGAGTTGCATCAATCTGCTTGAGAAAAAGACGTAGAAGTTGTTAATTGCTTTTAGCCCATGTATGAAATCGTGAGGAAAAAATGCAGGCTAAATTATTTTCATATTAACTGCACTGTTACAATTAGTTTAGACAATAGAAAGGCACAGATCCTTGTTTCATCCTTTTAAATATTAGCAGGTGAATGCTAAAATTCATGTAGCAGTTTATCAACTATTTAAAGTCACCATTAATCAACTTGAACTGAATTGACATACACTTGTACCCACTTAGCTTTACCCCACAGAGCACTGATTCATTACAACATCAGTCAAAAGACGCAGATACAAACCCACAGTATTTTCAAAGAGAAGTCCACTGAGGCCACAAGCATTGGGTATCTGCCATGTATGCTGCCTTCCTCACTGTTATGTTGGTAACTTGTAAAATATAAACCAACCTTGTCCTCCACTGACATCGGTGCAGCAAAATGTCGCCCATAGCCTAGTGTGGACAGGCTGCCTGTGAGGGCTGGCTTTAAGATCAATGGTTCATACGTTCATAGGCTCTCGGAGCGGAATTAGGCCATTCAGCCCATCAAGTCTACTCCACCATTTAATCATGGCTGATCTATCTTTCCCTCTCAACCCCATTCTCCTGCGTTCTCCCAATAACCCCTGACACTATTACTAATCAAGAATCTATTTACCTCTGCCTTAAAAATATCCATTGACCTGGTCTCCACATCCTTCTGTGGCAGAGTTCCACAGATTCACCACCAGAAAGGTGCAGCCACTCAGCACTGAATGTTGAGGCTCACGGCTGCACTCTGGCACACTGTGTGTGGACCATTTCCGGGGACAGGCAGCACCTAATCTAGGCGTTGACAGGATGGGAAGGTGTTCCAGTTACTCAGGATCTCTCGGATGTTTTGCAAGCTGGTGTTTCCCCCCACCCCAGCTCTCACCAGCCGAGAAGTCGCCATTTTAAGGTGAAGGGGAAAAGATTTAATAGGACTCTGAGGGGTAACTTTTTCACACAAAGGGTGGTGGATGTATGGCACAAGCTGCCATAGGAAGTAGTTACGGCAGGGTCTATCCCAACATTTAAGAAGCAGTTAGACAGGTACATGGATAGGACAGGTTTGGAGGGATATGGACCAAATGCTGGCAGGTGGGACTAGTGTTGCTGGGACATATTGGCCGATGTTGGCAAGTTGGGCCAAAGGGCCTGTTTCCACACTGCATCACTCTATATCAAATCCAATAGGTGGTGATGGGAGGGACGGTAAGGTCCATGTGGTCTGTCAACACCACCCAGCATCCCCAGCAGTGGCCCAAACTCACAATGCCTGACCAACCTAACGGCACACTCGCCAGCACCCTGTCCACACAGACACACCAGGCAATTCATTGCTGGGTTCATCCAGATTTCCCAGCACCAGGGTGGTGCAACGGTTTCTGCCTAACAGTGCCAGAGTCCCGGGTTCGATCCTGACTAAGGATGCTGTCTGTATGGAGTTTGTACGTTCTCTCCGTGACCTGTGTGGGTTTTCCCCAGGAGCTCCGGTTTCCTCCAAACACTTCAAAGATGAACAGGTTTGTAGGCTAATTGACTTGGTATAATTGTAAATTGTCCCCAGAGTGTGTAGGATAGTGTTAGTGTGTGGGATGAATGCTGGACGTCGTGGACTCGGTTGGCCGAAGGGCCTGTTTCCGCGCTGTATCTCTATATCTGATTCAAAATCGAAATCTAAATTACCAGGTTCTTGGGCAGAAATACATCCAGAGGGTGAGTCCATACTGGGTTCCACACAAAGCAGCACTGCCGGTAACACATCTCTCTATTCATAAGGTATTCCAACTCTGGAGTGAGGCCACAGGCAAATTGGAGGAACCGCACCTCATATTTATTTCGCTTGGGTAACTTACAACCCAGTGGTATGAACATTGAATTCTCTCATTTTAAGTAAATTCAAATCATACTGCCCTCCCCTGCCCCCTCCCTCCTTGCCCCCTTCCTCTCCCCAGTCGTTTTACCACTTCCACAGTTCTTCATTGTTTCTCTTGAGATCACACTTTCCTTAGTCAACAATGGACCTACCAGGCAACACCCTGTCTGAGGTCATTTATGGCTGGCCCTAATTGGTCCTGGTCATTTCTCAACTCCAACTCTTCACCTCCTCCAACCCCCACCCCCTCCCCCACTCCCCACTCCATCCCCTAATCCCCCAGCCTCAGTCTGAAGAAGATTCTCGACCCAGAACGTCGCCCATTTTTTTTTCTCCAAAGATGCTGCTTGACCTGCTGAGTTACTCCAGCACTTTGTGTCTATCTTCCTTTAGCACTGACTCTGTTAGTGTTCCTGAGAACACAATATGTATGATAAGTGAGGTACCAGAGGTAGCCTGATTTGAATCTAGGCTGCTGCTGGAATCACTGCTTGACAGATGCAGGGGTTTGCAATGCTGTACAATGGATGAGAGCGAGTACTTAATGGTATATCCCTAAATTGTCCATATGGGGGGTATGGTTTGGTGAAGTGGTGCACAGTGGTGCAGTGGTAGAGTTGCTGCCCTACAATGCCAGAGACCAGGGTTCAATCCTGACTATGGGTGATGTCTGTACGGGGTTTGTACATTTTCCCCTGTGACTATGTGGATTTTCTCCGGGTGCTCGGATTTTCTCCCAGATTCCAAAGACATTCAGGTTTGTGGGTTAATTGGCTTCTGTAAATTGTCCCGAGTGTGTAGGATAGAAGTAGTGTATGGGTGATTGCTGGAGGGCACGGATTCAGTGGGCTTAAGGGCCTGTTTCCAAGCTGTATCTCCAAACTAGACTCAACTAAACTAAAGATGCTCTTGGTGTATTCAATTGCCCCTTTAAATAAGATTTTCCTGTGCTCATCCTATCCTCTTAGGCTTAGCACTGTAGGATCAGCATTACCCCTGTGATGGAAAGTTGTGGGTTTTTAGAATCCTTGAGTTTTTATCAATCTGCCAATTATTTTTTATAACTATATTGTTATAGAGGTTTCTTACAACTGTGTATACTGACAGAAATATGTGTCAAACACTGAGGGAATATATTAATGCTCATTTAATAATCTGTTTTTAGGACACAGGTTTAGTTTGTTCACCAATATTTGAAAAAGTTGACATTTTGCATTCTTATAAATTAGAATTTTAAAAAGAATTTCTAGTTTGTAGAGTAATTTTTCAATTTGTTGATAATAAATGCTCCTAATTTAAGAACTTGAGGGTAAATTATGAGCAATTAGAAACCTATTTTACATGTAATACTTTTTAACCATGTGCAGAAATGATCAATTCTGTTTTGCAATTGTGCATTTGCGCTGTTCACTTAATATATGAATGCCAGCTACAACATTTAGGCATTAAAAAATTCTGAATTCTCGAAGAAATGCATCTTATTTCCTGGTATGCCTGTAACATTCAGAGTAATAATGCAATGACGCTTTTCATAGTGAAATTAAATGTGACAGTCCATTTACAAACAATTTTCCACTGTTTGTGCTGAATCCAGCTGTGACTGACAGAAACTACAAGTCAATTGAATAGTCCAGCTGCATGTTGAGACAGCTTTTTGTATGGGCAGTTATCCTCTTCCAATTTAAAGCAGTTAAAGAGTTGTATTAAAACTTAAAGAGATTCAGCCACTGAAAGATTGCATGTGGAGTCAAATCTTACTGCAGCTTTTCAATCAGTCAGTTAGATTTGTGGACACCATTAACATCATATAATAATTAAGTACGGTTAGATCATATTTAGTAAAGAGACATGAGATATTCACGACTTGATATTAACATGGAAACACGTGTGATGTAATCCAGTGCTAACATTCAACAGCATGTTAGAAATGTGTCGGAAGGAACTGCAGATGCTGGTTTACACTGAAGATAGACACTCAGATCACCCAGAAGCTGAGAAACTTTATTGAATGATGTTGTAATTTAATAAATGGTTTTAATTCTGTTAAAATCTCTCCCTTTGCTAGTGTTTTAGATTTGTAAATTTTGTAATATTTGAAAAGTAAATTAGCTGAAAAATAGATATATGCACAAGCCTATAAAGTTACACACAAAGTTTAATCCTTACTTGTAAAACAGCAAAATTTTATGAACATAAGTGAAAGGTGATTTCAGAATTATGCAGTAACTCACATTATTTTAAGAGCTTTAATGGAGAGAAACATTCACAAAATACTGCACAAAAACATACACATGGAAATAACACTAAATTATAACTAGCAAAGACAGGTCACAATTGTCTTTGAAAACTCATTGTTTGAGTAAACATAAGCAGAGCCTAATCAGAGAAATTAGATTTGCAAAGAAAAGAACTGCACTCATTAAGACCTAGCTGCTTTCTGGTTAGTTACAAGTGTTCTTGAAAGAGAGAGAAAAGACAAGTGTCCTTGATCATTGATTTCATAGGTAGATGGACGATTGCAGAAGGAATTATTACCTGCATGTGAGTACGTGTGGGTCAGTATCGGCAAGATCCTTCCACTTCCAATTTGCTTCATTTAAGTTAGGAACTGAGGATTTCCAACAACTTTACCTTCATTCGGTACTGATTAGCTTGGACCCAGAAGGCCTTTAATTTATTGACTGCCATTGACATTTGGTAATGGAAAGATTTTTTTTAATATAACCTCATTTATCAATGCACAGAATAAAGTTCCGGAAAAAAAAAGAACTACATCAAGGATATTTTGCTGTGTTTTATTATGAACTTTAACCACAATACATGAAATTGAATGAATCAACTTACAATAAATAAAATAATAAACTAATCTGATTGAACATAAAGCAACAGTTAGAATGACAATTAATGCCAGGTTGCTCTATGGACACAATGGTTCATAGTTAATACATAATATTTTTACTAAATTTGACCCATGACAATGAAAACAGGAATGTACAGATTAGGAGTAGGAATTTTATGAGGTATGACTCTAACCAATGGAATGTTTACCCTTAATAAGAACATAAGATATCAAGAAATAGAAGCAAGATTATTACTAATTGGTCCCTGTGCCAGCTCTGCTATTCAATATGCTTTGAGCTACTTATTTCAATGTTACCAAAGCTCCTTGATGTCACACAGTTTAACACCATCTTGGTATCAAGGGCAGTCGCTCTCACCTCACTGAGTCCAAGGCTCACTCATTCATACCAGTTCTATGTTATTCCACTCCCGACACATTTGGGGCATTTTCACCGAGGCCAATTAATCTACAAATCTGCACGTCATTGGGATGTGGGAGGAAAGCAGAGCCCCCTGGGGGAAATCCATGCAGTCACAGAGAGAATGTGCAAACTTGACACAGACAGCACCCAAGGTCAGGATCAAACTCAGCTCCTGACGCTGTGCGACAGCAGCTCAACTAACCATGCCACTCATCTCCTCTTCCACATTCTGGCCAAGCAACTGGTTTCAGGAACAGGAAATGAAATTGAGCGTTAGACTGCGCCCATGCGATCAGTGGATATTTAAAGGGTGCACCCAGCAATTTTCAGGTAGATTGGGGAGCTGGATCAAGAATGAGATGGAGGAAGTCTATGGCGAAGGTCCTCTTATACTGCAGGGACTGTATATTGAATGAGGGGACTGTGGATTGATTAAATTCATTTGACTGATGTTGAAAGAATTGGTTTTCAGCACTGCACTTTCAGCCAGCTAAACACATTATTCTCACCTGTTCAATCGTGACATTTAAGAGAGCTGAAAGCAGCACACCAGCCAGCCTCAGCTAAGATCAAATTATGTATCAGAAGAGGCACTCATCATTCCACCTTCTATCTCTTTCCCTCTGCCTTCTGTAATTCCACATCCAGTGTCACTTCCTGACCATGCTGGTAATGCTTAATTGCTTGTGCTCCTCTCCTGTATTTCAGCTCACACATGATCTAATAAAATGAAGATCAAGGCACAAACGTGCTGGTATTCTTACTTGTCCCTTAATCAGCTTTATGCCATTGTAAAGGGGCGCAACCAAACAAACAACTCGAACAACACTCCTCAAATCTACGATTTCTACCACCTAGAAGGGCAGCAGGTGCATGAACATCCCCATGTGCATATTCCACTCAAAGTCACACTGAAATAAATCACTAATTTCCCCTTGTGTAGGAAAATAACTGCAGGTGCTGGTACAAATCGAAGGTATCACAAAATGCTGGAGTAACTCAGCAGATCAGGTAGCATCTAGGAGAGAAGGAATGGGTGACGTTTCGGGTCGAGATCCATCTTCAGTCTGAAGAAGGGTCTCGACCCGAAAAGTCACCCATTCCTTCTCTTCTAGATGCCGCCTGACCTGCCGAGTTACTCCAGCATTTTGTGATACCACTAATTTCCTCTTCATTATCACTGAAACTCTCCCCTCTTCAGAGTTGCGGGAGCAACCTTTACTGGCTACTCATGGGACTACCCTAGCTGGGACGTGTTGGGCAGTGTACGCAGGATGGGCCGAAGGGCCTGTTTTCATGCTGAATGACTCTATGGCTATAGGGTTCAAAGTGGTGGCAAATTACCACCTTCTCAAGGCCAATGGGAATGGCCAATAACTTCTGGTCACCCCAGCAATAAACAATTCCTGATAAATGGAAACAGATTTAAAACAAAATATATCTTGCAATTGCAGCATTCCCACCCAGCTCTCCCCTCCCCCTCAACCTTTCAGGGGAGTTAAATGCTGTTGGTTATACAATAACCTTCCAACATTGACTCCTGCACTATTACCAAGATAATTAACAAGGGAACTGGTGCAGAGCGATTCATGCGTTCCCCTCATTTGCCTCTTGGAACAAGCAACATTGTCCTTTCGTTAAATATACATTTGCATATAGAATATGAGTACTAGCAATCTATCACAAGCTTTATGAACAAAGGAAGTGTTTGGATAGAAATACAAATTGCGGAAACTAGCTGGAAGTTTATTAACTTACTTCCCTTACCTCCCAAAAACTGTGACATTGCCATAAGGAGTGAAGTTTTTTTAAAGATCATGTTACATGCACATATGAACATATGAATGGCACAGTGGAGCAGCAGTAGAGTTGCTGCCTTACAGCGCCAGAGACCCGGGTTTGATTCTGAGTATGGGTGCTGTCTGTATGGAGTTTGTACGTTCTCCCTGTGGCCACGTGGGCTTTCTCCGGGTGCTCCGGTTTCCTCTCACATTCCAAGAGGTACCTGTACCTCACCATACATGTGCATGTGACAATAAACTCATCTTAATTTGACTTAATCTGATATAACAGTTCACATCTCATGTGATTATCTTCATACAGACACTAAACAAAAGTGTGTGCATCTGAAAGATATTGCTGCAGAACATAGGCTTTAGACCTCACTTTGATGACGCAGCGCAGAAACAGGGCCTTCAGCCCACCGAGTCTGCGCCGACCAGCGATACACCATACACTAGCGCTATCCTACACACTAGGGACATTACAATTAATAGAAGCCAATTGCGGGGGCAGGGGATGCTGAGAACGAAGGGTATTCCTGGTGATGGGGGGGGGGGGGGGGGGGTGGGTGGAGGAGGGGACTGTTGGTTCTCTGTTAAATCAGGACGGCACGGTGGCGCAGTGGTTGAATTGATGTCTTAAAGCGCTTGCAGCGCGGAGATCCGTGTTCGATTCAGACTACGGATGCTGTCTGTACGGTGTTTGTGCGTTCTCCCTGTGACCTGCGTGGGTTTTCTCCGAGATCTTTGGTTTCCTCCCACACTCCAAAGACGTACAGGTTTGTAGGTTAATTGGCTTGGTAAATGTAAAAATTGTCCCTTGTGTGTGTAGGATAGTGTTCATGTGTGGGGATCGCTGGCCAGCAGGGACCCGGTGGGCCGAAGGGCCTGTTTCCGTGCTGTATCTCTAAATTAAACAACAAAACTAAATGACATCATGAATGAATGAATGAATAAGTTTATTGGCCAAGTATGCAGATACAAGGAATGTGTCTTGATGCTCTGCTCACAAATGACAGCACAAACATACAGTTAACAGTTAAGAATAAAGCACAAACACATCAAAACAAGAAGGATACACCATTACGGTCCAAACATGTGGGTGAAAATAAACCAGAGCAGAAAAGAGACTACAGACTTTGGTTATTGAGTGGAACTATCACTCATGGGAAAAAAAGCTGTTTTCATGTCTGGCTGTGGCTGCTTTGACAGTCCGGAGTCGCCTTCCAGAGGGAAGTGCTTTGAAGAGTTTGTGGCCAGGGTGACGGGTCAGAGATGATCTTGCCCACTCGCTTTCTGGCCCTTGCAGTGTACAGTTCATCAATGGGGGTAAGGTTACAGCCAACAACCTTCTCAGCTGTGTGAACGATCCGTTGCAACCTCCAGATGTCGTGCTTGGTGGCTGAGCCAAACCAGACCATGATGGAGAAGGTGAGGACGGACTCAATGATAGCAGTATAGAATTGGACCATCATTGCCTGTGGCACATTGTGTTTCCTCAGTTGCCGCAGGAAGTACATCCTCTGTTGGGCCTTTTTGAATGTGGAGTCGATGGTGGCCCCCCATTTAAGGTCCCTGGAGATGATGGTTCCAAGGAACTTAAAGGACTCCACAGATGTGACTAT
The DNA here is from genome assembly GCF_053455715.1 of Rhinoraja longicauda. Taxonomy (NCBI): domain Eukaryota; kingdom Metazoa; phylum Chordata; class Chondrichthyes; order Rajiformes; family Arhynchobatidae; genus Rhinoraja; species Rhinoraja longicauda. The sequence continues at coordinate 218,378 of NW_027601332.1, read as the reverse complement.
GTTGTTGTTGATGATGAGTGGGGGGAGGGGAGGGGGATCTCTTCGAAAGTCTACAATAGTTCCACTGTCTTGAGAGCATTGAGCTCCAGGTTGTTGCGATGGCACTAGGACACCAGCTGTGTCACTTCCCATCTGTAGGCAGATTCCTCCCCATCCTGGATCAGTCCAATCAGGGTAGTGTAAGAAAATAACTGCAGATGCTGGTACAAATCGAAGGTATTTATTCACAAAATGCTGGAGTAACTCAGCAGGTCAGGCAGCATCTCAGGAGAGAAGGAATGGGCGACTTTTCGGGTCGAGACCCTTCTTCAGACAAATAGTGGTCAGGGTAGTGTCATCTGCAAACTTGAGGAGCTTGACAGAGGAGTTTGTGGAGGTGCAGTCGTTGGTGTAGAAAGAGTAAAGGAGAGGGGAGAGTACGAAGACTTGCGGTGTTCCTATGCTGAGGGTCTGTGGGTCCGAGATGTGCTTTCCCAGCCTCACATGCTGCCTCCGGTCCGTCACGAAGTTGATGGTCCACTGACAGAGGGGTTCAGACACAGTCAGCTGGGAGAGTTTGTAGTGTAGTAGCTCTGGCACAATGGTGTTAAAAGCAGAGCTAAAGTCCACAAACAGAATCCTGGCAAAGGTCTCCTTGTGGTCTAGGTGCTGGAGGATGAAGTGCAGGCCTAGATTGACTGCATCATCCACCGATCTTTTGGCCCAGTATGCAAACTGCAGGGGGTCCAGCAGGGGGTTTGTGATGTTTTTCAGCTGGGACGTGTGAAGTGGTGATTGGAGGTGGCGGGAGGGGGTCCCAGGGTTATGTTTCTGTTTCTCGAACCTGCAATAGAACTCGTTCAGGTCGTTGGTCAGCTGACGATTGTCCAAGGAGCGTGGGGTTTTCCTCTTGTACCCGGTGATTTCTTGCAAGCCCTTCCAAACTGAAGAAGAGTCATTAGCTGAGAACTTGCTCCTTAGCTTCTCAGAGTACCTTTCCTTGGCAGCTCTGATTCCTCTTCTCAGCTTGTACTTGGCCTGCCTGTAGAGGTCTGTATCCCCACTCCTGTAGGCCTCATCTTTTGACCGGCGGAGCTGTCTGAGTTCTGCTGTGAACCAGGGCTTGTTGTTGTTGAACCAGATCTGGGTCTTAGTGGGAATGCAACTGTCCTCGCAAAAGCTGGCATAGGATGTCACAGTGACTGTGTACTTATCGAGGCTTGTGATTGCTTCCCTGAACACATTCCAATCAGTGCAGTCAAAGCAGGACTGTAGTTTTTCAATGCCCTCGCTTGTCCACCTTTCGTTGTTCTGACCACAGGTTTAGCAGACTTTAGTTTCTGCCTGTAGGTTGGAATAAGGTGAACTAAACAATGATCAGAGAGACCCAGAGCTGCCCGAGGAACAGAGCGATATGCGTTCTTGTTTGAAGAGTAGCAGTGATCAAGTGTCCTCTCCCCTCTGGTGGGGCAGGTAACATGAAGTCTGTACTTTGGGAGCTCACGATTGAGATTGGCCTCGTTAAAGTCCCCCAAAACAATGACCATGGAGTCCGGGAAGTCACTCTCTACCCTCAATACCTGGTCAGCGAGTTGCGTTTGCACCTTACGTACGCAGGCTTGGGGGGGATGTAAACTCCAGCGAGAATAAAAGAGGTAAATTCCCTTGGAGAGTAAAAGGGTTTGCAGTTTATAGAGAACGATTCTAGATTAGGGGAACATAAGTTACATAGTACCGTGATGTTGCTGCACCAGCCCTGGTTAGTGTAGAAGCATATTCCACCTCCTCTTGATTTCCCAGTTGCCTCTGTGTCGCGGTCCGCTCTGTGTAGTTGAAAGCCAGCCAGTTGCGGCGCGTTGTCCGAGGCCGACTCACACAGCCATGTCTCGGTGAAGCGCAGGGCAGCGGCTCGAGAGAAGTCCGTGTTAGTGTGGCACAGGAGTTGCAGTTCGTCCACTTTGTTGATGAGAGAACGCAGTTTTGCGAGAAATATACTCGGGAGCGGTGTGCGTAATCCTCGTCGCCGGAGTCGGGTGAGTGCTCCAGAGCGCTTCCCATGGGTCCTCCTCCGTTTCAAGTCCTTGAACGCAGCCACAGCCCCGCCGACAAGTATGGCCAAATAATCCAGCGAGTGAGAGAAATCTGGAACGATGTTTGAAGGTACCGTATGTCTGATGTTAAGGAGTACCTCTCTCATGAAAGTGATCTTTGTGGGATTACCACAGACAACACAAACAAACACATACAAAACAGCGAGGCAGCCATCGTCAGCGCCACAGAGCAAGTGTAATGGGAAGATTAGATCATGAATATAATGACATGAAGAACTGAAATTAGTTTACAGAGGTAGTAAAAATAACTTTCCTCTAATTCAAACAATGCACTGAACAGTCACCTGCAGCAGCGGGTTAAAGGCTACAGTCAGCGTTGGCACAGGAAAAGATGTAGAAAATCACAGTAAAACACTGACCCGTGCAAATTGAAGAGGTGCCCTACAAAATCTATTTGGTTTATTCATTTTTTTCTCATGACACCCTGTGGTTGCAACAGTATTTCAGGAACAGAAGAGATTTCCTCGTTCTCTTCCAATGTAAAGTGTGTTGTTTAATCTGGAATTGGTCGCAGATCACCAGAGCATGTTATTATGAGATACAGCTGCCTTTCAACAGCAATAATTAGACTGTAGGAATGTAAAGTATTCAATGTTCAGAACTCCTTCTCTCAGAGCGTTTAAAAAGAAAGAAGATCACAAAGCCCACTCTCACTCAATTAAGTAAAGTGCACGCAAGGTGAGTGTCTGGAGAGCAAAGATAGTTCAGCAGAGCTGAATTGCATTCCAATTGTTCTGCTTTTACAAATTTATCATGAACCTGAACCAGCAGAACTTCAAACTATTATTTATTTCTTATTTATGACTGCATCACACACTCTTCTATCACCTCCATTTAACTCTGTTTTGAACATTGGTAAATGAATACAGGTCTCGACCCGAAACATCATCCATTCTTTCCATCCAGAGATGCTGCCTGTCCCGCTGAGTTACTCCACCATTTTGTGTCTATCTTCTCGGTAAATTAGTGCTGTCTTACTAACGTAAGTAGGTTTATACCCATACAAAACCCATGCTACTAACTTCCACCCTACCCACAAATTCACTTCAACAGCAATCTCTGACACCTCTCTCCCCTTTCATAAGCTCTCCGACTTCACCACAGGGAACATACTACCGATTGATGTCTACCAGCAACCCACTGACTCCCACATTTACCTTGGCTACACACCTCCTGAGAGGTGGTCAACTAGGACTAGGACTAGAGCCTATTTCCATGTAGTATCTCTAAAATAAAATAAAATAAAATAAAATAAAATAAAATAAAATAAATTAAAATAAAATAAAATGTATAGGAAGGAACTGCAGATGCTGCTTTAAATCAAAGATAGACACAAAATGATGGAGTAACAGCGGGACAGGCAGCATCTCTGGAAAATAGGAATGGATGGCGTTTCGGGTCGAGACGTCACTCATTCCTTCTATCCAGAGAGGCTTCCTATCCCGCTGAGTTACTCCAGCATTTTGTGTACAAAATTCTTAAGGGGTTGGACAGGCTAGATGCAGGAAGATTGTTCCCGATGTTGGGGAAGTCCAGAACAAGGGGTCACTGTTTAAGGATAAGGGGGAAGTCTTTTAGGACCGAGATGAGAAAGTTTTTTTTCACACAGAGAGTGGTGAATCTGTGGAATTCTCTGCCACAGAAGGTAGTTGAGGCCAGTTCATTGGCTATATTTAAGAGGGAGTTAGATGTGGCCCTTGTGGCTAAAGGGATCAGGGGGTATGGAGAGAAGGCAGGTACGGGATACTGAGTTGGATGATCAGCCATGATCATATTGAATGGCGGTGCAGGTTCGAAGGGCCGAATGGCCTACTCCTGCACCTATTTTCTATGTTTCTATGTTTCTATGTGTCTGTCCAAACTAAAATGTAATTGTATCATGTTAGAAAACACATACATAATCATTTTAGAAGATATTTTCTTAATATCATGTAAATACTAATTTGAGCATCTTTATAATAATTACTGCTAATTTACATTATACACAACTTAGTATTTTGCTAAATTGACCACTTCAGCAATGGGATCTGCATTTTAAAATAATGCTTTTGTCAATCATGTTATTTCTACACAATTCAAATAACCATATATCTCAATGAAGCTTGCTTTAACTCACATTAATTGAAAGCCTGTTCAATAAACTCCTTATCACAATTTATTAAATTTGCATCAGACTAGGACAACTCTGTTATGTTAATGAAATGACCACCTCCTCCAGATTAAATCCTGAACATTAATTTTTCATTGGTCCTCCAGATCAATAAAAATTGTTCCTGCTGGTTGTAAATACCATAATTTTCTAATGGGTGCACAAGTGGATTTATAGTCCAAGGGATTTAGCTGAACCACTGGCCATAAATATCAGTTGTAATCACTGGAATTAAAAAGCTTAATTTTACATTGCTGAACAGATGTATTTTACTACCTGAAATTTGTTAAAGGACAGAAATGGGCACTCAGCCTAGGAAGATTTGCTACGTATAAATATTCTGCCTGTGATATTCATCCATGCCTTTAACCAGGTGCTAATATGACATTTTCTGGGGATCTGCACCTGTTTTATTCAGAGAAATATTTTAACATGCATAACCAGTCATGCAAGCATGAAGACCAGCTGTGGGCTATAACTACATGGAGTTACTTCACAAGTGGTGCAAGGACATCTCCTGTTGTGACTGGAGCTCTTAAATTCATGGTTCTGAGTGGGAAGTGCTGATTCCAATATTATGGTCATAGTGGGGAGCTGTGCTTTGAATGGTGGGGGAGAGGGTTTGGCTTAGTTTAGTTTAGTACAGGTACAGTGGAAAGCTTTTGTTCCGTGCTAACCAGTCAGCAGAAAGACAATACATGATTACAATCGAGCCATCCACAGTGTATAGATAGATACATGATAAAGGGAATATTGTCTAGTGCAAGATAAAGTCCATCAAAGATAGTCTGATCATCCACCTGTACCTTCTCCCCTTCCCTCCCTTCAGATAGAATAACCTGCTTACAACATCAAGGAGATGATCCCCAGCATTATTTCACATGACTCATCACAGTGGTTAAGGGAGGGATGGATATGTTTCATGTGCTGGAGCAGATCTTTATCTCTGGCGAGGTCTTGCTCCAGCATTCTCATGTATTAACTACGTAAATAGGTTATAATAACTGCCCGTGTCACCTCCAAGACTCCTGGTCCATGTCCATGTCATTGAGCATCGGTGTTAATCATTTATTCAGTGTTGACTGCCACAGTTCAAGGAGTGAGTGGCAGTGATGTCAATCAGCGTGCATGGTATGATTAACACCAGTGCTACTCTCTCGGTGGAGTATTTTAAAGATTTTATGTAGCACCCTATACTTGCACAGAAATGCTGATTGCTACAGCACTAGACTTTGATCCAAAATGTGATTGTGCATTGCATAAAGTCATTGTCACAATTTAGCGCTTCTAAATGAATGTTTAGGATAGAACATAGAAGCCAGAACAGTACAGCACTGGAACAGGCCCCTTTGGCCCACAATATCTGAGCCGAAAATGGTGCCAAGATCAACATTTATAAGTCTGCAAACAATCTATATGTCCATTCCCTGCATATGCATATGCCTACCAAAAACCCTTTAAAATACCACTATTGTACCTGTTTCAACCACCATTGTGGCTGGGCGTTCAAGGCATTCACCACCCTCTGTGTAAAAAGGTTGCCCTGAGGATATCCTTTAAACTTTGCCCCTCTCACCTTAAAGCAATGCCCTCTAGTATTTGATTTTTCCATCCTGGGGAAAAGGTTCTGACTGTCTACCCTATCTATGCCTCTCATAATTTTATCAACTTCTATAAGGTCTCCCCACAACCTCTGGCATTCCAGAGAAAACAATTCAATACTTTCAAGAGAGAGCTAGATAGAGCTCTTAAAGATAGGGATATGGGGAGAAGGCAGGAACGGGGTACTGCCCGCAGGCCCCTGGGTGGGGGCCGACATCGGGAGCTCTGGCAGCGGAAGCGTTTTCGCCCGCCCCGAATCGCGGGGCTTGGGTCAGCCCGCCGCGGACCTTTCACCGTCCGGCGCGGCCTGAAATAGGCCGTGGGATTTTCTCCACCCGGCGGGGGCTTCAATGTCAGGAGCCCCGACTGCCCCGATGTGGCAACTCCAACAGCCTGACCGCGGGAGAAGATGGCAGGGGAAGAGAAAAAGACATTCTGGCTTCCATCACAGTGAGGAGGGACTGGAGGAGACTCACTGTGATGGATGTTTCTTTTGTTTGGTGTTGGTTTATGATTGTATGTGTTATTGCATTTTTATTGATTATTCTTATTGGTCTTATTGTTGAACTGCGGGTAATTTTTCATTTCACTGCACATTTATGTGTATGTGACAAATAAATTGACTTTTGACTATTGACTATTGATTGTGAATGATCAGCCATGATCACATTGAATGGAGGTGCTGGCTCGAAGGGCCAAATGGCCTACTCCTACACTTATTGTCTATTGTCTAATTCAAGTCTGTCCAACCTCTCCCTGTAGCTATTGCCCTCTAATCCAGGCAACAGTCAGGTAAACCTCGTCCGCACCCTTTCCAAAGCCTCCACATCCTTCTTGTAATGGGAAGACCAGAACTGCACACAATATTCCAAATGTAGCCTAATCAAGTCCTATAAAGTGGAATCATTACAAACTGACTCTTCTACTCATTTGCTCGACTTTTTATGGCAAGCATACCATATGCTTTCTTGACCACTCTATCATATCATATCATATATATACAGCCGCAAACAGGCCTTTTCGGCCCTCCAAGTCCGTGCCGCCCAGCTATCCCCATACATTAACACTATCCTACACCCACTAGGGACAATTTTTACATTTACCCAGCCAATTAACCTACATACCTGTACTATCTACTGGTATTGCCACTTTCAGGGAGTTATGGACTTGGACCACAAATTCCCTCGGTATATCAATACTGTTGAGGACCATGCCATTAATTGTACATTTCCCCCTTACAGGATAATGAAAAAATACTGAAGAAGGACTTCAGAAGTGAAAGTGGCAAAAATTTAATACTTATGTTCTTTTGATATCTCCTACTTCAAAACATGAACATTTGACTTCTATTATTCATCTGAGACGCTCTCCAAAGCTCAGCCAATTTTAATGAGAAAGAAACTATACACAAGTTTAGGTATTTATTCACACAATACAGATAAAGACAGCTGTGTAATAGAAAATAAATTGAACTTTGATGGCAAAATTACAACTATTTTCAGTCCTCCTAGCTGCCTTCTGGAAATTCAATATTCTGCCTGCATGGATTTTTGTCAGTATGAGAAACCTGTGCAAAAATACCCCACATGCTCAACAGCAGGGGGTAGTGCCCATTATTCATCTATAGTGTGGTTCTTAACGTGACTGATGTGAGAAACAACAACTTCTGTTTCCTTCCAGAAAAAGTAGCTTCCACCAATGTTCCTTTCCTTGAACCAATGCACTTTAAAGGCCGAATCACAGTCAGGTTGCCTCACAGTCCTTTCACTACTTACCCTGTGCCCCAGGCACTTCTTCCCTTTAAAACTCGGGCTTCTTTTCAATCATATAGACATAGAAATGCTTCTTGACTTAGACTTTATCTGCCCACAATTTAACAGGAGCAATGGTCATATGGCAAAATTACAACTATTGTAATACCAGGTTAATTCCGGGATGGTGGGACTAACGCACGATGAAAGAATGGGTCGACAGGGCTTGTACTCACTGGAATTTAGAAGGATGAGAGGGGATCTTATAGAAACATATAAAATTCTTCAGGGATTGGACAGGCTAGATGCAGGAAAAATGTTCCCGATGTTGGGGGAGTCCAGAACCAGGGGTCACAGTTTAAGAATAAGGAGTAGGCCATTTAGGACTGAGATGAGGATAAACTTTTTCACCCAGAGAGTTGTGAATCTGTGGAATTCTCTGCCAGTGAGGGCAGTGGAGGCCAATTCACTGGATGTTTTCAAGACAGGGTTAGATTTAACTCTTAGGGCTAAGGGAATCAAAGGATATGGGGAAAAAGCCGGAATTATTTTGGATGATCAGCCATGATCATATTGAATGGCGATGCTGGCTCGAAGGGCCAAATGGCCTACTCCTGCACCAATTTTCTATGTTTCTATGATAGTCTGTTCCCTATAATGAAAACAGAGAATAATCTTAGCTCAGATCTGTGGCCTCCTGTGGGTTTAATCGCAGGTCTACACAGGAGACTGGATTTCCACCACAATCAAAGACAAGATCAAAGTCACTCCCAGATTCCTGGCCGCAGGGTCATTCCAGGCCTTGGGAGCCACCACTGATCTTTGCCGTAGCTCTCACTGTTGCAGTAGGGAGATCATCACTATGGAGTGACCATCTTAAAGAAAGGAGACAAGTATAATTGAATTAACCTCAGAGGGCTCTCCCTGTTGCCTCCCAGGGAGAAAGTTTGCCAGGGACTTTTCTCCTTTACTTTAACTTTCTCTCTCTCTCATGTAGTCTCCTCTACATCAGAGGCACCAAACTCCACTTGGCTGATACTATGCTATACATTTCTGTTCACCCTACAAGCGTCACCCGGAGCTTCTCGTTACCTGTCTCTTAAATTTTCCTTCCCATTCTCACTCTGACCTCTACTCCATCATAAGCTTGAGGAATAGTACATTATCTTCCAACTCTGGAAACTAATATTATTTTCAACAATTTCAGGCAACTAATTGTGATTTCCTCAAACAAAAAGAAAAAGTACTGGAAACATTGAGGAGGTCAGGAAGCACCTGTGGAAAGAGAAAATGAGGACACTAAGAGACATTAGTTTACCTAGTTATAGTGATGAAAAAAATCACCTTTTCTTCCAATTGCCTTGATTTTTTAGGCAAATAAAAATTGGATTATTTTTGGGGCCACGTCGACTGGAAATAAAGGTCATGTTGAATTTCATGTCTATGGTTCAATGGTTCTTCAAATGTAGACACAAAATGCTGGAGTAAGTCAACGGGTCAGGCAGCATCTTGGGAGAGAAGGAATAGGTGACATATCAGGTTGAGACCCTTCTTCAGACTGAATGTTTGACTCAATGGTTCTTTAATATCACGTATGCACAGCACAGTGAAATTCTTTTGCACAACACATAAATGCACGGTCGCCATATTTTAGTGCCGTTGACAAAGAAAAGGAAACTGTCCAATGTCCAAAGTCTGGTCCACCTGTTAGAAGGATTGGAATACTGGAGATGAAGTAGTATCATATGCACAAGGACGGTGAAGTACAGGAACAATGTAAATGTTGCATGCAATAGCATCACAGGCATATAGACTCTGACTGCACACAAAAACATAAATTACACGTAAATTACACATACATTCTACAGGGCAGTGAAGAAAGTAAATAGAGATGAAGACGGTGGAAAAATGAAGACATCAGTTCAAAAATATATAAAATTAGAAAATAGGTTCATGGTAGTGCAAGAGGTGATGCATATGTTGCTGAGGTTAGTCAAAAACAGAATAATGTAACAGAATTTGTATGGGTGAAAGGATTATGTCCACATTTTTGAATTCAGACATGGAGAATGCTTTCTATAGTTCTGTAAGGAACTTTGATAAGGTCCCACATAGGAGATTAGTGGGTAAAATTAGAGCACATGGTATTGGGGATTGGGTACTGACATGGATAGAAAATTGGTTGACAGACAGGAAACAAAGAGTAGGGATTAACGGGTCACTTTCAGAATGGCAGGCAGTGACTAGTGGGGTACCGCAAGGCTCGGTGCTGGGACCACAGCTGTTTACAATGACTTAGATGAAGGGTTTAAAAGTAACATTAGCAAATTTGCAGATGACACAAAGCTGGGTGGCAGTGTGAACTGTGAGCAGGATGTTATGAGGATGCAGGGTGTCTTGGACAGGTTGTGTGAGTGGGCAGATGCATGGCAGATGCAGTTTAATGTGGATAAATGTGAGGTTATCCACTTTTGTGGCAAGAACAGGAAGGCAGATTATTATCTGAACGGTGTCAAGTTAGGAAAAGGGGAAGTACAACGAGATCTGGATGTCCTTGTTCACCAGACACTGAAAGGAAGCATGCAGTTACGGCAGGCAGTGAAGAAAGCTAATGGCATGTTGGCCTTCTAACAAGAGGAGTTGAGTATAGGAGCAAAGAGGTCCTTCTGCAGTTGTACAGGGCTCTAGTGAGACCACACCTGGAGTATTGTGTGCAGTTTTGGTCTCCAAACCTGAGGAAGGACATTCTTGCTATTGAGGGAGTGAAGCGTAGGTCCACAAGGTTAATTCCCGGATTGGAGGAACTGTCATATGTTGAAAGAATGGAGCGACTGGGCTTGTATACTCTGGTATTTAGAAGGATGAGAGGGGAACTTATTGAAACATATAAGATTATTAAGGGATTGGACATGTTGGAGGCAGAAAAAAGGTTCCTGATGTTGGGGGAGTCCAGAAGCAGGGGTCACATTTTAAGGATAAGAGGTAGGCCATTTAGAACGTAGATGAGAAAAAACGTTTTTACCCAGAGAGTTGTGAATCTGTGAAATTCTCTGTCTCAGAAGGCAATGCGGGCCAATTCTCTAGATACTTTCAAGAGAGAGTTAGATAGAGCTCTTAAAGATAGCAAAAGGATATAGGGAGAAGTCATGAACGGAGTACTAATTGTGGATGATCAGCCATGATCATAGTGAATGGTGGTGCTGGCTCGAAGGGCTGAATGGCTTACTCCTGCACCACAATATTCAACCTCTCCTTGGCAAAGTCCGTGGTCCCTGCATGCTTCAAAAGATCCATCATTGTAACGGTGTCAAAGAATGCCTCTCCAGCGTGTTTAAATGACTACCGACCGGTGGCCCTCACCTCGGTTGTCATGAAATGCTTTGAGAGGCTAGTCAAGAAGCACATCTGCGCCCTCCTTCCTCGCAACATGGACCCACTACAGTTCGCATACCGTCCGAACAGGTCCACGGATGATGCGGTCTCCCAGGTTCTACACACCGCTCTCTCTCATCTGGACAGCCAGGGGGGCTATGTGAGGATGCTGTTCATTGACTTTAGTTCAGCATTCAACACAATAGTCCCCAGCAGACTGGTTGAGAAGCTGCTGGAACTGGGGCTTAGCACCCCTCTGTGTGCCTGGGTCCTGGACTTTCTCACTGCCAGGCCCCAAGTGGTCAGGATGGGGGAACACACATCTAGCTCCCTCACCCTGAACATAGGATCCCCCCAGGGCTGCGTCCTTAGCCCCCTACTGTACTCCCTGTACACACATGACTGTGGGGCCAGGTTCAGCTCAAACTCCATCATCAAGTTTGCTGATGACACTGTGGTGGTGGGCCGGATCTCCAACAATGATGAGAAGGCCTACCGGGAGGAGGTGGCTGATCTGGCACTCTGGTGTCAGGACAATAGCCTCCTCTTGAATGTCACTAAAACAAAGGAGCTGATTGTGGACTTCAGAAGGGCTAAACATCCAGGGACGTACACGCCACTGGAGATAGATGGGTATACTGTGGATAGGGTGAGCAGTTTTAAATACTTGGGAGTCTGCATCACAGAGGATCTGACGTAGTTTCGTTCGGTACTTCAGTACCGAATGACAAATAAAGCTCTGTTATACCTGTTATACCTGGCCGCACTGGTGGGTAAGGTTAAGCAGCGCCTTTACCACCTTAGACAATTGAGGAAATTCAGAGTGTCTCTGAGGATCCTTCATTGCTTCTACTCTGGGGCTGTAGAGAGCATCCTGTCCGGCAACATTACAGTCTGGTTTGGGAACAGCTCTGCCCAGGACAGGATGACCCTGCAGAGAGTAGTGCGTTCGGCAGAACGCACCATGGGAACTACACTCATCCCCCTGCAGGACCTATACATCAGGAGGTGCAGATCCAGAGCAAGCAAGATCATGAGGGACCCCTGCCACCCCAGTAACGGACTGTTCCAGATGCTACGATCAGGCAAACGCCTCCGCTGTCACGCTGCGAAAACGGGGAGGATGAGACGGAGCTTCTTCCCACAGGCCATCAGGACTGTCAACTTTTATAACCCCAGAGACTAAATTTTTGTCGACACTAATAGTAACTTATTAACTTTATTTATATGCTGTAACTGTAATTCTTTTATGTGCACAACCCGCAGGCATTGCCACTTTCATTTCACTGCACATCGTGTATGTGTATGTGACAAATAAATTTGACTTGACTATTGTCTATTGAAACACAATTCAAAACATCCCTCTTTAATGAGCTGCACAATTGTATTTTACGTTCAAGCCAAACTTGGGTTTGGCCACATATTGTTAACACAGCATTAGTTTAGCAATGGTGCCAGGGTTGACATGTCAGTGATACTCTGGCTGGCTCTCACCCAGCCAATAACGGTGTTACCTGGCCTCCTTTCCATCATCTGGTGAATCACGTCAACAACAGCATTAACATTTACTCTTCAATCAATTATTGTCATTATTTTGATTTCCGTCAGACTTTTGCTCCACACATGCCTACAAGGGCACTGCAGTGTGTACAACGTGACTACTTGCAGCTCTCAAATATCGGCAAATGCATTTGCAAGAACCAAAGTCTTCAGGTGATACTTTTATAGACGACGATATTTGGATTTTTTTTTCTCTCATGGATGTCAGTGTTCTACAACAGGAACTAAATTTGTTTATACTGCTTCTCATAGTGTCTCTCCAAAGATGAAATATTGCAGTCACTTACAATGGCTCGCACCTCTACATATTATTTCCATTCAATTTACAACCACAAACAAAACACATGTTGGAAAAAAAAGAGAAAATTTCACTACATCATGAAACATGCAAAACATACAAAAAAAGCAGTATAAACAAATTTAGTTTGGTTTAATTTAGTTTAACGTCACAGCACGGAAACAGGCTCTTCAGTCCACCGAGTCCACACCGACCAGCGATCCACGCACATAAACACTTCTTGCGCTTCCTTGTTAATCCCACTTTTAATCTCAGTGATGTTTTGGCTGACTTCTAAACAAGCAGAATTAAGGTCATAAGGTCATAAGTGATCTGGCCCATCAAGTCTACTCCGCCATTCAATCATGGCTGAACTATCTCTTCCTCCTAACCCCATCTTCCTGCCTTCTCCCCATAACCCCAGACAATCAAGTGGGAGTTGCCTATCTGATTGTAAATGGAGGTGGCCTGGCCATCCCTTTCCATGCACTCTTTCATCTGAAAAAAACCCCATTCTTTGCAGGCTTCCCCTCTCTGGAACCCAACCCAGCCATCCTGTTGTAGAACACTGACATCCATGAGAGAAAAAAAAAATCCAAATATCGTCGTCTATAAAAGTATCACCTGAAGACTTTGGTTCTTGCAAATGCATTTGCCGATATTTGAGAGCTGCAAGTAGTCACGTTGTACACCCTGCAGTGCCCTTGTAGGCATGTGTGGAGCAAAGGTCTGACGGAAATCAAAATAATGACAATAATTGATTGAAGAGTAAATGTTAATGCTGTTGTTGACGTGATTCACCAGATGATGGAAAGGAAGCTGTGTGTATAAAAACCGGCCAGGTAATACCGTTATTGGCTGGGTGAGAGCCAGCCAGAGTATCACTGACATGTCAACCCTGGCACCATTGCTAAACTAATGCTGTGTTAACAATATGTGGCCAAACCCAAGTTTGGCTTGAACATAAAATACAATTGTGCAGCTCTTGAAAGAGGGATGTTTTAAATTATGTTTCAATAGACAATAGGAATCTGTTTTGCATATTTCTCGGGAATCTGTTTTGCATATACAAAATTTGAATGTATGTAGAATGCTGGCCTTTTCAGAATTGATTGCTGTGCCCTCTCATACTTCCCTCTGCCCCTCTCCTACACATGTGAGGCAACGTTCAGGGTGGGGGTGGGCTGCGGCTATGGGGTAGGCCTCCTCATCATCAGAGGCTTTCACATCTGTGTGTAAATGTCCCTGGTGAGGTATATTTAAATAATTTAACTTAATAACATTTATAATATAAAATAACCCATAAATTGAATGAATGACACCATAAAATACTGGCATTTTACTGGAAAAAGTAAAATAAGGTAAAATAAGGTGAAGTATTTCCTGCAATTTTTTCCTCTTAGATTTGGCGTTCTCGTCATGCAGATGGGGAATTTTACAGCCCTGGCATAAAGCAGGGTGCTAGATGAAAAGTGCAGCATGCACCTTTCTGCATCGTGTCCAGTATTTTGCACTAGACTCATCGATAGCTCCAGCAGTGGAACAAGAGAGAGACGTGTTGGCACCTGAGCTGCGGGACATTTCAGACTTCCATATTTGGCCGAGCATGTGTGAAAGCCCGAAACAAATTGAGTCCTGAATACCTGAGAGTCAAAGTTTCCCAATGGATCCATTGACTGTCAGGCACTTTTATTTGCCCTTTAATTTTCCTTCCCTGCCAGTCAAATTTCAATGACGGGTGTACTTCCACAAACTGTTACTTAATTAACCAACTAGAAATGAAAGATTCTTCAATGACTTTTCATTTGTAGTGTTACTGGGATTTGAAAGGAATAACAGCAAGCGTGTGAAAACAGGTCTAGAAATTGGATCAATTTTGACACATTATTAAAAAGCACACATAAAGCAATTTAACTCAGCATCGACTTCATGAAAAATCATTTCCAAATGTGTCAATGGGGAGCACTTTGGAGATAGCGACCATAACTATATATATTTCAAAGTAGTGATGGAAAAAGACAGGGAATAAAGGCCTTAAGTTGGAGGAATGCCAACTTCAGTAAATAAGACAATACCTGGCAAAAATGCCCTGGGAGCAGCAAAGATACACTGGGAGCAACCGGGAGATACGGTGGGAAGCATTCAATTGAAAAATAGCAAAAATCCAAGGCCAAACCTGGTCCTTTAAGGGTGAAAGTGCAGGGAACCCTGGCTGTCAAGCGACATTGAGGATTGGAAAAAGAGAAAAAGGAAGCTTATTTAGAGGCTGTAGTGTTTAATAGCCTGATGTAGGGAATTGTAGGGAAGAAGCTGCTGCTGTACCTGGACATTACAGTTTTCAGGTTCCTATATCTTCTTCCTGATGACAGTGGCGGCACGGTGGCGCAGCGGTAGAGTTGCTGCCTTACAGCAAATGCAGCGCCGGAGACTCAGGTTCGATCCTGGCTACGGGCGCCGTCTGTACGGAGTTTGTACGTTCTCCCCGTGACCTACGTGGGTTTTCTCCGAGATCTTCGGTTTCCTCCCACACTCCAAAGACGTACAGGTATGTAGGTTAATTGGCTGGGCAAATGTAAAAAGTGTCCATAGTGTGTGTAGGATAGTGTTAATGTGCAGGGATCGCTGGGCGGCGCGGACCCGGTGGGCTGAAGGGCCTGTTTCCGCGCTGTATCTCTAAATCTAAATCTAAAATCTAAATCTGAAAGCGTAGCCAGGATGGTATGGGTTTCTGACAATGCTGGCTCCTTTTTTCAGCCAGTAACTTCTGTAGATCCCTTTGATGGTGGGGAGATCAGTACCCATGATGGACTGGGCAGTGTTCACCTCTTTCTGCAATAGGCATAGGCAACGTTCTAAGTGAATACTTTTCATTGGTATTCAGAAAGAAAAGAGGCTTCGGTGGGGATAGGTGACCAAGATACGCCATCTATACTAGTCTGAGTTTGACCCATATACCTTTAAACCTTTCCTGTCCATGTAGCTGTCCAAATGTTTTTTAAATGTTGATATTGTATATGCCTCAACCACTTCCTCACACATTTCGTTTCATAATCATACGACCCTCTGAGTGAAAAAGTTGATCATTGGGATCCTATTATCTCTCTCCCCTTTCACCTTAAACCCATGCCCCTAACCTGGGAAAAAGACAGTACGTTCACCCTATCAATGGCCCAAAGTTGTGGATGGGCTGCCTCACAATACGTTGAAGGTAGAGGTGGATATATTTTTAATTAGGAAGGAAGAGAGTTGAGTGCAGGGAAGTGCTGCTGAGCTAAGGACTTACAATTTCAGACATACTTTTGTTGAATTGCAAAGCAGGGATGAAGGCCAGTTAGCCTTTTTCTGGTTCTGTTTCTTAGGTCCTCAAAAGCCTTTACAGGGTGGCACAGTGGCACAGGGCCAGAGACCCAGTTTCGATCCTAAAACTTGACTGCTGTCTGTGTGGGGTTTGCACATTCTCGGTGTGTGTGTTTCATTCGGGTGCTCTGATATCTTCCCACATTCCAAAGACACATAGGAAAGATGTTGTCAAGCTGGAAAGGGTACAGAGAAGATTTACAAGGATGTTGTCAGGGCTAAAGGGTTGGAGCTATAGGAAGAGGTTGAGTAGGCTGGGACTCTATCCTTTGGAGCCCGGGAGGATGAGGGGTGATCTATTGAGGTATATAAAATCATGAGAGGAATAGATCTGGTAGATGCACAGGGTCTCTTGCCCAGAGTAGGTGAATCTAGGACCAGAGGACACAGGTTTAAGGTGAAGTGGAAAAGATTTAATAGGAATCTGAGGAGTAACTTTTTCACACAAAGGGTGGTGGGTGTATGGAACAACCTGCCAGAGGAGGTAGTTGAGGCAGGGACTATCCCAGCATTTAAGAAACAGTTTGACATGTACATGGGTATGACAGGTTTGGAGGGAAATGGACCAAATGCGGGCAGGTGGGACTGGTGTAGCTGGGACATGTTGGCTGCTGTGGGCAAGTTGGGCCGAAGGGCCTGTTTCCACACTGTATCACTCTTTGACTCTATGACTTGTGGGTTTGTAAGTTAATTGGCCTCTCTAAATTGCCCCTAGTTTCTAGGGAGTGGGATAACATAGAACTAGTGTGAAGGGTTGGTATGGACTTGGTAGGCCAAAGGGCCCTTTTCCATGCTGTATCTCCAGGGTTGCTAACTTCATCACTCCTAAATATGGGACAAAGTGACGTCACAGCCCTGCGCACCATGTGACCTCACCCAGCCAGTGGTCATGTGCTCCCACTCCACCAATGGCGGCTGCCAGGGCCGGGTGGCCGCCATTGGTGGAGCGGGAGCACGTGGCGGCTGGCTGGGTGAGGTCACGTGGGGTGCGGGGCGGTGACGTCACCCTTTGTCCCTTACTTGGGAGTGAGGATGTTGGCAACCCTACTAATACGGGCAAGGGCGGTCCCGTACGGGACAAACCAATTTAGCCCAAAACACGGGATGTTCCAGCTATTACGGGACAGTTGGCAACCCTATGCATCTCTAAACTCTAAACTGAACACTGTGACTTTATGCAGTTTGTGGACTCTTTTATAAGCACACCCAAAGTGGAAATTGTCTCACGGTTCAGTTTTTGCAGATTTCAATATATGCCTATTTTTCTGACTCTTTCTGTAAATTAATCTGTCACATGTAACTAGACTACGCAACATGAATAATAATTCCGGCTCATTAAACAACTTCAAATAGCAGAGACATTCATACTACCACACGCAGTAATAAAACTCTGCGAGATGGTATGAGCCTTGGACTACTGGGAACTCAAGGCAATGAGACAGTTTTACATACTTTCAACAGGCACTGTCACACTGAAATATATATAAATATTAAAATAATAAAAATCAAATGTTAAAGACATTTACTGCAATAATATTAAACTGCCACAATTAAAAAATTATTTCTAACCAACATTTTTCAAATATCCTCTCATTTTAATTCTTACTCATTTACTTTTTTTTTGTTTGTTTTTAGTAGGTTTCCCGTTATACTAATTATCTAATCGGCACGGTAGCGCAGCGGTAGAGTTGCATGCAGAATGCAGCGCCGGAGACTCAGGTTCGATCCTGACTACGGGTGCTGCACTGTAAGGAGTTTGTACGTTCTCCCCGTGACCTGCGTGGGTTTTCTCCGAGATCTTCGGTTTCCTCCCACACTCCAAAGACGTACAGGTATGCAGGTTAATTGGCTGGGTAAATGTAAAAATTGTCCCTAGTGGGTGTAGGATAGTGTTAATGTACGGGGATCGCTGGACGGCACGGTGAAGCATGGTGAAGCTTACAGAACATATCTACCATAGCCACTACTCAGAACAATCAAAGAGGAACATACCACAATACATTTGATTCCCTTTTATGGAAAGCGATGTGTTATTCTCACATTAGTTAGATATAAAAACAAAATCAAGCAGGCCATTCGGCCTCTCCTGCCCATACCATCATTCATTAAGATAATGGCTAATAGCAATGCAATTTTCCTGCACTAGCCCATGATCGCCTGATGTCCTAAAACCGATCATCTCTGCTTAGAATTAGCTGACCCTCTACAGTCCCCCGGGTACAGAATTCCAAAGATTCGCACCCACTCCTGATTCATGATTTAGGACAAGGGCACTTTAATTTATTTACCTAAACAAATTGGAAACCTGCATTTGATTAGTACTGGTGTCAGGGGTGATGGGGCGAAGGCAGGAGAATGGGGTTGAGAGGGAAAGATAGAGCAGCCATGATTGAATTGGAGGGGTAGACTTGGTGGGCCGAATGACCTTATTCTGCTCAACTTTTGCCAAAATAAATTTCTCATCATCTCAGCCCCGTATGGTTCGTCCCTTACTATTAGATAGTCACCCTTGGTTGTTGACACATCAGTTAATGGAAACACCCATCCTTGTAGGAGACTGAGGGGTGACCTCATAGAGGTGCATAATATCATGAGGGCGTAGGTACGGTGAATGCAGTCATTTTCCCAGGGACGGGGATCAATAACTAGATGACATTGATTTAAGGTAAGAGGGAAACAATTTAAAAGGCAACTTCTTCACACAGAGGGTGATTGATATATGTAACAAGTTGCCAGAGAAAGTGGTAGAGGCAGATACAATAACTATATTTAAAACATATTTAGAAAGGTACATGGATAGGATATGTCCAGAAGTTTATAAATTCATGAGTCATTGGTGGGGAATTAGGCCATTCGGCCCATCGCATTTCCTCCACCAACAAATCACGGCTGATCTATCTTTCCCTTTTAACCCCATGTAAATACGGGCCGAATGTGGGCAGATGAAACTAGCTTAGCTAGGCATCTTGGTTGGCATGGATAAGTTGGACAGAAAGGTTTGTTTCCCTGCTGTTTTACTCTATGACATTGTTGGAATGACCTTTCTCTCTTTACAAGTCCTGCTTGATATGTTAAGTGTCTCCAGCATTCTCTGTTCTTATTTCAGGTTTTCAACATCTGCAGCTGCTTGCATTTTGCTGAATTAAAAATCTTCTCATTGCACAACATGAAATCTAAAATACGTATAAATCTGAAGAAGGGTCTCGACCTGAAACGTCACTCATTCCTTCTCTCCAGAGACGCTGCCTGTCCCGCTGAGTTACTCCAGCTTTTTGTGTCTATCTTCAGTTTAAACCAGCATCTGCAGTTCCTTCTTGCACATAAAATCTAAAATAGTCTACTTCCTCACTGGATAGTCAGTACCCTTATCTACAAAACAATCTCTTGTATAATCACGAGCTTGTGTTTTGTACATTGTTTGCTAATTTAGTTTGCCTAGTCTATATATAAACTAAAGTTCACTATAATTATTTTATAACCCTTGTTACATGTGCCTTTAAACTTCTGACTTATACCAGGCCCTACATTATTACTGAAGATAGGCACAAAATGCTGGAGTAACTCAGCGGGACAGGCAGCATCTCTGGAGAGATGTCCCTCATATTTCGCTTGGGCAGCTTATACCCCAGCGGTATGAATATTGTCTTCTTTAACTTCAAGTAACCCTTGCTTTCTCCCTCTCTCCATCCCTCCCCTTTCCCAATTCTCTGACCAGTCTGACTGTCCCTGATTACATTTTATCTCTGTTTGCTTTGTTGTTACCTTCTCCTAGCTAACAATGATCTGTTCCACATTTTCTTTGATTTCCCCCTTTGATGTCTCGTTCTCACACCTTACACTTCCTTATTCTCCCCCTCCCCTTCCCCTGACTCTGCCTGAAGAAGGGTCTCGACCTGAAATGTTACCCATTCCTTCTCTCCAAAGATGCTCCCTGTCCCGCCTTGTTATCCCAGCATTTTGCGTTTATCGTTGGTGTAAACCAGCTTCTGCAGTCCTTCCCATATTAGTACTATTGTTTAACAAATGTATCCACACTGTAAAATAATAAGCCTATACTTCATTAATAACCTTTGGATTTCATTGTTCACTGCAGAGAGGAAGTTGCCAATGACTTTGTAATAAAGGTGAATAACTTACTATTAAATATTAAATATGTGCCTGAATGATTTGCGTTCATAATTAAATACATTAGGTTGTATTTATCTGTCTATTTGCCATTCAATACAGTTGCACTTTATTGTTGGATTGCAAGAAACATTACTTGGAGGCCCAGGATGTTTTGGCATCATATCACAATACATTATATTTACATGATTCGACATTCATCTGTGATAATCTAACTGAAAAAGTTAATTGTTTAAAAGATGATACTGAAGTATGTGTGTTATTTCAGAGTGAGAAACTTACAATTAAACAGACCGACACAGAAAAAATGTTTGATTCAAGACAGGATATGGAGTCTATAATGACAACATTTATAGAACTAATTTCTTGTTTAGTTTCGTGCAGTTACACTAAAAACATGTGGAACTATGAGAATTTATATAATTGTCAACTTAGATATAGTTTTGTTCTTAAATTCTCCCATTTTTCTTACTTTAAGTTTTCAGCTTTGAAATGTTATGGAATATAGAGTCAATAGCTTTGCTATCAGAGAGGGTTTAAATAATGCAGAGAATTAAAGGGAATGGTCTTTCTGTGAACTTTGACAACTAAAAATCTATCTCATGTATTATTGTGTTTATCTCTCTTAATTGGTAAGTACAAGAGAATTACAGCCCTAAGTCACATTTAAATTACTAGGTGAATTTATTTGACTAAAGATGTACAAAAAAATAACTAACCATGCATGAAAATCATTTGCATTTATATACTGCCAGCCTTCTTTCTAACACAAGGAAAGGAAAATACTATGCCACATTCCGATAGGTGACATACTTTGTATGGAATGGTCTGAAGAAGGGTCTCGACCCGAAACGTCACCCATTCCTTCTCTCCCGAGATGCTGCCTGAGCTGCTGAGTTACTCCAGCATTTTGTGAATAAATCGATTTGTACCAGCATCTGCAGTTATTTTCTTATACTACTTGTATGGAATGGTGTTTTATATACTTTTTTAAATTCTTTTTTATTGCTTACGACTATTGAACTAAAATAAGAACTTTAAGCTCCATCTTCTAAAAGTTAACTGTACCGTAGAATATTTACAGAGATGTAAATATTGTAGGCTAGAAGACCAGCTCAATTTGAATAACTAGATGTTCAAAAATAACAGTTCAAGTTATGGCTGGTACAATTAAGTCATGGAGTCGTACTGTACGGAAAGAGGTCCTTCAGCCTAATTTGTCCATGCCGACTATTCTGAAAGCAGCTGGCTTTTCAATTCTGTACAGAGTAAGACTGGATTCAAAACAACTACACCAAAATCACAGAGGTGATACACAGAAACATAGAAAATAGTTGGGGGAGTCCAGAACCAGGGGCCTGGTCTAAGAATAAAGGGGAGGCCATTTAAAACTGAGGTGAGAAGAAACTTTTTCACCCAGAGACTTGTGAATTTGTGGAATTCTCTGCCACGGAAGGCAGTGGAGGCCAATTCACTGGATGAATTTAAAAGAGTTAGATAGAACTCTAGGGGCTAGTGGAATCAAGGGATATGAGAAAAAGGCAGGCACACGTTACTGATTGTGGATGATCAGCCATGATCACAATGAATGTCGGTGCTGGCTCAAAGGGCCAAATGGCCTCCTCCTGCAACTATTTTCTATGTTTCTATGTTTCTAAAATAGATGCAGGAGTAGGCCATTCGGCCCTTTGAGCCAGCACCACCAATCAACATGATCATGGCTGATCATCCAAAACCACACTTTTTGTCTCCCCTACCTGCACCTCAACCCCACAGCAACCCTGATCAGAATGATCAGCCATGATCACATTGAATGGCGGTGCTGGCTAGAAGGGCCGAATGTCCTCCTCCTGCACCTATTGTCTATTGTCCATTGTCTATTGATCCGAACTGACTGGAGATATTCCCGTTGTTCTATTAAGCACTGCCCCAACCTTTTCTTCAATTTAAAAGTAGCCTTTTTTTCTCCAAGAAGACATTCAGATCCCTTTGCAGCATTCAGTAACCCCCATCTCAACAGTAATGGGCATTACGCAGTGGCATGGCTGGTAGAGCTGCTGCTGCACAGCACTGGAGGTTCAAGTGCAATCATAAAGTCAGATACAGTCTGTGTGAAGTTTGCACATTCTCCCCTTATGCATATGAGTTCGTCTGGGTGATCCAGTTTCTTCACACATCCCAAAAGTATCATGCTTTGGTAGCTTAATTAGCGACTGTAAATTGTCCTGGTGTGCAGGTGAGTGGTAGAATCTGGGAAGAGTTGTGGGGAGAATAAAATTATGATTAATGAAGGATTAGTGTAAAAGGCTGACAGATGGCAGCCAAAGGGCCTGTTTCCCGGCTGTATTCTCTGTGAACTATGCACACTCTTTAAATAGATAACTTCACATTTTCCCAAGTTATACTTAGATCATCTATTTTTACATAGAAATTGCGAATAAATAATTTTTGGGCGTGATTTGAGTCTCACCCATCAGGATAGAGAGTGGGCTCATCTTGGCATGATTCACTCTTGTATGGTTGCCATTTTCTGAGCATCATTTGATGGGTCAAATGGCCCAATTCTACACCTATCACATGATAATTTGCGAGCAGGGAAACACCATCAAGTGTGTATGACATTCACTTCTATCATACTGATAGAAATTAAACGAATGAAGTCTATCTTCTATATCTTCTATCCTCACTCATGGTCAAATTAGAAGCAAACTTCACAAGAAATTACTGAGCAGATGTGAATTAAAGTGTCCTGTTGGAGATATTGCTATTTTGCTCTCTGCGTGTGCCTGACTACTGCTCTGTGCTCTGCAAATGTCAATGCTTGGTCTCATGCTGCTTACTGAAAAAAATGAGAAGACATGTACAGTACATGCTGTGATCTCTGCAGGCTTGTGAGTCCATGGCTCACAGCAGCATGGATCCGCAAATGGGAAAAGATCGACTGGCATCGGTGACTGAAGTGGGAGGGAGGGGAAGATTGTGTCGCCACCGACATTCAACAATTCCCCAGGTCTGTTTTCCCTCACCTCTACGGCAGCTTTTTGATTCTGCACTAAGGCTGCCTTGGATATTGTACCATGGCTATCATATCGATATTCAGCGGTCAGTGCAGGAATAAACAGCATCTTTAGTTTTTCAATAATGCTGTCATCAGGAAATGCACAAGCATTGTGCTAAAACTGCGGGAAGGGGGAGGAACATTTTAACCATTTCTCATGTGTACATTTAATTTGTAAAAGTCTGTCAGGGTGCCTGGGCTAACCCCATGTAATGCTCCAAGAATAGGTGATATTCAATTTCCACGCACTGGTGCCCAATTGACTTTTCATCCTACAATGGTAATATACTCGGTCTCTTTACCCAGGTTATTTTATTAAATAATAAGTAGTTGAGACCAGTTCTGATTCCTATGTTACACCTTAGGTTACAGTTTACCAATCTGAACATTATACATTTACCTGAACCCTCGGCTCGGTTAGTTATCCAAAGCTCCATCGTTGACACTATGTTATCCCGGTATCCTGAGTTCTAACGTGTGGCACTTCATCAAATGCACTTTGAATAGTCAAAATACATTACATCCACTGGTTTATCACACTGCTCATTATATCCTCAAACATGCTTTCCCTTCTTAACACCATATTGATTTTGCTTAAATGTACTATGAACTTCCAAATCTTATGCTGTGCCTTCCTTCAAAATGCGTTCCTTCATTTTCCACATGCCAGATGTCAGGCTTATGAGTCTAAAGTTTCCTGCTTTCTTTTTCTCTTCTTTCTTGAATAGGATGTTGTGTTGAATGGTGGTACCTTGAGCAAAAAACAAAATGTTGGAGGGTCTCAATGGGTCAGGCAGCATCCGTCGAGGGAAATGAACAGATGGCATTTTGGGCCAGGACCTTTCTTCAGACAGATGAAGTAGAGAGAAGATAGTTGGTAGAAAGTCATGAGGGGAAGGGGTGGGACAAGAGCCAGAGATATGTGGATCCAGATGAGGAAGTGTTATATTTCTGGTTTTCCCATCCACTGGGACATTTTTTAAGAAATAGAGAATTTTAGAAATTCACAACCAATGAATCCATCATTTGAACAACAATTATTTTATAGAGAATGAAGCATATCAAGTCCAACAAACTTGTCAGTGTTTAGTTCTATTAATTTGCTTAACACCTTTTCAATGGCAAATATGATTGTTTTAACTTCCCTGTTTAAAGGTATTGGTATTTGTTTATTATTGCCGCATGTACCAAGATACACTGGAAAAAATAGTTTTGCATGCTATCCAGGCAAATCATACTGAACATGAACACATTAGGTAGTGCAAAAGAGAATACAAACAGAGTACAAACTATAGTGTTACTGCCACAGAGAGAGTGCAATAAAAAACAAACTTTTGCTCGTTGATTTACGCTTTTATCAGGATGCTTTCAGTGTTTCCCTTCGTGAAGAAAAACAAATATTTGTTCCGGGTCTGGGCCATTTCCTTATTTCCAACTATGAATTTGTAAGTCTTACCTCTTAAGATGTAACATTCACTTTGGTTACACTTTTTACATAAACTTGTAGAATGATGTTTTTCATTGAATCATGAATTGTTAGAAAAACAGAGGCTTCTAATTGTGTCACCTGAGCTGTTCCTGACTCTTTCATAGACACAGCATTGGCAATTCACGAATAAACTTTTTTTTCTTTCAGGCATGGCTCTCAAGTGAATGGATTATGATAGCAACAGGGGGCATTCTTCGTATTACTGCCAGGACAAACAATTCCTTCCAATCTTGTCGGCGTACAAATAAATACAGAAGGAAAGTATCCAAAACAACTAAAAATAATGTGGTAATATTGAAAGCCAAATTGAAACTGTGTTCTATTCCAGGGCTAATTACTGCATTTGGGATCTTGGTAATGTTGGGAGGAATTGTAATGGTAATAATGGGTTATTGGCCCCTAGCTTATAAGATTTGCAAAACCATATCTCATAATGCCACGAGCAATAATATGACAGCAGAGACCACAACCTTGGAGATTATTTCTGGATTTATGGCTGGCTCTGCACAGTCTGACAAGCTGAAGATTTTTGGACCATTGGTTATAGGAATTGGAATATTTCTCTTCATCTGTGCCAACGCAGTTCTTCATGAAAGTAGAGACAAGAAAACTAAGATAATTAACATGCAAGATATCTATTCTACGGTGATAGATATTCAGAGCAAAGAGAAAAAGGCATATGGTCCTAATGGAGTTGTGAATTATGTGCAGTGCAAAAGTATGTATAATCTGAAACTTCCAGATTCCCACAACACAGTAAAATTGGCTGAAGGTGCATGTCAGTCACCTACTGCAGATGATATAAAAACGATGTGATCTAATTAAAAAGAAAAACAGGAACATTGCAATTACTTTGAAAAGCAGGAACGATTTAACCTCCAAGAAAAAATGACATTATCATGGAGTACTTACAGAAAAAAAATATTAAGAATAAAAGAAAGAAAATGCCCACATCAAATGGATCTGAATACCATGTTACTTTTGTTGATAATCTTATTCCCCCCACAAGGGCAATGAACAGATCAGTTTACAACAGCGAAGACACAAGATCTTCCAATGATAATAAAGCACAGATGTAAAAAAAATATGAATAGTTTGAATAAAACCTGATCATATACATCCATCATTTCTACTGACATTTCTTTCTAGAGAGAATGAAGGCTAGTACATCATCCCAGAGCAACAATTGGATTCATTTGAAAAAACAGTGCCTCAGCTGAATGTTTTCAATTCAATAAAGATGGCATCAAGGATGCAACTTCAAATGTTGTCTGGTTTGATCATATTCAACTGATATCCATCAAACTCTTGTAAAGAGTCGCACTCTCATCGAGAACAATAGTTCCCTCAACATTTTATGTCTTTATTTCTATCCTCCAGACTTTAGAAACCACCCTTCCCAATAACAATATTCACCGAGAAGAAACCTTCAGTAGGTCACAGTCAGATGACGGTTTGTGGTCAGGAAGTCAAGGATCCAATGGCAGAGGGGTTGCCTTCTCCTAGGTCCAGGCTTTTGGAGATGAGTTTGGTTCAGATTATAGTGTTAAAGACACAGTCAATAAACTGGGGTCTCCATAGATGTCCTTGTTATCTGTTTGTTCAAACAAAAAGTGAAAAGTCTTGATAATAATATCTGCCATGAACCTATTATGATGGTAGGTGAGCTGTGGTAGAGCTAGTGTGTGAGGGACTGGAGTTAATCTGTGCCATGACCAATCTCTCAAAACACCATGATGGTGGATGTCAGAACCACTGATAGTAGTCATTAATGCTGGCCATGAGACAAGGGAGCAAGTACTTTGAAGTCTCGTATATTGTTGAAACATTCATTTTTCTTACTGATTTATGTTATCAAGGATTACAACAGAAACCTGCTTGAGCATTACATTTATTTATTGCATCGTTTGTGCTAATTAGATTCCCATTTAATTCATCAATAACACTATCAATGTACGAAAGAATATATACAAAGCCATTCCCTTTGACTTCTTTTTAATGCTGGCTATCTCACTTTTCTTTGGCACCAGGACGATTGTGGCCTTAAAATAGGAGGGAACATCAGAATGGTGCAGGGTTAAAGGTAACTGAATATTCCTGTCACCTGGTCCACTGAGACTCTGAGGACGTGACTGGGAACACCACCCATGCCAGTTGCTTTCCATGGGTTCACTCTCAGGAAGACCTATCTAACATCTGCAGCAGTGACCGTGGGTACAGGTGTGCCCAAGACTCGGGGAGAGTGATATCATTCCACTGGCCTTCTTTATTTTTAGTTTTTTTAATTTTAGAGATACAGCGTGGAAACAGGCCCTTTGGCCCACTGAGTCAGTGCTGACCAGCAATCCGCGCACATTAACACTATCCTACACATACAGGGGACAATTTACACTTATTACAAGCCAACTAACTTACATACCTGTACGTCCTTGGAGTGTGGGAGGAAACCGAAGATCTCGGAGAAAACCCACACGGTCACGGTGAGAACGTACAAACTCCGTACAGACAGCACCGCTCATCACCTGGCCAATACCATGCCTACAGTGAAGCATGGTGGTGGCAGCATCATGCTGTGGGGATGTTTTTCAGTGGCAGGAACTGGGAGACTACTCATGATCGACAGAAAGATGAACAGAGTAAAGTACAGAGAGATCCTTGATGAAATCCTGCTCGAGAGCGTTCTGGACCTCAGACTGGGCCGGAGGTTCACCTTCCAACAGGACAACGACCCAAAGCACACAGCCAAGACAATGCAGGAGTGGCTTCATGACTAGTCTGTGAGTGGCCCAGCCAGAGCCCGGACTTGAACATCTCTGGAGGAACCTGAAAATAGCTGTGCATCGATGCTCTCCATCCAACCTGACAGAGCTTAAAAGGATCTGCAGAGAAGAATGGGAGAAATTACCCAAATACGGATGTGCCAAGCTTGTAGCGTCATACCCAAGAAGACTTGAGGCTGTAATCGCTGCCAAAGGTGCCTCAACAAAGTACTGAGTAAGGTTTTGCAGGGCAATCGCTGTAGCGCTGTAACCCTTGAGTGCGCTGGTCATCACAGGAATGGAGAGGAGAAGAGCCATCAAGAATACCACAGAGGCAGCGGAGAAAGCCTCGAGATCAGGAGAGGATCTGGATCAGGAGAGGAGGTTCATGGGGTGGAGCGAATGCCACCTGAACACAAGTTGTGGTCTGATCAACCACGGCTGGGTCGCCCTGGCGAGGGTGTCTGATGTTGAAAGACCTGAAACACCCAAGGATCCCAAGTTACATCATGTTCAAGAGCATCAAGAGATGTATTTTTCAATCAGTAAAGGGTCTGAGTGAGTACTTATGTAAATGTGATATTTCAGTTATTTCTTTTTAATTACTTTGCAAACATTTCCAAACACCTGTTTTGCCTTTTTATTATGGGGTATTGTGTGTAGATTGATGATTAAAAAAAAAGAATTTAATTCATTTTAAAATAAGACTGTAACGTAGCAAAATGTGGAAAAAGTGAAAGGGCCTGAATACTTTCTGAATGCACTGTATGATGAGCGTTTGTTGGCACTGGGCCTGTACTCGCTGGAGTTTAGAAGAATGAAGGGGGACCTAATTGAAACATACTGAATAGTGAAAGGCTTGGATAGACTGGATGTGGAGAGGATATTTCCACTAGTGGGAGAGTCTAGGACTAGGCATAGCCTCAGAATTAAAGTACATTCTTTTAGGAAGGAATTGAGGGGAAATTTCTTTAGCCAGAGGGTGGTGAATCTGTGGATTTCTTTGCCACAGAAGGGTGTGGAGGTCAAGTCAATGGATATTTTTAAGGCAGAGATACTGTATATTCTTAATTAGTACAGGTGTCAGAGGTTATGGGGAGAAGGCAGGAGAATGGGGTTAGGAGGGAGAGATAGATCAGCCATGACTAAACGGCGGAGTAGACTTGTTGGGCCGAATGGCCTAATTTTACTCCTATTCCTTATGACCTTATGACAGAGGAACGAAGTGTATCAATATTATACTTTGAAATTTGGTATATCTTTGAATCATTCCTTTTTTCTTATGGATTTGCTGTATATAGTCCAATTGTTAAGGATTAAGACAGAGATTTGCTTGAATTATATTTACTTATATAATTTATGCTAATTAAATTCTCAATTAATTAATTAATAACATTGCTAATGTATCAAATAATATATTCAAAGCCTCCCTTTGACTTTTTTTTGTTCTTACTGTATATTTCCAGATAGTTAAATAAAAAAGAAAATGGGAAAGAGAACTGGGTCATATCAGAGTAATACTGTAAAAACTAAAGATCTTGTATTTTTAAATTCTACACCTAATTATTTTAAGTGCCCCCTTTAGTTATATGTTGATATTACAACAGTACAATCATGACTGGTAAATATTGATGAAATATGAATATTTAATTCAATGTCACGGTTTGTGAATTGAATTGATCCATGAATGCCCAGGAGTTATAGCAGACTAAAAGTTAAAACTGATGATGTGCCTAATTATTATAGATGGGAGAAAGTTACTGAACTTAGATAACAATCACAGTACTAGGAAAGACACAAAATTAATAAGCCTGAAGACTTTCAATTACATGTTCTTTTTCTCTCTTTTTGCACTGACTAACAAAATCAATTCTCAGAAAATGCAATTAATGCCTTCATTGTTCACTCCTTACAATGGATCTGGGTACACAGAATCAGTACTTTATGAAACATGATGTTTTCTGGATACTGTTACAAAAGAGCAATTTGTAAAGGCAATGGTCCTAGGTGCCCATTCTGCTTCAGTTATTGTGAACAGGAGAAGTTTGGGATATAGTCTCAAGGAGCTGATCTGGTCTGTGGACTGAGGGCATCAACAGGGAGGAGTGAGAGTGGGAGCCTTTACTGCTCATGATGAGATAAAGAAAGAATCCATCTGAAGGAAGATCCAAATTTAGGACCCTTTAAAAACGTGTAAAGCCTACATTATTTACAAATCTTTTGCACTGTTATCTTCTAATGCTCTTACCGAGCAGCTTCTGTGAGCATGTACAGTACATCATTAGAATCATGAGAGTTCCAGCTCAAATAATTCAACGATTCTTTATTATCACACTACATACGTACAGTCTTGTGTTTGCATACAGTTCACTCAAGTATTGCTATACCTGGACACAATTGTTAGTTCATACAAAATGCATAGAAATCGTCCAGCTGAGACCGCATGCAAGAGTTGCCAGGTTGGGCGCCAGGCCAGTCTACACGCTCAATCTTCCGAAACTGTGCCCAATCCAGGCAAGGTCCAAGCTGCTGCAGGACGTCCAGCCGTCGCCTCCATCTGGATCATCCAGCGAGCTGTCATCCCTCTCCTTGTCCAGCCACCTTCAGCTTTTGTGTCCTGGGGGCGCTTCCTGCAGCCAACCTTAAGGGTGCGTAAGGTAAGACCCTGGTTCACTCTCTGACTGGCCCTCATTTTTACGACTGCCATCGCAAACTCCCGCAAATCCCCCTTTCCGGTTCTCGGGGAATGAGCCAGGGCCGGGTCGACGGTTTTCCGCTGCAGGCCGCGGTCCACCGATCCTTCTCCTGGCCGCGCGGCCCACCGTTCTTTCAAAGAGCACCAAGTACCTCATCGTAACATTGAGCCAAATCTTTTTTGTCTGTTATTCCCTCACCATCCGCCTGCCGTCTCAGATCAAGGTGAAGAGTGCTGGGGATGGTCTGTGCTCTTCAGTTACAGCAAGACAACCAGTAAGATCCAAGCCCCCAACATCAATTGTTATCATAGTGATCTGCATTGGTATTTAACCAACCTGATCTCCCGGTGGCTGAGCACTTCAACCCCTCCCATTCCCAGTCTGACCTTTCTGTCATGGGCCTCCTCCAGTGCCATAGTGAAGCCCACCGGAAATTGGAGGAACAGCACCTCATATTTCACCTGGGCAGCTTGCAGCCCAGTGGTATGAACATTGACTTCTCCAACTTTAGATAGTTCCTCTGTCCCTCTCTTCCCCTCCCCCTTCCCAGATCTCCTACTGTCTTCCTGTCTCCAACTACATCCTTTCTTTGTTCCGCCCCCCTGACATCAGTCTGAAGAAGGGTCTCGACCCGAAACATCACCCATTCCTTCTCTCCTGAGATGCTGCCTGACCTGCCGAGTTACTCCAGCATTTTGTGAATAAATACCTTGCATTGGTATTACAATAATTATCCCTATGCAAAACCTCTGAAGGTGAATATTTTTAAGTTCCACATTGATTATTATTCTAATTGTTGAGATATTTTGCTTACCATCAACAGTGTTTATATCCCCACAATCATCTGGATTGGAACCATCATCAAGTTCGCGGATGACACGACTGTGGTTGGACTCATCTCAGAAGGAGATGAGACAGCCTATAGGGATGAAATCCAAAGGCTGGCAGCATGGTGTTCAGTGAACAATCTGGTCCTGAACTCCTCCAAAACAAAGGAACTTATAATTGACTTTAGGAAAACCAGTGGAGATTACGACCCACTCTACATCAATGGGGTCTGTGTGGAAAGGGTACCAGCTTTCAGGTTCCTGGGTACGCACATCGCAGAGGATCTCACCTGGTCTACCAACACCATCACCACAGTAAAGAAGGCACAGCAGAGACTCCACTTCCTGAGGATCCTCAGGAAAACCAACCTGCAGGAGAAGCTCATGTTGTCCTTCTATCGCTGCTCCATCGAGAGTGTGCTGGCATACTGTATAACCACATGGTATGCCAGCTGCTCAGAAAAGGACAGGAAGGCCCTTCAGAGGGTCATCACGACGGCCCAGAAAATCATCGGCTGCTCACTGCCCTCCCTGGAGCACCTGTTCAGCCTACGCTGCCTCAGTAGAGCAGGCAAAATAATAAAAGATCCATCCCACCCCGGCCACCGTCTGTTTGTTCATCTGCCCTCTGGTCGACGTTTCAGGTCGATAAAATCCCGAACAAACAGACTTAAGAACAGTTTTTACCCCAGGGCCATACGAGAACTGAACACTACCTTTGCACTAGGCAACACTAAAAAATCTTTGTACTTAACATAATTGTATTTAATTGTATTTATGTATTTATTTGTTTTTGCATTTATTGCATATATGTTTGTACGCACCGTCAGGATTGGCTATTTTTTAATTTCGTTGTACTCGTTGCAATGACAATAAATGAATATTATTATTATTATTATTATTATTATTAAGAATAATACTTACTGCACTCCATCTTCAAAGTCAGACAAATATCAGCCATATTTCTAGCGCAGTGTTTTTGTTTGTTGACAGAGACTGCAATCAGAAGTTTACTATAATTATGGAACTAAAGGCAAGCTGGTCTCCCCACCTGCCAGCAGCAACCCATCTTGTAAAAATTAAATTTTAATATATCCATCATGGGGATTGTTTCAGAATGTCACTAGTGTGGATGAATTATGGACTATCAGCGCCCTCTTCTGGTTTATATATATTCTTAAGCTGAGCACAAACAATGTATTAGTAACTCAGCGGGACAAGCAGCATCTCTGAAGAGAAAGGATGGGTGACCTTTTCGGGTCAAGACCCTTCTCAGACTGGTTCAGTCAACCCAAAATGTCACCCATTCCTTCTCTCCAGAAATGCTGCCTGCCCCGCTGAGTTACTCCAGCATTTTGTGTCTCTCTTCGGTTTAAACCATCATCTGCAGTTCCTTTCTACACAACCGACGTATTATTCAGGATTCCGGATAGTTCAGCTCACTGGCTCACTCTAACACTATAGCTATAAGATGAGAGGGGCAAAATGTAATGAAGATATGAAAGTCATATTGTTTTACACAGAGAGTAATGGGGGCCTGGAACACAATGCCAGTGGTTGAGGCAAATATAATGGTGGTGTTTGATAGGCTTTTGGATAGGCACATGGAGGTGCAAGGAATATAAGGGGATATGGATCATGTTCAGGCAGATGAGATCAGTTTAACTTTGCATCATGTTTCGCACAAACATTGTGGGCCAAAAGGGCTCATTCCTGTACTGTACTGTTCTTATACATAAGAATCTGTTAGAGAAAAAACATCAGCAATTACAATGTTTTGCACTGATATGGCATCTTTATAATGGGGAAACAGCCTTGTTACTACTGGCAAAAGCTATCAAACAAGAATTGATACCAAACCATTTAGAGTACTGACCAAGAGATTGGCAACAATAGACAATAGACAACAGACAATAGGTGCAGGAGTAGGCCATTCAGCCCTTCGAGCCAGCACCGCCATTCAATGCGATCATGGCTGATCACTATCAATCAGTACCCCGTTCCTGCCTTCTCCCCATACCCCCTCACTCCGCTATCCTTAAGAGCTCTATCCAGCTCTCTCTTGAAAGCATCCAACGAACTGGCCTCCACTGCCTTCTGAGGCAGACAATTCCACACCTTCACCACCCTCTGACTGAAAAAGTTCTTCCTCATCTCCGTTCTAAATGGCCTACCCCTTATTCTCAAACTGTGGCCCCTTGTTCTGGACTCCCCCAACATTGGGAACATGTTATCTGCCTCTAATGTGTCCAATCCCCTAATTATCTTATATGTTTCAATAAGATCCCCCCTCATCCTTCTAAATTCCAGTGTATACAAGCCCAATCGCTCCAGCCTTTCAACATACGACAGTCCCGCCATTCCGGGAATTAATCTAGTGAACCTACGCTGCACGCCCTCCATAGCAAGAATATCCTTCCTCAAAGTGGGCCAAGAACAATATAAGGATTCAGGAGAGCATTTCATATTGTGGGACTGGGTGTCAAAAAGCAAATAAAAAGGTATTGGGGGGGGGGACAGAGTTAGAAGAAGTAGTGCATTGGGATGTGGACTGTTTGATTATGAGGTTCCACTTTTAGAAAAGTGATCTGAATATAATCTTTATGAGCCAATGATAACTGGGCAACAAATTGGTCAGGATTGACAATGTAAAGGCTCTGACCTTTAGACTTTAGAGATACAGTGCAGAAACATGCCCTTTGGCCCACCGAGTCAGCGCTGACCTGCAATTACGCTGACACTAGATCTGTCCTACTCACAAGGGACAATTTTGCAATTTTACCAAAGCTAATTAACCAACAAGCCTGTACGTCTTTGGCGTGTGAGAGGAAAATGGAGCACCCGGAGAAAACTCATGTGATCACAGGGAGAATGTACAAACTCCGTACAGACAACAGCCGAAGTGAGGATCAGACTCAGGTCTCTTGCGCGATAAGACAGCAACTCTCCCACTGCACAATTGTGCCACCCTGACTGCGGAGCTTTAGATATGATTAAATTACAGGAGGATGCAATATACTCAGGAGAGCATTGAATAAATTGAGCCTGAAGATATTAATAGCATAAATGAACTATTTCAATGACAGTGAACTGGAAACATGGCTGGAGATTGGTGATATCTGTGATAGGAATGGGGTCATCTTAGTACAGTACAGCATATAATGGCCATGAACCTCTTCCATTCAGGCCTGAGATAATGATCAGTAAGGGGGCAGAATTCATAACATCGAAATTGCAGCTCATTTAAGATCCAATATAAGAGGAACAATTGGAGGGATCCAATATAGGAGGAACAATTGGAGGTAATGAAGAGATTGAAAGAGTCAGTGGAGAGTTAGACCTGGGTGCCAAAGATGTATATTATCTCTGAATAATAACATCAAAGTGAGCAGGTTGACGAGGAAGCAATGGAAGTCACAGTTGGGAAGTACAGGTGCAGCTCGTAGAGCTGCTATCTCATTGCTTCAAGAGATGAAATCAGTCCGGACTGCTGTTGCTTCCTGTGTGGTGTTTGCATGCTCCCCATGTGAATGTGTAGGGGTTTTTTCCAGATTGGCTACTTTCCTCCCAAATGTCAAAAATACACAGGTTGGTAGGTTAATTGGCCACTGTAAATTGGCCTCTGGAGATGATGGGGAAATTAGCAACATTAAATAACGGCATGCATGTAAATGGGTTGTGATGATTGGTGCAGACTCAGTGGGCCACTGGGTTTGTTTCAATACTACATGGCTGTATGCCTCAGATATTGCATCTTGTGGGATCCCCAGAAGCAATATCGTGGAGCCAGGAACAGAAACAAAATCCTCAAGGGTAGAGAGCATGCTCAAACTTGAGCATAGGGCCAGATCTGAGGAGAAGAAGCACTCTTCCAATGGCATGGGACCAGGGAAAGCAGAGTAATATGCAGATAATTGAGAATGGAATCCATTTGGAGGTGCGATCTTGCTCCAAGGGGGAATTATAATGTCATAGTCACGGAGATGGGAAACAGGCCCTCAGGCCCAATTTGTCCTTGCCAACCAAGATGCCCCATCTACACTCGTCCCACCTGTCCTCATTTGGCCCATATCTCTCTAAACCTTTCCTATCCATATAACTGTCTAATTGGTTAAACAAAGTGTTATATCACACAAGAATAATATCACAATCACAATCACAATAATACTTTATTAGCCAAGTATGTTTTGCAAAATATGAGGAACTTCATTTGCCATGCAGTCATAACAATAAAAAGCAACAGGACACACACAATACATTTTAACATGAACATCCACCACAGTGACTCCTCCACATTCCTCACTGTGATGGAAGGCAAAAAAAAGTTCAATATCTCCCTTCTTTGTCCTCCAGTGGTCGGCGGCCTCTAACCTTCGATTAACGGGACGGTCTTGACTCCCGTAGCCGGCGGAGGGCCTTCCTCGTCGGGGCAATCCAGGTCCTGCATCATTGGGGGGGGGGGAATTTCAGCTCCCCCGTGCCAGGCGATCGGACCCCGGGTCGGGGCTATCGAATGTCGTGTAGCTTGGAGCTCCCGACCACTCTCAACCCGAGACTGCGAGCTCCTTGATGTTAAGTCCGCAGGCCACGTTGGAGCGTCGATCCCAGGCAAGGGATCGCCTGCTCAGATGTTAAGTCCACACTCCGCAGAGGCTCAAAGTCAGTCCAAGGCAAGACCTCCAGCTCCGTGTTGTTAGGCCACAGATACGATCCGGAAAGCAATCGCATCTCCGGCAAGGTATGAGATTCAAAAAAGGTTTCCCCCGACCCCCCTCCCCCACCCCCCACATAAAACAAACCAGAGAACATTACACAAACTTTTAAAACTTACCAAAAATAACAAAAAGAATTCGAAAAGGACAGACAGACTGTAGGCGAGGCAGCAATCGTGCGGCGCCCCCCTGGTGGTATATTATGATTGTGATTGTGCTGACCATTCCATAATCACTCCTGTATTAAACTCTGCTCTTCTACTCGCCACCTTCCAATACAGTAAATCCATATGTGTAATCATCTGTCTCTTTAAACTTTCCCCATCATTTAAGCTAATTTTCTTTTGTTCTTTTAAGAGCCACAAATGAAAAAAAAGGCCTTTATTTTAAAATATTGAGTGCACTTTGGAAGAGGTACTAATTATGCTAAATTTCACTGCACATACAATTAAGTTAATTGGCAAGTTAGACTAAGGTGATAATTTATGTTCTCAGAATGTAATTGTGATGAAATCAGAATTAATGTTCATTTTAAACAAAATATGACGTTCTATTTAGTTCATTGCAGTGATAATCTAATATGTGCTGTCATTACAGAAATTTGTGAGTTATCTTCTAAATGCAGGTTACTAAATTATGAAAGAATAAATGAATAGTTTGGTTAATTAGAATTTAACATTCAAATAAGCAAAATTTAAGAGTTTAGTAAGTCAAGAGCATAATGCCAACAAAGGCACTGATTTAAATAGACTCAATAATGCAGTTAATGTTCTGCCTGAATTTAACAGTAAGGGAGTTGTGCAGGATAGAAGATTTATGAAGTCATTAGTGTGCAACTTGAGCTTTTAATACCTAGCTTTCATTGATATTTGGAGGGATGTCTGCACACCCAAGCAGCTTTAGTTCACACAACACAGAACACAAAGCAGTACAGCACAGGAACAGGTCCTTCAGCCCACAATATCCATGCTGAACATAATGCTAAGAAATCTAACCTCCACTTTATTAAGGAAACAAATATCCAGCATAAACAAATTATGCCAGCAACACAGTTCAACCTCTGGTTAGTCACAAGGATAATTTCCTGCTGCAGGCTACCACCCCAATGAAAGTAAATAGACAATAGACAATAGGTGCAGGAGTAGGCCATTCAGCCCTTCGAGCCAGCACCGCCATTCAATGCGATCATGGCTGATCACTCTCAATCAGTACCCCGTTCCTGCCTTCTCCCCATACCCCCTCACTCCGCTATCCTTAAGAGCTCTATCCAGCTCTCTCTTGAAAGCATCCAACGAACTGGCCTCCACTGCCTTCTGAGGCAGACAATTCCACACCTTCACCACTCTGACTGAAAAAGTTCTTCCTCATCTCCGTTCTAAATGGCCTACCCCTTATTCTTAAACTGTGGCCCCTTGTTCTGGACTCCCCCAACATTGGGAACATGTTTCCTGCCTCTAATGTGTCCAATCCCCTAATTATCTTATATGTTTCAATAAGATCCCCCCTCATCCTTCTAAATTCCAGTGTAAAGGTGCAAGCTCTGCTGAATTATGCAGTTCGCTTTCTCCTTCATCTCAAACCTGCCTTTTTTACACGTGCTTTCTGATGCTTTCTTCCTGGTGTTTCATTCTCCCGAGGGATCTGGTCCTTTAGTTGCTTCTGTTCCTGGTCTGACCTCAGATCTACTTCAATATCACAGGAGATGTATTGTTTTTCAATGGAGCTTCAAGACAAATAATAGCTAAAACACCAGCATGTGACAAAAAACATGAAAGATTTCAATATAGTAATTTTGTTATCTACTCATCAATATCATGCAGTGAAAATATTGATTTCATGAAATATCAATATGTTATAACTCAGTGTGCTGCTAAACCTTTTCATCTTCCTTTACTTGAACATGTGATTAGGTACAATGGTAGAAACTAAGTCACACATTAGAAATACTTCTATTCAGTAAATATTTCAGCTAGAAGAATTTTATTTTATTTGTTGGTTAAGGATTACGAGATTTTTTAAAAAACACGTGGGATGTAAAAGACCCGGAAAGTGATTAAGTTAGACTAATC
The DNA here is from genome assembly GCF_053455715.1 of Rhinoraja longicauda. Lineage (NCBI taxonomy): Eukaryota > Metazoa > Chordata > Chondrichthyes > Rajiformes > Arhynchobatidae > Rhinoraja > Rhinoraja longicauda. The sequence continues at coordinate 180,485 of NW_027601332.1, read as the reverse complement.
AACTAATCTTAATAAATTATTAATTAAAATTAATTTATTAACGCTGACACTGTGGTTCAGCCCTAGTAACCCATGTTCAATCCTGACTTCTGGTGTCATACATGTGTGTTTTTCATGTTTTTCCTGTGAATATGTCGGTTTCTTCAGGGTTTCTCCGGTCTTCTGTCACATCCCAGGGATATATGGATTGGAAGGTGAATTGGCTGCTCTAAATTGTTCCCAGTGTGTTATCATATTCATATCATATATATACAGCGCGGAATCAGGCCTTTTCGGCCCACCAAGTCCGCGCCGCCCAGCGATCCCTGCACATTAACACTATCCTACACACACTAGGGACAATTTTTTTAAACATTTACCCAGTCAAATTAACCTACATACCCGTACGTCTTTGGAGTGTGGGAGGAAACCGAAGATCTCGGAGAAAACTCACGCAGGTCATGGGGAGAACGTACAAACTCCTTACAGTACAGCACCCATAGTCAGGATCGAACCTGAGTCTCCGGCGCTGCATTCGCTGTAAAGCAGCAACTCTACCGCTGCGCTACCGTGCCGCAATCAAAGATCAGTGGAATTTCATAGGATTAGTGTAGGGTTGATGTAAATGATTACCAAATGGTTGGTGTAAATGATTATCAAATGGGCTGAAGGGCCTGTTTCCGTGTTGCATGACTATGAATCTGAGACCAGGTTGGCTGCACTAACTTTTCTTTTCCTCCATTATAGAATATTTTACTAATATTTAATAGGCAAATAACTAACCTGACACAAACAATGAACCTGTCCTGAGGCATTAACATACTACTATTTGATTAGCAGGCAAATAACCTGTTGCTGGCGTTACTTGTCGTTTAATTTTTTTCTCAAGGTTTTTTTTAACTTCATCTATAAAGTTTTATTGCCTATTACAGCTGTATAAAACTTAGGTTAGGCCACTTTTGGGATATTGTGTGGAGTACTGAGTACCGATAACTGAGAAGATATGGAGGCGTTGGAGAATAAATGGAACAGGTTCACTAGGATGGTGTCTGGATGAGAGAACATTAGCTATAAGACAATTCTCAATTAAAAACAGCTGCACCATTGCTTTTATGATTTATCATGCTGTGTTCAAGATGGTGAACAACTGCAGAGAACTTGACTCAATACTCAATCAGCAAACCGTTATAAAACTCAAATGTTCCAAATGCACATCCAGTTAAATTATTCAAGAAATATTCATCTATGTATTATTCTGTTTTTTTTTGCCAACAGTGAATTTGTTACTACAGAGACAATTATTATTTCACTGCAATGTTTTGTATCATTACTATAATCTGTTTCCACTATGCATGCCAAATAACTAACGATTTAACACATTTGCAGGTGCACGATCTGCAAAACGAGCTCATCATCACTTGTAACCTAATTACTGTTCCCATGAAATTTTCATTATGTTTCTGATCAAAATTTTTTGGGAAATCTGTAACATGAGAAAGGCAAATTTCTCCATGGTGGTAATTTATTTCCCCTTACTACATACTCTTTGTCAAGATAACAATGCTTTATTTAGGATGTCAACCAACCTTGGTTTGGTTGAGTAACTAAATTTAGAAATTTAGTTATTTAGAGTAATTTAGAACATAGAAGATTGAAGAGTACAGCATGGGAACAGGCCCTTCATCTCACAATGTATGTGCTGAACATGATGCCAAGACCAACATTTATCTGCCTGCAGTGTATATCCCTCCATTCGCTGCATATCCATGTGCATTAGCCTCTTAAATTACATTATTGCCTCCACCACCACCACCAGTGCGTCCCAGGCACTCACCAGCCTCTGTGTAAAATCTTTATACCTGGATTTATATATAAATATAAATGGATTTCCAGCACAGGTCTCTGCGGAGCTCCACTTATATACATATATAATTACGATCAAGTCACCGTTAATCCCACATGCATCTTCATCATCTGGATCAGATTACCATAGAGGACTTTATCAAATTCCTTACTAAATCCCATGTGGATGACATCTACCGCCCTACCCTTATCAATCAGCTGTGTTGCATTAGTAAGAAAGACCTGCCACATTGAATTCCATGCAATAAACGACTATTGACTATTGAATTCCCTAATTAACCCATTCTCTTCCAAATGGGAGGTGATTCTATTTTGAGGAAGGACATTCTTGCTATTTAGGGAGTGCAGCATATGTTCATGAGGTTAATTCCCAGGATGGTGTACGATGAAAGAATGGAATGACTGGGCTTGTATTCGCTGGAATTTAGAAGGATGAGAGGAGATCTTATAGAAACATAAAATTATTAAGGGATTGGACATGCTAGATGCAGGAAACATGTCCCCGATGTTGGGGGAGTGCAGGGCTCGGGGCCACAGTTTAAGAATAAGGGGCAGGCCATTTAGAACTGGGATGAGGAAAAACTTTTTCACACAGAGAGCTGTGAATTTATAGAATTCTCTGCTTCAGAAGGCAGTGGAAGTCGATTCACTGGATGCATTCAAAAGAGAGCTAGAATGAGCTCTTAGGGCTAGCGGAATCAAGGGAAATGGGGAGAAGGCAGTAATGGGGTACTGATTGTGGATGATCAGCCATGATCATATTGAATGGTGGTGCTGGCTCGAAGGGCCAAATGGCCTACTCCTGCATCTATTGTCTATGTATCTATGTATCTATGAACGACTCTCTCAATAGCTTCCCTACCACTGATGTGAGCCTCACCAGTCTAGAATTCCCTGGATTCTCTCCCTTTCCTAAACAAATAGTTCATCATCACTTATAATGACTATTCTGATGAAGCTGTTCAATATATTTCTGATCAATTTTATCTCAGATTACTCAAGAATTAATTGTTTAAGTACAAAAGTAGGCCATTCATCCCCTCCATTCTATGGTATGGCGTTTTATGGCGTCAGCACCATAGCAATGACAGGTACAGTGAAATTATTTTTTGTTTACAGTTCAGTACAGATATCACAATACATAAGCACTTAGATACATATTAGACAAGCATTTCACATCAAATGCAAATGGATAGCAGAAGTACACTGAGACAGTATACAGAGTCACCAGTTTGATGCCATTTCCAAGTTCCAGCTGTTGTAAGTGCACTGATCTTGATCTGACCGTGAAGGTCTGCTGTCCTGGTGGTATTGCAGGGTCGGCCTGGCCAAACGTAGCCGTGGTGTCCTCCGCCACTGCTCCACCGCTGTAGGCTGCGTGCGGGCCACGTGCTCGGCCTCTTGGAGTGGTGCCCGATACATCTGAGCCCCAGATGTAGGGCCTCCAGCGGCCCAAGACACAATCGAGGCCATGCACTCCCTCCCGCAGCCAGTCTGCTTGCTGGCTCTCCCGTGGGTCCTTAATCAGCAGCAGGTGAGCCGGGCCTCAGTCCATGCCAGGCAAGTCCCTGGTGTGCAGTGGCGAGCTGGGCCTACCGGGCGGGTTCCTGTCTACGATGCGGGCCCACCACCGCGGCGGGCAAGTCAGGCCTACCGGGTGGGTGGGTCCTTGTTCATCTACTTATGCAAATCATGGCTGGTCCAACTCTACCCAACTGACTTGGCTCCAATGTCTTAAAAACCATTACTAGCAAAAGAAATATTGATCTCAGATTCAAAATCTTAAATAAAGCATCAGGGTGCAGATATTTGCAAAAGGTTTCCATTTTTCTGCGTGAGAAATGATTCCTAACATTGTCATACAGGACAGAAATTTAAATTGGTACTTGGATTGCTTGCTTTAGACTCCTTCACCAAAGAGGAAAGTTCTAGAAATGTATTTTTTGAATGCACATTCTTTATGGAAGTGTAAAATTGATTATTAAACAATTGAGTACCAACATCACACACAAAAATTTATTTGGGCATGACCACGTGTATGTTGCATGTGTGTTGTTAATTTGGAAGTTGGTTGGTGGTGGTGCAGAGGGATTGAATTGAGAGGGGAAATCCTAAATTTGTTCTGATTGGAAAGAGGGAGAGTGTACTTGGAAAATTGAACTATGGAGTGACCATCTTAAAGAAAGGAGACAAGGAGACAAGGAGACAAGTATAATTGAATTAACCTCAGAGGGCTCTCCCTGTTGCCTCCCAGGGAGAAAGTTTGCCAGGGACTTTTCTCCTTTACTTTAACTTTCTCTCTCTCTCATGTAGTCTCCTCTACATCAGAGGCACCAAACTCCACTTGGCTGATACTATGCTATACATTTCTGTTCACCCTACAAGCGTCACCCGGAGCTTCTCGTTACCTGTCTCTTAAATTTTCCTTCCCATTCTCACTCTGACCTCTACTCCATCATAAGCTTGAGGAATAGTACATTATCTTCCAACTCTGGAAACTAATATTATTTTCAACAATTTCAGGCAAATAATCGTGATTTCCTCAAACAAAAAGAAAAAGTACTGGAAACATTGAGGAGGTCAGGAAGCACCTGTGGAAAGAGAAAATGAGGACACTAAGAGACATTAGTTTACCTAGTTATAGTGATGAAAAAAATCACCTTTTCTTCCAATTGCCTTGATTTTTTAGGCAAATAAAAATTGGATTATTTTTGGGGCCACGTCGACTGGAAGTAAAGGTCGTGTTGAATTTCATGTCTATGGTTCAATGGTTCTTCAAATGTAGACACAAAATGCTGGAGTAAGTCAGCGGGTCAGGCAGCATCTTGGGAGAGAAGGAATAGGTGACATTTCAGGTTGAGACCCTTCTTCAGACTGAATGTTTGACTCAATGGTTCTTTAATATCACGTAAGCACAGCACAGTGAAATTCTTTTGCACAACACATAAATGCACGGTCGCCATATTTTAGTGCCGTTGACAAAGAAAAGGAAACTGTCCAATGTCCAAAGTCTGGTCCACCTGTTAGAAGGATTGGAATACTGGAGATGAAGTAGTATCATATGCACAAGGACGGTGAAGTACAGGAACAATGTAAATGTTGCATGCAATAGCATCACAGGCATATAGACTCTGACTGCACACAAAAACATAAATTACACGTAAATTACACATACATTCTACAGGGCAGTGAAGAAAGTAAATAGAGATGAAGACGGTGGAAAAATGAAGACATCAGTTCAAAAATATATAAAATTAGAAAATAGGTTCATGGTAGTGCAAGAGGTGATGCATATGTTGCTGAGGTTAGTCAAAAACAGAATAATGTAACAGAATTTGTATGGGTGAAAGGATTATGTCCACATTTTTGAATTCAGACATGGAGAATGCTTTCTATAGTTCTGTAAGGAACTTTGATAAGGTCCCACATAGGAGATTAGTGGGTAAAATTAGAGCACATGGTATTGGGGATTGGGTACTGACATGGATAGAAAATTGGTTGACAGACAGGAAACAAAGAGTAGGGATTAACGGGTCACTTTCAGAATGGCAGGCAGTGACTAGTGGGGTACCGCAAGGCTCGGTGCTGGGACCACAGCTGTTTACAATGACTTAGATGAAGGGTTTAAAAGTAACATTAGCAAATTTGCAGATGACACAAAGCTGGGTGGCAGTGTGAACTGTGAGCAGGATGTTATGAGGATGCAGGGTGTCTTGGACAGGTTGTGTGAGTGGGCAGATGCATGGCAGATGCAGTTTAATGTGGATAAATGTGAGGTTATCCACTTTTGTGGCAAGAACAGGAAGGCAGATTATTATCTGAACGGTGTCAAGTTAGGAAAAGGGGAAGTACAACGAGATCTGGATGTCCTTGTTCACCAGACACTGAAAGGAAGCATGCAGTTACGGCAGGCAGTGAAGAAAGCTAATGGCATGTTGGCCTTCTAACAAGAGGAGTTGAGTATAGGAGCAAAGAGGTCCTTCTGCAGTTGTACAGGGCTCTAGTGAGACCACACCTGGAGTATTGTGTGCAGTTTTGGTCTCCAAACCTGAGGAAGGACATTCTTGCTATTGAGGGAGTGAAGCGTAGGTCCACAAGGTTAATTCCCGGATTGGAGGAACTGTCATATGTTGAAAGAATGGAGCGACTGGGCTTGTATACTCTGGTATTTAGAAGGATGAGAGGGGAACTTATTGAAACATATAAGATTATTAAGGGATTGGACATGTTGGAGGCAGAAAAAAGGTTCCTGATGTTGGGGGAGTCCAGAAGCAGGGGTCACATTTTAAGGATAAGAGGTAGGCCATTTAGAACGTAGATGAGAAAAAACGTTTTTACCCAGAGAGTTGTGAATCTGTGAAATTCTCTGTCTCAGAAGGCAATGCGGGCCAATTCTCTAGATACTTTCAAGAGAGAGTTAGATAGAGCTCTTAAAGATAGCAAAAGGATATAGGGAGAAGTCATGAACGGAGTACTAATTGTGGATGATCAGCCATGATCATAGTGAATGGTGGTGCTGGCTCGAAGGGCTGAATGGCTTACTCCTGCACCACAATATTCAACCTCTCCTTGGCAAAGTCCGTGGTCCCTGCATGCTTCAAAAGATCCATCATTGTAACGGTGTCAAAGAATGCCTCTCCAGCGTGTTTAAATGACTACCGACCGGTGGCCCTCACCTCGGTTGTCATGAAATGCTTTGAGAGGCTAGTCAAGAAGCACATCTGCGCCCTCCTTCCTCGCAACATGGACCCACTACAGTTCGCATACCGTCCGAACAGGTCCACGGATGATGCGGTCTGCCAGGTTCTACACACCGCTCTCTCTCATCTGGACAGCCAGGGGGGCTATGTGAGGATGCTGTTCATTGACTTTAGTTCAGCATTCAACACAATAGTCCCCAGCAGACTGGTTGAGAAGCTGCTGGAACTGGGGCTTAGCACCCCTCTGTGTGCCTGGGTCCTGGACTTTCTCACTGCCAGGCCCCAAGTGGTCAGGATGGGGGAACACACATCTAGCTCCCTCACCCTGAACATAGGATCCCCCCAGGGCTGCGTCCTTAGCCCCCTACTGTACTCCCTGTACACACATGACTGTGGGGCCAGGTTCAGCTCAAACTCCATCATCAAGTTTGCTGATGACACTGTGGTGGTGGGCCGGATCTCCAACAATGATGAGAAGGCCTACCGGGAGGAGGTGGCTGATCTGGCACTCTGGTGTCAGGACAATAGCCTCCTCTTGAATGTCACTAAAACAAAGGAGCTGATTGTGGACTTCAGAAGGGCTAAACATCCAGGGACGTACACGCCACTGGAGATAGATGGGTATACTGTGGATAGGGTGAGCAGTTTTAAATACTTGGGAGTCTGCATCACAGAGGATCTGACGTAGTTTCGTTCGGTACTTCAGTACCGAATGACAAATAAAGCTCTGTTATACCTGTTATACCTGGCCGCACTGGTGGGTAAGGTTAAGCAGCGCCTTTACCACCTTAGACAATTGAGGAAATTCAGAGTGTCTCTGAGGATCCTTCATTGCTTCTACTCTGGGGCTGTAGAGAGCATCCTGTCCGGCAACATTACAGTCTGGTTTGGGAACAGCTCTGCCCAGGACAAGATGACCCTGCAGAGAGTAGTGCGTTCGGCAGAACGCACCATGGGAACTACACTCATCCCCCTGCAGGACCTATACATCAGGAGGTGCAGATCCAGAGCAAGCAAGATCATGAGGGACCCCTGCCACCCCAGTAACGGACTGTTCCAGATGCTACGATCAGGCAAACGCCTCCGCTGTCACGCTGCGAAAACGGGGAGGATGAGACGGAGCTTCTTCCCACAGGCCATCAGGACTGTCAACTTTTATAACCCCAGAGACTAAATTTTTGTCGACACTAATAGTAACTTATTAACTTTATTTATATGCTGTAACTGTAATTCTTTTATGTGCACAACCCGCAGGCATTGCCACTTTCATTTCACTGCACATCGTGTATGTGTATGTGACAAATAAATTTGACTTGACTATTGTCTATTGAAACACAATTCAAAACATCCCTCTTTAATGAGCTGCACAATTGTATTTTACGTTCAAGCCAAACTTGGGTTTGGCCACATATTGTTAACACAGCATTAGTTTAGCAATGGTGCCAGTGTTGACATGTCAGTGATACTCTGGCTGGCTCTCACCCAGCCAATAACGGTGTTACCTGGCCTCCTTTCCATCATCTGGTGAATCACGTCAACAACAGCATTAACATTTACTCTTCAATCAATTATTGTCATTATTTTGATTTCCGTCAGACTTTTGCTCCACACATGCCTACAAGGGCACTGCAGTGTGTACAACGTGACTACTTGCAGCTCTCAAATATCGGCAAATGCATTTGCAAGAACCAAAGTCTTCAGGTGATACTTTTATAGACGACGATATTTGGATTTTTTTTTCTCTCATGGATGTCAGTGTTCTACAACAGGAACTAAATTTGTTTATACTGCTTCTCATAGTGTCTCTCCAAAGATGAAATATTGCAGTCACTTACAATGGCTCGCACCTCTACATATTATTTCCATTCAATTTACAACCACAAACAAAACACATGTTGGAAAAAAAAGAGAAAATTTCACTACATCATGAAACATGCAAAACATACAAAAAAAGCAGTATAAACAAATTTAGTTTGGTTTAATTTAGTTTAACGTCACAGCACGGAAACAGGCTCTTCAGTCCACCGAGTCCACACCGACCAGCGATCCACGCACATAAACACTTCTTGCGCTTCCTTGTTAATCCCACTTTTAATCTCAGTGATGTTTTGGCTGACTTCTAAACAAGCAGAATTAAGGTCATAAGGTCATAAGTGATCTGGCCCATCAAGTCTACTCCGCCATTCAATCATGGCTGAACTATCTCTTCCTCCTAACCCCATCTTCCTGCCTTCTCCCCATAACCCCAGACAATCAAGTGGGAGTTGCCTATCTGATTGTAAATGGAGGTGGCCTGGCCATCCCTTTCCATGCACTCTTTCATCTGAAAAAAACCCCATTCTTTGCAGGCTTCCCCTCTCTGGAACCCAACCCAGCCATCCTGTTGTAGAACACTGACATCCATGAGAGAAAAAAAAAATCCAAATATCGTCGTCTATAAAAGTATCACCTGAAGACTTTGGTTCTTGCAAATGCATTTGCCGATATTTGAGAGCTGCAAGTAGTCACGTTGTACACCCTGCAGTGCCCTTGTAGGCATGTGTGGAGCAAAGGTCTGACGGAAATCAAAATAATGACAATAATTGATTGAAGAGTAAATGTTAATGCTGTTGTTGACGTGATTCACCAGATGATGGAAAGGAAGCTGTGTGTATAAAAACCGGCCAGGTAATACCGTTATTGGCTGGGTGAGAGCCAGCCAGAGTATCACTGACATGTCAACCCTGGCACCATTGCTAAACTAATGCTGTGTTAACAATATGTGGCCAAACCCAAGTTTGGCTTGAACATAAAATACAATTGTGCAGCTCTTGAAAGAGGGATGTTTTAAATTATGTTTCAATAGACAATAGGAATCTGTTTTGCATATTTCTCGGGAATCTGTTTTGCATATACAAAATTTGAATGTATGTAGAATGCTGGCCTTTTCAGAATTGATTGCTGTGCCCTCTCATACTTCCCTCTGCCCCTCTCCTACACATGTGAGGCAACGTTCAGGGTGGGGGTGGGCTGCGGCTATGGGGTAGGCCTCCTCATCATCAGAGGCTTTCACATCTGTGTGTAAATGTCCCTGGTGAGGTATATTTAAATAATTTAACTTAATAACATTTATAATATAAAATAACCCATAAATTGAATGAATGACACCATAAAATACTGGCATTTTACTGGAAAAAGTAAAATAAGGTAAAATAAGGTGAAGTATTTCCTGCAATTTTTTCCTCTTAGATTTGGCGTTCTCGTCATGCAGATGGGGAATTTTACAGCCCTGGCATAAAGCAGGGTGCTAGATGAAAAGTGCAGCATGCACCTTTCTGCATCGTGTCCAGTATTTTGCACTAGACTCATCGATAGCTCCAGCAGTGGAACAAGAGAGAGACGTGTTGGCACCTGAGCTGCGGGACATTTCAGACTTCCATATTTGGCCGAGCATGTGTGAAAGCCCGAAACAAATTGAGTCCTGAATACCTGAGAGTCAAAGTTTCCCAATGGATCCATTGACTGTCAGGCACTTTTATTTGCCCTTTAATTTTCCTTCCCTGCCAGTCAAATTTCAATGACGGGTGTACTTCCACAAACTGTTACTTAATTAACCAACTAGAAATGAAAGATTCTTCAATGACTTTTCATTTGTAGTGTTACTGGGATTTGAAAGGAATAACAGCAAGCGTGTGAAAACAGGTCTAGAAATTGGATCAATTTTGACACATTATTAAAAAGCACACATAAAGCAATTTAACTCAGCATCGACTTCATGAAAAATCATTTCCAAATGTGTCAATGGGGAGCACTTTGGAGATAGCGACCATAACTATATATATTTCAAAGTAGTGATGGAAAAAGACAGGGAATAAAGGCCTTAAGTTGGAGGAATGCCAACTTCAGTAAATAAGACAATACCTGGCAAAAATGCCCTGGGAGCAGCAAAGATACACTGGGAGCAACCGGGAGATACGGTGGGAAGCATTCAATTGAAAAATAGCAAAAATCCAAGGCCAAACCTGGTCCTTTAAGGGTGAAAGTGCAGGGAACCCTGGCTGTCAAGCGACATTGAGGATTGGAAAAAGAGAAAAAGGAAGCTTATTTAGAGGCTGTAGTGTTTAATAGCCTGATGTAGGGAATTGTAGGGAAGAAGCTGCTGCTGTACCTGGACATTACAGTTTTCAGGTTCCTATATCTTCTTCCTGATGACAGTGGCGGCACGGTGGCGCAGCGGTAGAGTTGCTGCCTTACAGCAAATGCAGCGCCGGAGACTCAGGTTCGATCCTGGCTACGGGCGCCGTCTGTACGGAGTTTGTACGTTCTCCCCGTGACCTACGTGGGTTTTCTCCGAGATCTTCGGTTTCCTCCCACACTCCAAAGACGTACAGGTATGTAGGTTAATTGGCTGGGCAAATGTAAAAAGTGTCCATAGTGTGTGTAGGATAGTGTTAATGTGCAGGGATCGCTGGGCGGCGCGGACCCGGTGGGCTGAAGGGCCTGTTTCCGCGCTGTATCTCTAAATCTAAATCTAAAATCTAAATCTGAAAGCGTAGCCAGGATGGTATGGGTTTCTGACAATGCTGGCTCCTTTTTTCAGCCAGTAACTTCTGTAGATCCCTTTGATGGTGGGGAGATCAGTACCCATGATGGACTGGGCAGTGTTCACCTCTTTCTGCAATAGGCATAGGCAACGTTCTAAGTGAATACTTTTCATTGGTATTCAGAAAGAAAAGAGGCTTCGGTGGGGATAGGTGACCAAGATACGCCATCTATACTAGTCTGAGTTTGACCCATATACCTTTAAACCTTTCCTGTCCATGTAGCTGTCCAAATGTTTTTTAAATGTTGATATTGTATATGCCTCAACCACTTCCTCACACATTTCGTTTCATAATCATACGACCCTCTGAGTGAAAAAGTTGATCATTGGGATCCTATTATCTCTCTCCCCTTTCACCTTAAACCCATGCCCCTAACCTGGGAAAAAGACAGTACGTTCACCCTATCAATGGCCCAAAGTTGTGGATGGGCTGCCTCACAATACGTTGAAGGTAGAGGTGGATATATTTTTAATTAGGAAGGAAGAGAGTTGAGTGCAGGGAAGTGCTGCTGAGCTAAGGACTTACAATTTCAGACATACTTTTGTTGAATTGCAAAGCAGGGATGAAGGCCAGTTAGCCTTTTTCTGGTTCTGTTTCTTAGGTCCTCAAAAGCCTTTACAGGGTGGCACAGTGGCACAGGGCCAGAGACCCAGTTTCGATCCTAAAACTTGACTGCTGTCTGTGTGGGGTTTGCACATTCTCGGTGTGTGTGTTTCATTCGGGTGCTCTGATATCTTCCCACATTCCAAAGACACATAGGAAAGATGTTGTCAAGCTGGAAAGGGTACAGAGAAGATTTACAAGGATGTTGTCAGGGCTAAAGGGTTGGAGCTATAGGAAGAGGTTGAGTAGGCTGGGACTCTATCCTTTGGAGCCCGGGAGGATGAGGGGTGATCTATTGAGGTATATAAAATCATGAGAGGAATAGATCTGGTAGATGCACAGGGTCTCTTGCCCAGAGTAGGTGAATCTAGGACCAGAGGACACAGGTTTAAGGTGAAGTGGAAAAGATTTAATAGGAATCTGAGGAGTAACTTTTTCACACAAAGGGTGGTGGGTGTATGGAACAAGCTGCCAGAGGAGGTAGTTGAGGCAGGGACTATCCCAGCATTTAAGAAACAGTTTGACATGTACATGGGTATGACAGGTTTGGAGGGAAATGGACCAAATGCGGGCAGGTGGGACTGGTGTAGCTGGGACATGTTGGCTGCTGTGGGCAAGTTGGGCCGAAGGGCCTGTTTCCACACTGTATCACTCTTTGACTCTATGACTTGTGGGTTTGTAAGTTAATTGGCCTCTCTAAATTGCCCCTAGTTTCTAGGGAGTGGGATAACATAGAACTAGTGTGAAGGGTTGGTATGGACTTGGTAGGCCAAAGGGCCCTTTTCCATGCTGTATCTCCAGGGTTGCTAACTTCATCACTCCTAAATATGGGACAAAGTGACGTCACAGCCCTGCGCACCATGTGACCTCACCCAGCCAGTGGTCATGTGCTCCCACTCCACCAATGGCGGCTGCCAGGGCCGGGTGGCCGCCATTGGTGGAGCGGGAGCACATGGCGGCTGGCTGGGTGAGGTCACGTGGGGTGCGGGGCGGTGACGTCACCCTTTGTCCCTTACTTGGGAGTGAGGATGTTGGCAACCCTACTAATACGGGCAAGGGCGGTCCCGTACGGGACAAACCAATTTAGCCCAAAACACGGGATGTTCCAGCTATTACGGGACAGTTGGCAACCCTATGCATCTCTAAACTCTAAACTGAACACTGTGACTTTATGCAGTTTGTGGACTCTTTTATAAGCACACCCAAAGTGGAAATTGTCTCACGGTTCAGTTTTTGCAGATTTCAATATATGCCTATTTTTCTGACTCTTTCTGTAAATTAATCTGTCACATGTAACTAGACTACGCAACATGAATAATAATTCCGGCTCATTAAACAACTTCAAATAGCAGAGACATTCATACTACCACACGCAGTAATAAAACTCTGCGAGATGGTATGAGCCTTGGACTACTGGGAACTCAAGGCAATGAGACAGTTTTACATACTTTCAACAGGCACTGTCACACTGAAATATATATAAATATTAAAATAATAAAAATCAAATGTTAAAGACATTTACTGCAATAATATTAAACTGCCACAATTAAAAAATTATTTCTAACCAACATTTTTCAAATATCCTCTCATTTTAATTCTTACTCATTTACTTTTTTTTTGTTTGTTTTTAGTAGGTTTCCCGTTATACTAATTATCTAATCGGCACGGTAGCGCAGCGGTAGAGTTGCATGCAGAATGCAGCGCCGGAGACTCAGGTTCGATCCTGACTACGGGTGCTGCACTGTAAGGAGTTTGTACGTTCTCCCCGTGACCTGCGTGGGTTTTCTCCGAGATCTTCGGTTTCCTCCCACACTCCAAAGACGTACAGGTATGCAGGTTAATTGGCTGGGTAAATGTAAAAATTGTCCCTAGTGGGTGTAGGATAGTGTTAATGTACGGGGATCGCTGGGCGGCACGGACTTGGTGGGCCGAAAAGGCCTGTTTCCGGCTGTATATATATGATATGATATGATATGATAATCTCAAACTTTACTGTCCTTTTACTTCCCTTTCCTGCAGCATTTATGTTACTGAAGCTGGAATTCGATTGGTTAAAAAAACAGTTCAAAGCAATGTTTTTCAGCAATTCTGGTCCTAAGATTTAAGACGTAGATGCAGGAACTGCAGATGCTGGTTTACAAAAAAATGACACAAAGTGCTGATGTAATTCAGTGGGAGAACAAGACACAGAGTGTTGGAATAACTCAGTGAAATGACACAAAGTATTATCCAGAGATGCTGCCTGACCTGCTGAGTTTCTAAGATTTAAGGATGATTGGGGCCATTACAAAATGGTCAACTTCATTTACAAACACATACAGGCATTAAACAAGGAGAAATGGCCGATAAGCAAACTCATCCATTATCCCAAGAGTTCAAACAAACTCATAATTCAATACTAAAATGTAGCTATGATTATTTAGAATGTTCTCTGGTTTATGCTGGAGATTTTATTATATTTCAATATAACGAAATAAGGTTCTAACAATTTCATGTTAAACAGTAATAAGAACTGCAATATGTTCCATCACAGTAGATTAAACACAGTATGTTTAGTTTGATAATTTATTTCCAATATTAGTAACAATTAGTTTTTCATATTTTAGCTGCTTCCTTGTCTTTTACTATCACATCAATTAAATTAAATGTATATATCGTCTCCTGATTATTTTAAATGATTGCATTATCTTCATGCTCTGAGATATCCGTCATGCATCATCTGCTGAATTTTCGGTGACAGGGGAGATTCGCATTATCTTTTTCAAATTATTCCAAGTGACATATATCAAACTCCAGCATCTGCCAAGCTTGTCAGTCACTTTAATTGGAACTATCTTGGAACAATTGCCATTAAAGATGACTGTGGGCTGACTGCAATATATGGTGTCATCTCAAATGCAGGGAAGTACAAAATGCATCCTAATTCCTATGGATTTATTCCAAGCTATGTCAATCACCAACAAAATAAGAAGCCAAGTAGCTGAAACTGTTAAAATTCATCCACAGAATTAACAAAAAAATTTGATGCAAGGTTATCAAGTTGTTTGCCACATTAATTAAGCAGAGTTTAAGCCTGTGGCTGCTCTGATGTTCAGTCACGCTCAGAACACGTTGCAGCTATGATTCAAATAGGGAAAGGAGGAAACATGTTTGATCTCTTCCTCAAAAATGGAAGATTTCAATGATTGTTTTAAAATCATACCATGGTCCTGAGTACACAAATAAATTCATTGAGGAGTACAACAAAAACATGTGTTTATCAATGGTACCAAGACATATAAACCACATTTAAGAATTCTAGACTTACTGATTCTCTAAAAGCAGAGTTATGCCCTGCTTGAACCTAACAAGCATGACTGCTTTGTTAATAAAAACAGAGCATGGTGAAGCTTACAGAACATATCTACCATAGCCACTACTCAGAACAATCAAAGAGGAACATACCACAATACATTTGATTCCCTTTTATGGAAAGCGATGTGTTATTCTCACATTAGTTAGAACAGGAAGAGGTCCTTCAACCCATGGTTTCTGTGCCTTGATGTCATTTTAAATTGCACATCTTCCAGCTCATGGTCCATATCCCTCTATTCCCTGCCTATACATGAACCTTTCTAAATGTTTCTTAAACATTGTTATTCCCACCACCACTGGTAGTGGATTCAGGAAACATATTATCCTCTGTAAAAAACTTGCCTTGTCAATCTCCTTTAAACTTAATTTGTCTTGCCCTTAAAATGTGCCCATTTTAATTGAGATTTCCATTCTGGGGAAAAAGATTTTGATAATCTACCCTATCTATGCCTCCCATCATTTTATATACTTCTCTAAAGTCGCGCCTCAGCCTCCAGTGCCCCAGAGAAAACAACCGAGATCCATTGCACCTCTTCTTATAGCTAATGTTCTCTCACCCAGACACCATCCTAGTGAACCTGTTCCATTTATTCTCCAACGCCTCCATATCTTCTCAGTTATCGGTACTCAGTACTCCACACAATATCCCAAAAGTGGCCTAACCTAAGTTTTATACAGCTGTAATAGGCAATAAAACTTTATAGATGAAGTTAAAAAAAACCTTGAGAAAAAAATTAAACGACAAGTAACGCCAGCAACAGGTTATTTGCCTGCTAATCAAATAGTAGTATGTTAATGCCTCAGGACAGGTTCATTGTTTGTGTCAGGTTAGTTATTTGCCTATTAAATATTAGTAAAATATTCTATAATGGAGGAAAAGAAAAGTTAGTGCAGCCAACCTGGTCTCAGATTCATAGTCATGCAACACGGAAACAGGCCCTTCAGCCCATTTGATAATCATTTACACCAACCATTTGGTAATCATTTACATCAACCCTACACTAATCCTATGAAATTCCACTGATCTTTGATTGCGGCACGGTAGCGCAGCGGTAGAGTTGCTGCTTTACAGCGAATGCAGCGCCGGAGACTCAGGTTCGATCCTGACTATGGGTGCTGTACTGTAAGGAGTTTGTACGTTCTCCCCATGACCTGCGTGAGTTTTCTCCGAGATCTTCGGTTTCCTCCCACACTCCAAAGACGTACGGGTATGTAGGTTAATTTGACTGGGTAAATGTTTAAAAAAATTGTCCCTAGTGTGTGTAGGATAGTGTTAATGTGCAGGGATCGCTGGGCGGCGCGGACTTGGTGGGCCGAAAAGGCCTGATTCCGCGCTGTATATATATGATATGAATATGATAACACACTGGGAACAATTTAGAGCAGCCAATTCACCTTCCAATCCATATATCCCTGGGATGTGACAGAAGACCGGAGAAACCCTGAAGAAACCGACATATTCACAGGAAAAACATGAAAAACACACATGTATGACACCAGAAGTCAGGATTGAACATGGGTTACTAGGGCTGAACCACAGTGTCAGCGTTAATAAATTAATTTTAATTAATAATTTATTAAGATTAGTTGATTAGTCTAACTTAATCACTTTCCGGGTCTTTTACATCCCACGTGTTTTTTTAAAAATCTCGTAATCCTTAACCAACAAATAAAATAAAATTCTTCTAGCTGAAATATTTACTGAATAGAAGTATTTCTAATGTGTGACTTAGTTTCTACCATTGTACCTAATCACATGTTCAAGTAAAGGAAGATGAAAAGGTTTAGCAGCACACTGAGTTATAACATATTGATATTTCATGAAATCAATATTTTCACTGCATGATATTGATGAGTAGATAACAAAATTACTATATTGAAATCTTTCATGTTTTTTGTCACATGCTGGTGTTTTAGCTATTATTTGTCTTGAAGCTCCATTGAAAAACAATACATCTCCTGTGATATTGAAGTAGATCTGAGGTCAGACCAGGAACAGAAGCAACTAAAGGACCAGATCCCTCGGGAGAATGAAACACCAGGAAGAAAGCATCAGAAAGCACGTGTAAAAAAGGCAGGTTTGAGATGAAGGAGAAAGCGAACTGCATAATTCAGCAGAGCTTGCACCTTTACACTGGAATTTAGAAGGATGAGGGGGGATCTTATTGAAACATATAAGATAATTAGGGGATTGGACACATTAGAGGCAGGAAACATGTTCCCAATGTTGGGGGAGTCCAGAACAAGGGGCCACAGTTTAAGAATAAGGGGTAGGCCATTTAGAACGGAGATGAGGAAGAACTTTTTCAGTCAGAGTGGTGAAGGTGTGGAATTGTCTGCCTCAGAAGGCAGTGGAGGCCAGTTCGTTGGATGCTTTCAAGAGAGAGCTGGATAGAGCTCTTAAGGATAGCGGAGTGAGGGGGTATGGGGAGAAGGCAGGAACGGGGTACTGATTGAGAGTGATCAGCCATGATCGCATTGAATGGCGGTGCTGGCTCGAAGGGCTGAATGGCCTACTCCTGCACCTATTGTCTATTGTCTATTTACTTTCATTGGGGTGGTAGCCTGCAGCAGGAAATTATCCTTGTGACTAACCAGAGGTTGAACTGTGTTGCTGGCATAATTTGTTTATGCTGGATATTTGTTTCCTTAATAAAGTGGAGGTTAGATTTCTTAGCATTATGTTCAGCATGGATATTGTGGGCTGAAGGACCTGTTCCTGTGCTGTACTGCTTTGTGTTCTGTGTTGTGTGAACTAAAGCTGCTTGGGTGTGCAGACATCCCTCCAAATATCAATGAAAGCTAGGTATTAAAAGCTCAAGTTGCACACTAATGACTTCATAAATCTTCTATCCTGCACAACTCCCTTACTGTTAAATTCAGGCAGAACATTAACTGCATTATTGAGTCTATTTAAATCAGTGCCTTTGTTGGCATTATGCTCTTGACTTACTAAACTCTTAAATTTTGCTTATTTGAATGTTAAATTCTAATTAACCAAACTATTCATTTATTCTTTCATAATTTAGTAACCTGCATTTAGAAGATAACTCACAAATTTCTGTAATGACAGCACATATTAGATTATCACTGCAATGAACTAAATAGAACGTCATATTTTGTTTAAAATGAACATTAATTCTGATTTCATCACAATTACATTCTGAGAACATAAATTATCACCTTAGTCTAACTTGCCAATTAACTTAATTGTATGTGCAGTGAAATTTAGCATAATTAGTACCTCTTCCAAAGTGCACTCAATATTTTAAAATAAAGGCCTTTTTTTTCATTTGTGGCTCTTAAAAGAACAAAAGAAAATTAGCTTAAATGATGGGGAAAGTTTAAAGAGACAGATGATTACACATATGGATTTACTGTATTGGAAGGTGGCGAGTAGAAGAGCAGAGTTTAATACAGGAGTGATTATGGAATGGTCAGCACAATCACAATCATAATATACCACCAGGGGGCGCCGCACGATTGCTGCCTCGCCTACAGTCTGTCTGTCCTTTTCGAATTCTTTTTGTTATTTTTGGTAAGTTTTAAAAGTTTGTGTAATGTTCTCTGGTTTGTTTTATGTGGGGGGTGGGGGAGGGGGGTCGGGGGAAACCTTTTTTGAATCTCATACCTTGCCGGAGATGCGATTGCTTTCCGGATCGTATCTGTGGCCTAACAACACGGAGCTGGAGGTCTTGCCTTGGACTGACTTTGAGCCTCTGCGGAGTGTGGACTTAACATCTGAGCAGGCGATCCCTTGCCTGGGATCGACGCTCCAACGTGGCCTGCGGACTTAACATCAAGGAGCTCGCAGTCTCGGGTTGAGAGTGGTCGGGAGCTCCAAGCTACACGACATTCGATAGCCCCGACCCGGGGTCCGATCGCCTGGCACGGGGGAGCTGAAATCCCCCCCCCCCAATGATGCAGGACCTGGATTGCCCCGACGAGGAAGGCCCTCCGCCGGCTACGGGAGTCAAGACCGTCCCGTTAATCGAAGGTTAGAGGCCGCCGACCACTGGAGGACAAAGAAGGGAGATATTGAACTTTTTTTTGCCTTCCATCACAGTGAGGAATGTGGAGGAGTCACTGTGGTGGATGTTCATGTTAAAATGTATTGTGTGTGTCCTGTTGCTTTTTATTGTTATGACTGCATGGCAAATGAAGTTCCTCATATTTTGCAAAACATACTTGGCTAATAAAGTATTATTGTGATTGTGATTGTGATATTATTCTTGTGTGATATAACACTTTGTTTAACCAATTAGACAGTTATATGGATAGGAAAGGTTTAGAGAGATATGGGCCAAATGAGGACAGGTGGGACGAGTGTAGATGGGGCATCTTGGTTGGCAAGGACAAATTGGGCCTGAGGGCCTGTTTCCCATCTCCGTGACTATGACATTATAATTCCCCCTTGGAGCAAGATCGCACCTCCAAATGGATTCCATTCTCAATTATCTGCATATTACTCTGCTTTCCCTGGTCCCATGCCATTGGAAGAGTGCTTCTTCTCCTCAGATCTGGCCCTATGCTCAAGTTTGAGCATGCTCTCTACCCTTGAGGATTTTGTTTCTGTTCCTGGCTCCACGATATTGCTTCTGGGGATCCCACAAGATGCAATATCTGAGGCATACAGCCATGTAGTATTGAAACAAACCCAGTGGCCCACTGAGTCTGCACCAATCATCACAACCCATTTACATGCATGCCGTTATTTAATGTTGCTAATTTCCCCATCATCTCCAGAGGCCAATTTACAGTGGCCAATTAACCTACCAACCTGTGTATTTTTGACATTTGGGAGGAAAGTAGCCAATCTGGAAAAAACCCCTACACATTCACATGGGGAGCATGCAAACACCACACAGGAAGCAACAGCAGTCCGGACTGATTTCATCTCTTGAAGCAATGAGATAGCAGCTCTACGAGCTGCACCTGTACTTCCCAACTGTGACTTCCATTGCTTCCTCGTCAACCTGCTCACTTTGATGTTATTATTCAGAGATAATATACATCTTTGGCACCCAGGTCTAACTCTCCACTGACTCTTTCAATCTCTTCATTACCTCCAATTGTTCCTCCTATATTGGATCCCTCCAATTGTTCCTCTTATATTGGATCTTAAATGAGCTGCAATTTCGATGTTATGAATTCTGCCCCCTTACTGATCATTATCTCAGGCCTGAATGGAAGAGGTTCATGGCCATTATATGCTGTACTGTACTAAGATGACCCCATTCCTATCACAGATATCACCAATCTCCAGCCATGTTTCCAGTTCACTGTCATTGAAATAGTTCATTTATGCTATTAATATCTTCAGGCTCAATTTATTCAATGCTCTCCTGAGTATATTGCATCCTCCTGTAATTTAATCATATCTAAAGCTCCGCAGTCAGGGTGGCACAATTGTGCAGTGGGAGAGTTGCTGTCTTATCGCGCAAGAGACCTGAGTCTGATCCTCACTTCGGCTGTTGTCTGTACGGAGTTTGTACATTCTCCCTGTGATCACATGAGTTTTCTCCGGGTGCTCCATTTTCCTCTCACACGCCAAAGACGTACAGGCTTGTTGGTTAATTAGCTTTGGTAAAATTGCAAAATTGTCCCTTGTGAGTAGGACAGATCTAGTGTCAGCGTAATTGCAGGTCAGCGCTGACTCGGTGGGCCAAAGGGCATGTTTCTGCACTGTATCTCTAAAGTCTAAAGGTCAGAGCCTTTACATTGTCAATCCTGACCAATTTGTTGCCCAGTTATCATTGGCTCATAAAGATTATATTCAGATCACTTTTCTAAAAGTGGAACCTCATAATCAAACAGTCCACATCCCAATGCACTACTTCTTCTAACTCTGTCCCCCCCCCCAATACCTTTTTATTTGCTTTTTGACACCCAGTCCCACAATATGAAATGCTCTCCTGAATCCTTATATTGTTCTTGGCCCACTTTGAGGAAGGATATTCTTGCTATGGAGGGCGTGCAGCGTAGGTTCACTAGATTAATTCCCGGAATGGCGGGACTGTCGTATGTTGAAAGGCTGGAGCGATTGGGCTTGTATACACTGGAATTTAGAAGGATGAGGGGGGATCTTATTGAAACATATAAGATAATTAGGGGATTGGACACATTAGAGGCAGATAACATGTTCCCAATGTTGGGGGAGTCCAGAACAAGGGGCCACAGTTTGAGAATAAGGGGTAGGCCATTTAGAATGGAGATGAGGAAGAACTTTTTCAGTCAGAGGGTGGTGAAGGTGTGGAATTGTCTGCCTCAGAAGGCAGTGGAGGCCAGTTCGTTGGATGCTTTCAAGAGAGAGCTGGATAGAGCTCTTAAGGATAGCGGAGTGAGGGGGTATGGGGAGAAGGCAGGAACGGGGTACTGATTGATAGTGATCAGCCATGATCGCATTGAATGGCGGTGCTGGCTCGAAGGGCTGAATGGCCTACTCCTGCACCTATTGTCTATTGTCTATTGTCTATTGTTGCCAATCTCTTGGTCAGTACTCTAAATGGTTTGGTATCAATTCTTGTTTGATAGCTTTTGCCAGTAGTAACAAGGCTGTTTCCCCATTATAAAGATGCCATATCAGTGCAAAACATTGTAATTGCTGATGTTTTTTCTCTAACAGATTCTTATGTATAAGAACAGTACAGTACAGGAATGAGCCCTTTTGGCCCACAATGTTTGTGCGAAACATGATGCAAAGTTAAACTGATCTCATCTGCCTGAACATGATCCATATCCCCTTATATTCCTTGCACCTCCATGTGCCTATCCAAAAGCCTATCAAACACCACCATTATATTTGCCTCAACCACTGGCATTGTGTTCCAGGCCCCCATTACTCTCTGTGTAAAACAATATGACTTTCATATCTTCATTACATTTTGCCCCTCTCATCTTATAGCTATAGTGTTAGAGTGAGCCAGTGAGCTGAACTATCCGGAATCCTGAATAATACGTCGGTTGTGTAGAAAGGAACTGCAGATGATGGTTTAAACCGAAGAGAGACACAAAATGCTGGAGTAACTCAGCGGGGCAGGCAGCATTTCTGGAGAGAAGGAATGGGTGACATTTTGGGTTGACTGAACCAGTCTGAGAAGGGTCTTGACCCGAAAAGGTCACCCATCCTTTCTCTTCAGAGATGCTGCTTGTCCCGCTGAGTTACTAATACATTGTTTGTGCTCAGCTTAAGAATATATATAAACCAGAAGAGGGCGCTGATAGTCCATAATTCATCCACACTAGTGACATTCTGAAACAATCCCCATGATGGATATATTAAAATTTAATTTTTACAAGATGGGTTGCTGCTGGCAGGTGGGGAGACCAGCTTGCCTTTAGTTCCATAATTATAGTAAACTTCTGATTGCAGTCTCTGTCAACAAACAAAAACACTGCGCTAGAAATATGGCTGATATTTGTCTGACTTTGAAGATGGAGTGCAGTAAGTATTATTCTTAGGTTCCAATCCAGATGATTGTGGGGATATAAACACTGTTGATGGTAAGCAAAATATCTCAACAATTAGAATAATAATCAATGTGGAACTTAAAAATATTCACCTTCAGAGGTTTTGCATAGGGATAATTATTGTAATACCAATGCAAGGTATTTATTCACAAAATGCTGGAGTAACTCGGCAGGTCAGGCAGCATCTCAGGAGAGAAGGAATGGGTGATGTTTCGGGTCGAGACCCTTCTTCAGACTGATGTCAGGGGGGCGGAACAAAGAAAGGATGTAGTTGGAGACAGGAAGACAGTAGGAGATCTGGGAAGGGGGAGGGGAAGAGAGGGACAGAGGAACTATCTAAAGTTGGAGAAGTCAATGTTCATACCACTGGGCTGCAAGCTGCCCAGGTGAAATATGAGGTGCTGTTCCTCCAATTTCCGGTGGGCCTCACTATGGCACTGGAGGAGGCCCATGACAGAAAGGTCAGACTGGGAATGGGAGGGGTTGAAGTGCTCAGCCACCGGGAGATCAGGTTGGTTAAATACCAATGCAGATCACTATGATAACAATTGATGTTGGGGGCTTGGATCTTACTGGTTGTCTTGCTGTAACTGAAGAGCACAGACCATCCCCAGCACTCTTCACCTTGATCTGAGACGGCAGGCGGATGGTGAGGGAATAACAGACAAAAAAGATTTGGCTCAATGTTACGATGAGGTACTTGGTGCTCTTTGAAAGAACGGTGGGCCGCGCGGCCAGGAGAAGGATCGGTGGACCGCGGCCTGCAGCGGAAAACCGTCGACCCGGCCCTGGCTCATTCCCCGAGAACCGGAAAGGGGGATTTGCGGGAGTTTGCGATGGCAGTCGTAAAAATGAGGGCCAGTCAGAGAGTGAACCAGGGTCTTACCTTACGCACCCTTAAGGTTGGCTGCAGGAAGCGCCCCCAGGACACAAAAGCTGAAGGTGGCTGGACAAGGAGAGGGATGACAGCTCGCTGGATGATCCAGATGGAGGCGACGGCTGGACGTCCTGCAGCAGCTTGGACCTTGCCTGGATTGGGCACAGTTTCGGAAGATTGAGCGTGTAGACTGGCCTGGCGCCCAACCTGGCAACTCTTGCATGCGGTCTCAGCTGGACGATTTCTATGCATTTTGTATGAACTAACAATTGTGTCCAGGTATAGCAATACTTGAGTGAACTGTATGCAAACACAAGACTGTACGTATGTAGTGTGATAATAAAGAATCGTTGAATTATTTGAGCTGGAACTCTCATGATTCTAATGATGTACTGTACATGCTCACAGAAGCTGCTCGGTAAGAGCATTAGAAGATAACAGTGCAAAAGATTTGTAAATAATGTAGGCTTTACACGTTTTTAAAGGGTCCTAAATTTGGATCTTCCTTCAGATGGATTCTTTCTTTATCTCATCATGAGCAGTAAAGGCTCCCACTCTCACTCCTCCCTGTTGATGCCCTCAGTCCACAGACCAGATCAGCTCCTTGAGACTATATCCCAAACTTCTCCTGTTCACAATAACTGAAGCAGAATGGGCACCTAGGACCATTGCCTTTACAAATTGCTCTTTTGTAACAGTATCCAGAAAACATCATGTTTCATAAAGTACTGATTCTGTGTACCCAGATCCATTGTAAGGAGTGAACAATGAAGGCATTAATTGCATTTTCTGAGAATTGATTTTGTTAGTCAGTGCAAAAAGAGAGAAAAAGAACATGTAATTGAAAGTCTTCAGGCTTATTAATTTTGTGTCTTTCCTAGTACTGTGATTGTTATCTAAGTTCAGTAACTTTCTCCCATCTATAATAATTAGGCACATCATCAGTTTTAACTTTTAGTCTGCTATAACTCCTGGGCATTCATGGATCAATTCAATTCACAAACCGTGACATTGAATTAAATATTCATATTTCATCAATATTTACCAGTCATGATTGTACTGTTGTAATATCAACATATAACTAAAGGGGGCACTTAAAATAATTAGGTGTAGAATTTAAAAATACAACATCTTTAGTTTTTACAGTATTACTCTGATATGACCCAGTTCTCTTTCCCATTTTCTTTTTTATTTAACTATCTGGAAATATACAGTAAGAACAAAAAAAAGTCAAAGGGAGGCTTTGAATATATTATTTGATACATTAGCAATGTTATTAATTAATTAATTGAGAATTTAATTAGCATAAATTATATAAGTAAATATAATTCAAGCAAATCTCTGTCTTAATCCTTAACAATTGGACTATATACAGCAAATCCATAAGAAAAAAGGAATGATTCAAAGATATACCAAATTTCAAAGTATAATATTGATACACTTCGTTCCTCTGTCATAAGGTCATAAGGAATAGGAGTAAAATTAGGCCATTCGGCCCAACAAGTCTACTCCGCCGTTTAGTCATGGCTGATCTATCTCTCCCTCCTAACCCCATTCTCCTGCCTTCTCCCCATAACCTCTGACACCTGTACTAATTAAGAATATACAGTATCTCTGCCTTAAAAATATCCATTGACTTGACCTCCACACCCTTCTGTGGCAAAGAAATCCACAGATTCACCACCCTCTGGCTAAAGAAATTTCCCCTCAATTCCTTCCTAAAAGAATGTACTTTAATTCTGAGGCTATGCCTAGTCCTAGACTCTCCCACTAGTGGAAATATCCTCTCCACATCCAGTCTATCCAAGCCTTTCACTATTCAGTATGTTTCAATTAGGTCCCCCTTCATTCTTCTAAACTCCAGCGAGTACAGGCCCAGTGCCAACAAACGCTCATCATACAGTGCATTCAGAAAGTATTCAGGCCCTTTCACTTTTTCCACATTTTGCTACGTTACAGTCTTATTTTAAAATGAATTAAATTCTTTTTTTTTAATCATCAATCTACACACAATACCCCATAATAAAAAGGCAAAACAGGTGTTTGGAAATGTTTGCAAAGTAATTAAAAAGAAATAACTGAAATATCACATTTACATAAGTACTCACTCAGACCCTTTACTGATTGAAAAATACATCTCTTGATGCTCTTGAACATGATGTAACTTGGGATCCTTGGGTGTTTCAGGTCTTTCAACATCAGACACCCTCGCCAGGGCGACCCAGCCGTGGTTGATCAGACCACAACTTGTGTTCAGGTGGCATTCGCTCCACCCCATGAACCTCCTCTCCTGATCCAGATCCTCTCCTGATCTCGAGGCTTTCTCCGCTGCCTCTGTGGTATTCTTGATGGCTCTTCTCCTCTCCATTCCTGTGATGACCAGCGCACTCAAGGGTTACAGCGCTACAGCGATTGCCCTGCAAAACCTTACTCAGTACTTTGTTGAGGCACCTTTGGCAGCGATTACAGCCTCAAGTCTTCTTGGGTATAACGCTACAAGCTTGGCACATCCGTATTTGGGTAATTTCTCCCATTCTTCTCTGCAGATCCTTTTAAGCTCTGTCAGGTTGGATGGAGAGCATCGATGCACAGCTATTTTCAGGTTCCTCCAGAGATGTTCAAGTCCGGGCTCTGGCTGGGCCACTCACAGACTAGTCATGAAGCCACTCCTGCATTGTCTTGGCTGTGTGCTTTGGGTCGTTGTCCTGTTGGAAGGTGAACCTCCGGCCCAGTCTGAGGTCCAGAACGCTCTCGAGCAGGATTTCATCAAGGATCTCTCTGTACTTTACTCTGTTCATCTTTCTGTCGATCATGAGTAGTCTCCCAGTTCCTGCCACTGAAAAACATCCCCACAGCATGATGCTGCCACCACCATGCTTCACTGTAGGCATGGTATTGGCCAGGTGATGAGCGGTGCTGTCTGTACGGAGTTTGTACGTTCTCACCGTGACCGTGTGGGTTTTCTCCGAGATCTTCGGTTTCCTCCCACACTCCAAGGACGTACAGGTATGTAAGTTAGTTGGCTTGTAATAAGTGTAAATTGTCCCCTGTATGTGTAGGATAGTGTTAATGTGCGGGGATTGCTGGTCAGCACTGACTCAGTGGGCCAAAGGGCCTGTTTCCACGCTGTATCTCTAAAATTAAAAAAACTAAAAATAAAGAAGGCCAGTGGAATGATATCACTCTCCCCGAGTCTTGGGCACACCTGTACCCACGGTCACTGCTGCAGATGTTAGATAGGTCTTCCTGAGAGTGAACCCATGGAAAGCAACTGGCATGGGTGGTGTTCCCAGTCACGTCCTCAGAGTCTCAGTGGACCAGGTGACAGGAATATTCAGTTACCTTTAACCCTGCACCATTCTGATGTTCCCTCCTATTTTAAGGCCACAATCGTCCTGGTGCCAAAGAAAAGTGAGATAGCCAGCATTAAAAAGAAGTCAAAGGGAATGGCTTTGTATATATTCTTTCGTACATTGATAGTGTTATTGATGAATTAAATGGGAATCTAATTAGCACAAACGATGCAATAAATAAATGTAATGCTCAAGCAGGTTTCTGTTGTAATCCTTGATAACATAAATCAGTAAGAAAAATGAATGTTTCAACAATATACGAGACTTCAAAGTACTTGCTCCCTTGTCTCATGGCCAGCATTAATGACTACTATCAGTGGTTCTGACATCCACCATCATGGTGTTTTGAGAGATTGGTCATGGCACAGATTAACTCCAGTCCCTCACACACTAGCTCTACCACAGCTCACCTACCATCATAATAGGTTCATGGCAGATATTATTATCAAGACTTTTCACTTTTTGTTTGAACAAACAGATAACAAGGACATCTATGGAGACCCCAGTTTATTGACTGTGTCTTTAACACTATAATCTGAACCAAACTCATCTCCAAAAGCCTGGACCTAGGAGAAGGCAACCCCTCTGCCATTGGATCCTTGACTTCCTGACCACAAACCGTCATCTGACTGTGACCTACTGAAGGTTTCTTCTCGGTGAATATTGTTATTGGGAAGGGTGGTTTCTAAAGTCTGGAGGATAGAAATAAAGACATAAAATGTTGAGGGAACTATTGTTCTCGATGAGAGTGCGACTCTTTACAAGAGTTTGATGGATATCAGTTGAATATGATCAAACCAGACAACATTTGAAGTTGCATCCTTGATGCCATCTTTATTGAATTGAAAACATTCAGCTGAGGCACTGTTTTTTCAAATGAATCCAATTGTTGCTCTGGGATGATGTACTAGCCTTCATTCTCTCTAGAAAGAAATGTCAGTAGAAATGATGGATGTATATGATCAGGTTTTATTCAAACTATTCATATTTTTTTTACATCTGTGCTTTATTATCATTGGAAGATCTTGTGTCTTCGCTGTTGTAAACTGATCTGTTCATTGCCCTTGTGGGGGGAATAAGATTATCAACAAAAGTAACATGGTATTCAGATCCATTTGATGTGGGCATTTTCTTTCTTTTATTCTTAATATTTTTTTTCTGTAAGTACTCCATGATAATGTTATTTTTTCTTGGAGGTTAAATCGTTCCTGCTTTTCAAAGTAATTGCAATGTTCCTGTTTTTCTTTTTAATTAGATCACATCGTTTTTATATCATCTGCAGTAGGTGACTGACATGCACCTTCAGCCAATTTTACTGTGTTGTGGGAATCTGGAAGTTTCAGATTATACATACTTTTGCACTGCACATAATTCACAACTCCATTAGGACCATATGCCTTTTTCTCTTTGCTCTGAATATCTATCACCGTAGAATAGATATCTTGCATGTTAATTATCTTAGTTTTCTTGTCTCTACTTTCATGAAGAACTGCGTTGGCACAGATGAAGAGAAATATTCCAATTCCTATAACCAATGGTCCAAAAATCTTCAGCTTGTCAGACTGTGCAGAGCCAGCCATAAATCCAGAAATAATCTCCAAGGTTGTGGTCTCTGCTGTCATATTATTGCTCGTGGCATTATGAGATATGGTTTTGCAAATCTTATAAGCTAGGGGCCAATAACCCATTATTACCATTACAATTCCTCCCAACATTACCAAGATCCCAAATGCAGTAATTAGCCCTGGAATAGAACACAGTTTCAATTTGGCTTTCAATATTACCACATTATTTTTAGTTGTTTTGGATACTTTCCTTCTGTATTTATTTGTACGCCGACAAGATTGGAAGGAATTGTTTGTCCTGGCAGTAATACGAAGAATGCCCCCTGTTGCTATCATAATCCATTCACTTGAGAGCCATGCCTGAAAGAAAAAAAAGTTTATTCGTGAATTGCCAATGCTGTGTCTATGAAAGAGTCAGGAACAGCTCAGGTGACACAATTAGAAGCCTCTGTTTTTCTAACAATTCATGATTCAATGAAAAACATCATTCTACAAGTTTATGTAAAAAGTGTAACCAAAGTGAATGTTACATCTTAAGAGGTAAGACTTACAAATTCATAGTTGGAAATAAGGAAATGGCCCAGACCCGGAACAAATATTTGTTTTTCTTCACGAAGGGAAACACTGAAAGCATCCTGATAAAAGCGTAAATCAACGAGCAAAAGTTTGTTTTTTATTGCACTCTCTCTGTGGCAGTAACACTATAGTTTGTACTCTGTTTGTATTCTCTTTTGCACTACCTAATGTGTTCATGTTCAGTATGATTTGCCTGGATAGCATGCAAAACTATTTTTTCCAGTGTATCTTGGTACATGCGGCAATAATAAACAAATACCAATACCTTTAAACAGGGAAGTTAAAACAATCATATTTGCCATTGAAAAGGTGTTAAGCAAATTAATAGAACTAAACACTGACAAGTTTGTTGGACTTGATATGCTTCATTCTCTATAAAATAATTGTTGTTCAAATGATGGATTCATTGGTTGTGAATTTCTAAAATTCTCTATTTCTTAAAAAATGTCCCAGTGGATGGGAAAACCAGAAATATAACACTTCCTCATCTGGATCCACATATCTCTGGCTCTTGTCCCACCCCTTCCCCTCATGACTTTCTACCAACTATCTTCTCTCTACTTCATCTGTCTGAAGAAAGGTCCTGGCCCAAAATGCCATCTGTTCATTTCCCTCGACGGATGCTGCCTGACCCATTGAGACCCTCCAACATTTTGTTTTTTGCTCAAGGTACCACCATTCAACACAACATCCTATTCAAGAAAGAAGAGAAAAAGAAAGCAGGAAACTTTAGACTCATAAGCCTGACATCTGGCATGTGGAAAATGAAGGAACGCATTTTGAAGGAAGGCACAGCATAAGATTTGGAAGTTCATAGTACATTTAAGCAAAATCAATATGGTGTTAAGAAGGGAAAGCATGTTTGAGGATATAATGAGCAGTGTGATAAACCAGTGGATGTAATGTATTTTGACTATTCAAAGTGCATTTGATGAAGTGCCACACGTTAGAACTCAGGATACCGGGATAACATAGTGTCAACGATGGAGCTTTGGATAACTAACCGAGCCGAGGGTTCAGGTAAATGTATAATGTTCAGATTGGTAAACTGTAACCTAAGGTGTAACATAGGAATCAGAACTGGTCTCAACTACTTATTATTTAATAAAATAACCTGGGTAAAGAGACCGAGTATATTACCATTGTAGGATGAAAAGTCAATTGGGCACCAGTGCGTGGAAATTGAATATCACCTATTCTTGGAGCATTACATGGGGTTAGCCCAGGCACCCTGACAGACTTATACAAATTAAATGTACACATGAGAAATGGTTAAAATGTTCCTCCCCCTTCCCGCAGTTTTAGCACAATGCTTGTGCATTTCCTGATGACAGCATTATTGAAAAACTAAAGATGCTGTTTATTCCTGCACTGACCGCTGAATATCGATATGATAGCCATGGTACAATATCCAAGGCAGCCTTAGTGCAGAATCAAAAAGCTGCCGTAGAGGTGAGGGAAAACAGACCTGGGGAATTGTTGAATGTCGGTGGCGACACAATCTTCCCCTCCCTCCCACTTCAGTCACCGATGCCAGTTGATCTTTTCCCATTTGCGGATCCATGCTGCTGTGAGCCATGGACTCACAAGCCTGCAGAGATCACAGCATGTACTGTACATGTCTTCTCATTTTTTTCAGTAAGCAGCATGAGACCAAGCATTGACATTTGCAGAGCACAGAGCAGTAGTCAGGCACACGCAGAGAGCAAAATAGCAATATCTCCAACAGGACACTTTAATTCACATCTGCTCAGTAATTTCTTGTGAAGTTTGCTTCTAATTTGACCATGAGTGAGGATAGAAGATATAGAAGATAGACTTCATTCGTTTAATTTCTATCAGTATGATAGAAGTGAATGTCATACACACTTGATGGTGTTTCCCTGCTCGCAAATTATCATGTGATAGGTGTAGAATTGGGCCATTTGACCCATCAAATGATGCTCAGAAAATGGCAACCATACAAGAGTGAATCATGCCAAGATGAGCCCACTCTCTATCCTGATGGGTGAGACTCAAATCACGCCCAAAAATTATTTATTCGCAATTTCTATGTAAAAATAGATGATCTAAGTATAACTTGGGAAAATGTGAAGTTATCTATTTAAAGAGTGTGCATAGTTCACAGAGAATACAGCCGGGAAACAGGCCCTTTGGCTGCCATCTGTCAGCCTTTTACACTAATCCTTCATTAATCATAATTTTATTCTCCCCACAACTCTTCCCAGATTCTACCACTCACCTGCACACCAGGACAATTTACAGTCGCTAATTAAGCTACCAAAGCATGATACTTTTGGGATGTGTGAAGAAACTGGATCACCCAGACGAACTCATATGCATAAGGGGAGAATGTGCAAACTTCACACAGACTGTATCTGACTTTATGATTGCACTTGAACCTCCAGTGCTGTGCAGCAGCAGCTCTACCAGCCATGCCACTGCGTAATGCCCATTACTGTTGAGACGGGGGTTACTGAATGCTGCAAAGGGATCTGAATGTCTTCTTGGAGAAAAAAAGGCTACTTTTAAATTGAAGAAAAGGTTGGGGCAGTGCTTAATAGAACAACGGGAATATCTCCAGTCAGTTCGGATCAATAGACAATGGACAATAGACAATAGGTGCAGGAGGAGGACATTCGGCCCTTCGAGCCAGCACCGCCATTCAATGTGATCATGGCTGATCATTCTGATCAGGGTTGCTGTGGGGTTGAGGTGCAGGTAGGGGAGACAAAAAGTGTGGTTTTGGATGATCAGCCATGATCATGTTGATTGGTGGTGCTGGCTCAAAGGGCCGAATGGCCTACTCCTGCATCTATTTTAGAAACATAGAAACATAGAAAATAGTTGCAGGAGGAGGCCATTTGGCCCTTTGAGCCAGCACCGACATTCATTGTGATCATGGCTGATCATCCACAATCAGTAACGTGTGCCTGCCTTTTTCTCATATCCCTTGATTCCACTAGCCCCTAGAGTTCTATCTAACTCTTTTAAATTCATCCAGTGAATTGGCCTCCACTGCCTTCCGTGGCAGAGAATTCCACAAATTCACAAGTCTCTGGGTGAAAAAGTTTCTTCTCACCTCAGTTTTAAATGGCCTCCCCTTTATTCTTAGACCAGGCCCCTGGTTCTGGACTCCCCCAACTATTTTCTATGTTTCTGTGTATCACCTCTGTGATTTTGGTGTAGTTGTTTTGAATCCAGTCTTACTCTGTACAGAATTGAAAAGCCAGCTGCTTTCAGAATAGTCGGCATGGACAAATTAGGCTGAAGGACCTCTTTCCGTACAGTACGACTCCATGACTTAATTGTACCAGCCATAACTTGAACTGTTATTTTTGAACATCTAGTTATTCAAATTGAGCTGGTCTTCTAGCCTACAATATTTACATCTCTGTAAATATTCTACGGTACAGTTAACTTTTAGAAGATGGAGCTTAAAGTTCTTATTTTAGTTCAATAGTCGTAAGCAATAAAAAAGAATTTAAAAAAGTATATAAAACACCATTCCATACAAGTAGTATAAGAAAATAACTGCAGATGCTGGTACAAATCGATTTATTCACAAAATGCTGGAGTAACTCAGCAGCTCAGGCAGCATCTCGGGAGAGAAGGAATGGGTGACGTTTCGGGTCGAGACCCTTCTTCAGACCATTCCATACAAAGTATGTCACCTATCGGAATGTGGCATAGTATTTTCCTTTCCTTGTGTTAGAAAGAAGGCTGGCAGTATATAAATGCAAATGATTTTCATGCATGGTTAGTTATTTTTTTGTACATCTTTAGTCAAATAAATTCACCTAGTAATTTAAATGTGACTTAGGGCTGTAATTCTCTTGTACTTACCAATTAAGAGAGATAAACACAATAATACATGAGATAGATTTTTAGTTGTCAAAGTTCACAGAAAGACCATTCCCTTTAATTCTCTGCATTATTTAAACCCTCTCTGATAGCAAAGCTATTGACTCTATATTCCATAACATTTCAAAGCTGAAAACTTAAAGTAAGAAAAATGGGAGAATTTAAGAACAAAACTATATCTAAGTTGACAATTATATAAATTCTCATAGTTCCACATGTTTTTAGTGTAACTGCACGAAACTAAACAAGAAATTAGTTCTATAAATGTTGTCATTATAGACTCCATATCCTGTCTTGAATCAAACATTTTTTCTGTGTCGGTCTGTTTAATTGTAAGTTTCTCACTCTGAAATAACACACATACTTCAGTATCATCTTTTAAACAATTAACTTTTTCAGTTAGATTATCACAGATGAATGTCGAATCATGTAAATATAATGTATTGTGATATGATGCCAAAACATCCTGGGCCTCCAAGTAATGTTTCTTGCAATCCAACAATAAAGTGCAACTGTATTGAATGGCAAATAGACAGATAAATACAACCTAATGTATTTAATTATGAACGCAAATCATTCAGGCACATATTTAATATTTAATAGTAAGTTATTCACCTTTATTACAAAGTCATTGGCAACTTCCTCTCTGCAGTGAACAATGAAATCCAAAGGTTATTAATGAAGTATAGGCTTATTATTTTACAGTGTGGATACATTTGTTAAACAATAGTACTAATATGGGAAGGACTGCAGAAGCTGGTTTACACCAACGATAAACGCAAAATGCTGGGATAACAAGGCGGGACAGGGAGCATCTTTGGAGAGAAGGAATGGGTAACATTTCAGGTCGAGACCCTTCTTCAGGCAGAGTCAGGGGAAGGGGAGGGGGAGAATAAGGAAGTGTAAGGTGTGAGAACGAGACATCAAAGGGGGAAATCAAAGAAAATGTGGAACAGATCATTGTTAGCTAGGAGAAGGTAACAACAAAGCAAACAGAGATAAAATGTAATCAGGGACAGTCAGACTGGTCAGAGAATTGGGAAAGGGGAGGGATGGAGAGAGGGAGAAAGCAAGGGTTACTTGAAGTTAAAGAAGACAATATTCATACCGCTGGGGTATAAGCTGCCCAAGCGAAATATGAGGGACATCTCTCCAGAGATGCTGCCTGTCCCGCTGAGTTACTCCAGCATTTTGTGCCTATCTTCAGTAATAATGTAGGGCCTGGTATAAGTCAGAAGTTTAAAGGCACATGTAACAAGGGTTATAAAATAATTATAGTGAACTTTAGTTTATATATAGACTAGGCAAACTAAATTAGCAAACAATGTACAAAACACAAGCTCGTGATTATACAAGAGATTGTTTTGTAGATAAGGGTACTGACTATCCAGTGAGGAAGTAGACTATTTTAGATTTTATGTGCAAGAAGGAACTGCAGATGCTGGTTTAAACTGAAGATAGACACAAAAAGCTGGAGTAACTCAGCGGGACAGGCAGCGTCTCTGGAGAGAAGGAATGAGTGACGTTTCAGGTCGAGACCCTTCTTCAGATTTATACGTATTTTAGATTTCATGTTGTGCAATGAGAAGATTTTTAATTCAGCAAAATGCAAGCAGCTGCAGATGTTGAAAACCTGAAATAAGAACAGAGAATGCTGGAGACACTTAACATATCAGGCAGGACTTGTAAAGAGAGAAAGGTCATTCCAACAATGTCATAGAGTAAAACAGCAGGGAAACAAACCTTTCTGTCCAACTTATCCATGCCAACCAAGATGCCTAGCTAAGCTAGTTTCATCTGCCCACATTCGGCCCGTATTTACATGGGGTTAAAAGGGAAAGATAGATCAGCCGTGATTTGTTGGTGGAGGAAATGCGATGGGCCGAATGGCCTAATTCCCCACCAATGACTCATGAATTTATAAACTTCTGGACATATCCTATCCATGTACCTTTCTAAATATGTTTTAAATATAGTTATTGTATCTGCCTCTACCACTTTCTCTGGCAACTTGTTACATATATCAATCACCCTCTGTGTGAAGAAGTTGCCTTTTAAATTGTTTCCCTCTTACCTTAAATCAATGTCATCTAGTTATTGATCCCCGTCCCTGGGAAAATGACTGCATTCACCGTACCTACGCCCTCATGATATTATGCACCTCTATGAGGTCACCCCTCAGTCTCCTACAAGGATGGGTGTTTCCATTAACTGATGTGTCAACAACCAAGGGTGACTATCTAATAGTAAGGGACGAACCATACGGGGCTGAGATGATGAGAAATTTATTTTGGCAAAAGTTGAGCAGAATAAGGTCATTCGGCCCACCAAGTCTACCCCTCCAATTCAATCATGGCTGCTCTATCTTTCCCTCTCAACCCCATTCTCCTGCCTTCGCCCCATCACCCCTGACACCAGTACTAATCAAATGCAGGTTTCCAATTTGTTTAGGTAAATAAATTAAAGTGCCCTTGTCCTAAATCATGAATCAGGAGTGGGTGCGAATCTTTGGAATTCTGTACCCGGGGGACTGTAGAGGGTCAGCTAATTCTAAGCAGAGATGATCGGTTTTAGGACATCAGGCGATCATGGGCTAGTGCAGGAAAATTGCATTGCTATTAGCCATTATCTTAATGAATGATGGTATGGGCAGGAGAGGCCGAATGGCCTGCTTGATTTTGTTTTTATATTGTTATGCCCTCCTCCCCTGTTAAAATAATCATAACAATCTTATTAACAGTCCCATTAAACACATATATATTATTTATGAGATATCAGAAAACTAGATTTTAATGACTGTCATCTCTGGCAGTCAAAAGAAATACTGGTTGGCAAACATTAAATACCCACACTATGCAATCCATACCATAAAGTTTAACCTATGACTAGTTTAACCACATGACTTAGCTCAGAAAAATCAAAGAATCCGTTAATTGAAGTTAGAAGAGAATGTACTGTACTCAGCACTGCAGATATTGCAGATAAAAATAGAACAATTTCCAACTTACCCAGAAAGGCTTGGCTGATGTTGGTGGTCCAAAACCAATGGCTATCGCAATATTGAGAGAAAATGCCTGTCAAGGCGATAACCTTTTCAGCATTGTCAGTGTTTGTCAGAGTCAAGTGTAGTCGAACTGTGTCAGAGATCGATCGAATTCAGCAGTTTCCCAATTTTTCAAGTAAATTATTCAAAGTGCACTTGACAAATAAAATCACAAATCGGGAGGTTTTAGATTGCTGTCTGGAACAGTGGAGCACATCTTGTTATTTTGGAGTTGCTTGTTCTCTATTTGTTGACTTAGGTTGCAGACTGCTGATGGCATTTTGATGAAGCTAAGGTTACCCAGATTCTGCTGTTGCTATGATACCAGTTTGTGACACACAGGATGCAAGTGATTCCCTCCTATATTCCTTATCCTAACATTCTCGACAGAGCTCTATTTAATTTCCGACTCCTACCAATTTAGTTCTTTCTTTGATGGGTTAATTTGGGAATAAACAATACCATGTTTTAACAACAAAAAAACAAATGCAATTTGATCTGGATGTGCAAATATATTTGTAAACTGATTGTAACCAAATTACATGAGACATCCGAAAATAAATTCATCCTGTGTGGATTTGCAGTTACTCAAATCCAAAGAGAGTTGCAATTACTTTAATCATAGTGTTAACAAGCTAAATTTATTTACAAATATACTGCTCCAAATCCAGTGATAGTTAATATATTCAGGCCAAAAGTTTTAGCATACAGTTTTACATGAAAATGCTGTTTATTAAAAACAGAAATGTAATGGAACAGAACATTTATACAATTCCAATTTATTCAACAATTCTCAATTAAAAACAGCTGCACCATTGCTTTTATGATTTATCATGCTGTGTTCAAGATGGTGAACAACTGCAGAGAACTTGACTCAATACTCAATCAGCAAACCGTTATAAAACTCAAATGTTCCAAATGCACATCCAGTTAAATTATTCAAGAAATATTCATCTATGTATTATTCTGTTTTTTTTTGCCAACAGTGAATTTGTTACTACAGAGACAATTATTATTTCACTGCAATGTTTTGTATCATTACTATAATCTGTTTCCACTATGCATGCCAAATAACTAACGATTTAACACATTTGCAGGTGCACGATCTGCAAAACGAGCTCATCATCACTTGTAACCTAATTACTGTTCCCATGAAATTTTCATTATGTTTCTGATCAAAATTTTTGGGGAAATCTGTAACATGAGAAAGGCAAATTTCTCCATGGTGGTAATTTATTTCCCCTTACTACATACTCTTTGTCAAGATAACAATGCTTTATTTAGGATGTCAACCAACCTTGGTTTGGTTGAGTAACTAAATTTAGAAATTTAGTTATTTAGAGTAATTTAGAACATAGAAGATTGAAGAGTACAGCATGGGAACAGGCCCTTCATCTCACAATGTATGTGCTGAACATGATGCCAAGACCAACATTTATCTGCCTGCAGTGTATATCCCTCCATTCGCTGCATATCCATGTGCATTAGCCTCTTAAATTACATTATTGCCTCCACCACCACCACCAGTGCGTCCCAGGCACTCACCAGCCTCTGTGTAAAATCTTTATACCTGGATTTATATATAAATATAAATGGATTTCCAGCACAGGTCTCTGCGGAGCTCCACTTATATACATATATAATTACGATCAAGTCACCGTTAATCCCACATGCATCTTCATCATCTGGATCAGATTACCATAGAGGACTTTATCAAATTCCTTACTAAATCCCATGTGGATGACATCTACCGCCCTACCCTTATCAATCAGCTGTGTTGCATTAGTAAGAAAGACCTGCCACATTGAATTCCATGCAATAAACGACTATTGACTATTGAATTCCCTAATTAACCCATTCTCTTCCAAATGGGAGGTGATTCTATTTTGAGGAAGGACATTCTTGCTATTTAGGGAGTGCAGCATATGTTCATGAGGTTAATTCCCAGGATGGTGTATGATGAAAGAATGGAATGACTGGGCTTGTATTCGCTGGAATTTAGAAGGATGAGAGGAGATCTTATAGAAACATAAAATTATTAAGGGATTGGACATGCTAGATGCAGGAAACATGTCCCCGATGTTGGGGGAGTGCAGGGCTCGGGGCCACAGTTTAAGAATAAGGGGCAGGCCATTTAGAACTGGGATGAGGAAAAACTTTTTCACACAGAGAGCTGTGAATTTATAGAATTCTCTGCTTCAGAAGGCAGTGGAAGTCGATTCACTGGATGCATTCAAAAGAGAGCTAGAATGAGCTCTTAGGGCTAGCGGAATCAAGGGAAATGGGGAGAAGGCAGTAATGGGGTACTGATTGTGGATGATCAGCCATGATCATATTGAATGGTGGTGCTGGCTCGAAGGGCCAAATGGCCTACTCCTGCATCTATTGTCTATGTATCTATGTATCTATGAACGACTCTCTCAATAGCTTCCCTACCACTGATGTGAGCCTCACCAGTCTAGAATTCCCTGGATTCTCTCCCTTTCCTAAACAAATAGTTCATCATCACTTATAATGACTATTCTGATGAAGCTGTTCAATATATTTCTGATCAATTTTATCTCAGATTACTCAAGAATTAATTGTTTAAGTACAAAAGTAGGCCATTCATCCCCTCCATTCTATGGTATGGCGTTTTATGGCGTCAGCACCATAGCAATGACAGGTACAGTGAAATTATTTTTTGTTTACAGTTCAGTACAGATATCACAATACATAAGCACTTAGATACATATTAGACAAGCATTTCACATCAAATGCAAATGGATAGCAGAAGTACACTGAGACAGTATACAGAGTCACCAGTTTGATGCCATTTCCAAGTTCCAGCTGTTGTAAGTGCACTGATCTTGATCTGACCGTGAAGGTCTGCTGTCCTGGTGGTATTGCAGGGTCGGCCTGGCCAAACGTAGCCGTGGTGTCCTCCGCCACTGCTCCACCGCTGTAGGCTGCGTGCGGGCCACGTGCTCGGCCTCTTGGAGTGGTGCCCGATACATCTGAGCCCCAGATGTAGGGCCTCCAGCGGCCCAAGACACAATCGAGGCCATGCACTCCCTCCCGCAGCCAGTCTGCTTGCTGGCTCTCCCGTGGGTCCTTAATCAGCAGCAGGTGAGCCGGGCCTCAGTCCATGCCAGGCAAGTCCCTGGTGTGCAGTGGCGAGCTGGGCCTACCGGGCGGGTTCCTGTCTACGATGCGGGCCCACCACCGCGGCGGGCAAGTCAGGCCTACCGGGTGGGTGGGTCCTTGTTCATCTACTTATGCAAATCATGGCTGGTCCAACTCTACCCAACTGACTTGGCTCCAATGTCTTAAAAACCATTACTAGCAAAAGAAATATTGATCTCAGATTCAAAATCTTAAATAAAGCATCAGGGTGCAGATATTTGCAAAAAGTTTCCATTTTTCTGCGTGAGAAATGATTCCTAACATTGTCATACAGGACAGAAATTTAAATTGGTACTTGGATTGCTTGCTTTAGACTCCTTCACCAAAGAGGAAAGTTCTAGAAATGTATTTTTTGAATGCACATTCTTTATGGAAGTGTAAAATTGATTATTAAACAATTGAGTACCAACATCACACACAAAAATTTATTTGGGCATGACCACGTGTATGTTGCATGTGTGTTGTTAATTTGGAAGTTGGTTGGTGGTGGTGCAGAGGGATTGAATTGAGAGGGGAAATCCTAAATTTGTTCTGATTGGAAAGAGGGAGAGTGTACTTGGAAAATTGAACAAACATACTCGAGAGTCCAGTCGTCGTGTCCAGTCATCTATGCTACAACAGAAACCACAATGTGAAGCAGGAGAAGCCAAATTGAAAGCAGTGATGTAATATAAACCGTCATGATAGATACACTGGAGACAAAGAAATTGGAAGGAATTAACAGAGTCCTTGCACAAAATAAGTTTTGTGTCTCAATTGCTATGGGAGTACCGGCCATGAAATGGATTTTGGCCTCGCTAATGTCTCCTGTCTCCTGCGATTGTGATGGCAAAGTTGAGAAAGGGAAAAAAAAAGGTCAGAGGAAGGGAAAGGAGCAGGCCAAGGTTGTACACCGAGAATGATGGTTGTCTGGAACAGCTGCCAGGGGTGGTGATAGCAACAGAGATTATAGTGACATTTAAGAGGCGTTTAGATAGTGACATGGATGTGCATGGAATATGGATCACATGTAGGCAGATGAGATTGATTTAACTTGGCATCGTGTTTAGCACCGACATGGTGGGTCAAGGGACATATTCCTGTTCTATGTTCTATGAAAGGAAAACTTAAATATCTGTCATATGAAAGTGAGAACAGGGTGGAATTGGCAGCAAAGATGGTGAAACTTTCAGAGTCATTGGGAGACCAGGGAGCAGCACCATAGTAATGACTGGTGTATTGGAGGAATGCTGCAGGTTTAGTGGTGAGGGTAAGAGGGGAGAGGGAATAGGTTAGAGTAAGAAAGGGCAGAGAAATAATTAGGATAGTTAAATAGGCAGTTTGTGATGATTGATCCAGGAGGGATTAGAGGCCAAATGTGGACAGGGAATGCTGAACACGGGAAAAAAGGTTCATTGACTCGGGTAAAGACTCCAAAACACAAAGAACACAAAGATATAGTTGGTGGAAGAACTCAAAGCTACTTTGGGTTCAAAATTGAATGTCATCCCTACCTTCCATCTCATGTTTCCAGCATTCACTTTGGTTTGTCTTTCTTCTTTTGTTATTTCAAATATCATTTATCCTTTGCTACTTGCATCTCGTTAACAGTCACTTTTACTGCCCTCTTTCAGTCTGCATTGCACTTATGTAATTGATCTCTTCAGATATCTTCTGAATAGACATTCCCTTTCCCTTCTCTCAGCCGCTTCAACATTTCACCAAAACTTGAAACTTGTTTTATTTCTGACTTTTTTGAAGTTGTAAAAAGGTCTCTGATTAAACATTAACTTTCATTTCTTTCTCTCCACAGATAGTGCCTGACTTGCTGGTGTCCTCTGTATTCCTTGTTTTTATTTCAGTTTATAGAAATAAAAGAACTGCTGGTTTACACAAAAGGACATAAAGTGCTGGAGTAACTCAACGGGGCGGACTGCATCTTTGGAAAACATGGATAGGTGACATTTTGGGTCCTGACCCGAACCGTCACCTATTCATGTTCTCCACAGATGCTGCTTGACCCGTTGAGTTACTTCAGCACTTTGTGTCCTTTTTATTTCAGTCACTGGAGTTTTCAAATCTCGGCCAGCAGAGGGCCTCAGTTGACTTCAGTTCCAGTGCATGTTGTGAAGACTCTCAGGGGAATGACAACAGTTTGCTTGGCTCAACATTAATTCCTACATCTTTGAAAGTTTGCTTTCTTTGAGATTTATTCTATTTCATGCCTTTCCCTAGAGATGATCTGAGACTGAACGCAACTGTTCAGTTAATATTTTCATGAAATAATATTTTCATGCAAAATATTATTCGAGGGAAATTTTATGTGATTGACATTTAAAAAAAAGATATGTCTCAGCAATGTTTCTTTAAATTGTAAAGGATTTTGTTTTCCTTTTAGCATAATGTATTCATTATTTAACTGTGAATTGTTTTCTTTTGATCCAACTTCTGTTATTAAGTATATATTCTGACATATGGCTTATTTTACAAGAATTTTGAGGAAAGGTCTCGACCCGAAACATCACCCATTCCTTCTATCCAGAGGTGCTGCCTGTCCCGCCGAGTTACTCCAGCATTTTGTGTCTATGTTGTACATGTATATGTCCTGATTGTACTCATGCATGGTATGTTTATTGCATAGCACACAAAATAATGTTTCACTGTATCTCGGTACACTTGACAATAATAAACAAATACCAATTGCAATATTTGTGAATAAACCAAAACGTGAAATCATAACTGCCAGAGGATATTTTAAGTAATACCATCAGTTTGAAATTCATATTTTTGTTTGATGCTCACACATAACATGTCACTCTGTCTGGTGAAAGCATTTTCAAATCAATCAAAATTGCAATTGACAAAAAAAAAGTTTTGCCTGACTTCCTTAAAAGCTAGAAAGATTTTTAGAGCTAATATTCTACATCTGTTCAAAGTGTTGTGTTAAATTTCCCTCTCATATTTCAACAGATTCATTTAAAATAAACAATAAAGGGAAATAAACGCTATTTCCATGCACCTACTATGGTCTTGGGATATTCCAAACATTATAATAGCCAGACAAATACTATGAAAAACACAGCTAATTTCATATGTGAAAATAATTTTACAGTAGGAAATTTAATACAAGAGTAGCTCCTCCCAAAAATGGGTCGTGTTACATCACGATGTATTCAGCTGCGAGTACAAATGTGCCTCATCTAAACTCCGAATCTACCTGCTGAGTTGTTAAACATGATTTCCACACTTACAATACTCATCTTTATTTGTTGGCTCTCAGTTTTATGTGCAATCAGACTCTGTGATAACTCTCATCAGCCTGTAGTAATCAGTGCTCCAGGAGACATCATCATTGGTGGGATCTTTCCAATCCATGGAAAAGTGGAGTTAGTAAACCGAACACAACCAGGAACATTAAGCTGCTCGGAGTAAGTGTGCATCAATCTACACTAGCTTTCCCTTTGATTTTTGTTATTGTATTTTTAAGAGGGGTTAGTTTCAATTATCTTAAAGATGTTTTAAAGGAACTAAGTAAGAAAGGCATTTTGATGTTGTCTGTCAGAACTTTACAATGCCCCAGAATGTTGACCAGCCAGTGGAGTATAGCCAGATTCTCTCGACTATAACAAATGAACCTGCAACCTCTCCCATCCCTGTACATATTGGGTTCATTGAGTAATAGAGTCATAATCATAGCGTCATATGGCGTGGAAACAGTCCCTTTGGCCCAATGTGCCCTCACGGACTAACATGTTCTACCTACAATAGTCCTACCTGCATGCATTTGACCCATATCCCTCTAAACCTCTTCTATCCATGTACCTGCCTAAATGGTTCTTGAACGTTGTGATGCTTCTCAAGAAAAATGTTTCTCAACTACTTCCTCTGGCAGGTCGTTCCATACACCCATCACCCATGTGAAAAATGTTACCCCTCAGGTTCCTATTAAATATTTCCTCCCTCACCTTAAAACTATGTCCTCTTGTTCTTAATTCCCCTACTCTGGGCTCTGTGCGTCTACCCGATCTATTCCCATTACCTGATCTATTCCTCTCATCATTTTGTACATGGTTTGTACATGCTTTCGATGAGCGCATCAGAAACCACCTATTTATATTTTGCATTTGCAATTCCTTTCTTAAACAAACTGTGTAATGCAACTGTTCTAAAAGGAGTGCGCCTTACATTTTTGAAGCA
Source organism: Rhinoraja longicauda (assembly GCF_053455715.1). Lineage (NCBI taxonomy): Eukaryota > Metazoa > Chordata > Chondrichthyes > Rajiformes > Arhynchobatidae > Rhinoraja > Rhinoraja longicauda. The sequence goes on along the minus strand of NW_027601332.1, from coordinate 137,314 downwards.
CATGGAATCCATAACAACCATTTACATTTATATATTATTCTTAATATAAAACATCCTAAGAAGCTTTTCAGGTACAATCCCAAACAAAATGTAATGTTGTGTAATATAGGGAGGTTTTAGATCTGATGATGGAATGCTTGGTCAAATAATGAGATTTTAACGGGTGTCTTTAAAGAGGAAGTGGTACTAAGGCAGAAAAATGAACTTTGGGACAAGGTGGCAGACGAACAAGAGACCAGGGATCTCAGCAATTTTTAGGTGTGTAGCAGTTTACATAGCTTTCAAGTAATATAAAAAAAAACCCTTCAGGCATGAAGCCCAGCAGGGAATAGCTCTGGCTCAAAAAAAGGGAGATCAAACTCGAGAGCTTGCAATGCCAAAAAAAGCTTGATGCCAAAGAAAATTTCTGAATAAGAGGGACCGTCAATGAAAGAGAAAGTAGAATGTGGAAGTACGAACACAAAAGAAACAACTATAAGAGGTTAAATAGGTATATAAACATTTTTTGTTATAAACCAGCCAACAGGGTTATAAACCAGCTATGGGTGGGCCCTTACAGAATGAAACGGGGAAAATTACGTTGAGAAATAAAAACATTATAAAGTACTCAAAAATGTTTTGTCTTTACTTGTCTTATATCTCATTTATGAGATGTGAGTGAATAAATAGCTGAAGGAAGTTAGCAATAAACATTATTATTGGAGAATGAATGACAGTGAAAGACAATAACCCTGCAGGATCAGTGAGGGTTTTGAAGGAAATGGCTATGGAACTAGTGATGCATTACTTGACATATTTTAAAATTCCATGGATTCTAGATGATGTCCAACAGATTGGGAGGCAGCATTTAGAAAATAATAATAAAATTCAACGGAGTCAACCTGGATTTATGAAAATGAAATCAGATTTGGCAAATTAATTTGACTATTTTAAAGTTATAACTATCAGAATAAATATGAATAAATCAGTTGATTTTGCATTTGGCATTCAATAAGGTGCTACACAAGAGATAATTAAAGTCCGGGAGCAGAGCAAGGACGCCCGTTGGCTGAGCAGTAAAGTAAGTGCTAATCACAGTTCAACAGGCAGTTTAAAAAGAGCGCCAAAAGGAAGTAGTAGGCAATTTGAAAAGTCCGGGAGCAGAGCAAGGACGCCCGTTGGCTGAGCAGTAAAGTAAGTGCTAATCACAGTTCAACAGGCAGTTTAAAAAGAGCGCCAAAAGGAAGTAGTAGGCAATTTGAAAAGTCCGGGAGCAGAGCAAGGACGCCCGTTGGCTGAGCAGTAAAGTAAGTGCTAATCACAGTTCAACAGGCAGTTTAAAAAGAGCGCCAAAAGGAAGTAGTAGGCAATTTGAAAAGTCCGGGAGCAGAGCAAGGACGCCCGTTGGCTGAGCAGTAAAGTAAGTGCTAATCACAGTTCAACAGGCAGTTTAAGTGGGAAGTCAGGTAAATTGGACAATCAGGCAATTTAAATTGGTGATATAAGCAAGGCTCACAAAAGGGTGCAGCCCTGTTCAGGTGCAGCGCCCAGTGAGGGAAGTGCCCAGTGAGAAAAGTGCGAGTCTTCGGCGAGGAGGCTGAGGTGAGGAGGATACCATTGTTTTAAGCCAGAGCTGGTTATAGGCACAAGGTGATGGCGGAAAAGTTGGTGCGGTGTGTTTCCTGCAGGATGTGGGAAGACAGGGACGTCGCGGGAGCTTCTGGGAGCTACACCTGCAAGAACTGTGTCCAGGTGCAGCTCCTGAAGGGACGTGTGGTGGAGTTGGAGAGGCAGTTGGATGACCTCAGGGCCATCCGGGAATGCGAGAGTTTCCTCGACAGGACCTATTGTGAGGCTGTCACGCCAAGGGTCCAGGTCGAGCGAAGGTGGGAGACTGTTTCCGGGGGGAGTGGACGTGGACTACAGGAGACCCCAGTGGCTGTGCCTATTGCAAATAGGTATACCCTCTTGGGAACTGTCGGGGCAGAAGACGTTTCCAGTCCGAGTGGCGGACCTGTTGGCAAGGATACACGACAGGGGAGACCGAAGTCTGGAAGAGCCGTAGTGGTCGGTGACTCCATAGTCCGAGGGACGGACAGAAGATTCTGTGGCAGCAGGAGGGACTTGAGGATGGTCTGTTGCCTCCCTGGTGCCAGGGTTCAACACATCACAGACCGGCTTCAGAAAATCCTAGCGAGGGAAGGCGATCAACCTGAAGTCGTTGTGCACGTGGGCACGAATGACGTCGGGCGGAAGAGGAAGGAGGTGCTACAGCGGGAGTTTAGAGAGTTGGGAAAAACGCTGAGAAGTAGGACGTCGAAGGTAGTTATCTCTGGACTGCTACCGGTACCTCGTGCTGGTGAGGCCAGGAACAGAGAGATAGAGGGTATGAATTTATGGCTGAGGGACTGGTGCAGAGAGCAGGGATTTAGATTTCTGGACCACTGGGATCTCTTCTGGGCTAGGGGTGACTTGTACAAAAGGGACGGGTTGCATCTTAACAGCAGGGGGACAAACATTCTGGCAGGCAGGTTTGCTAGTGTGACACCTGTGGCTTTAAACTAAGTAGTGGGGGGGAGGGGTTAACAAATTGTGAATATGAAGATGAGGTAAAAGGGAATACAGGAGATATTGCAAAAGACTCTCGGAAGAATGGGAACAGAAGTTCTAGAGCGGAAAAGAAATTAAGGGCAGGGCCAATTGTGAACGATGTGAGAGGGGAGGTAAATACAGAAGTTAAAGTGTTGTGCTTAAATGCGCGTAGTATAAAAAATAAAGTGGATGAGCTTGAGGCTCAGTTAGTCATGGGCAAGTATGATGTTGTAGGGATCACTGAGACATGGCTACAAGAGGACCAGGGCTGGGAACTGAATATTCAGGGGTACACAACGTATAGAAAAGACAGACAGGTGGGCAGAGGGGGTGGGGTTGCTCTGATGGTAAGGAATGATATTCATTCCCTTGCAAGGGGTGACATAGAATCAGGAGATGTTGAATCAGTATGGATAGAAATGAGAAATTGTAAGGGTAAAAAGACCCTAATGGGAGTTATCTATAGGCCCCCAAACAGTAGCCTCGATTTAGGGTGCAAGTTAAATCAGGAGATAAAATTGGCGTGTCAAAAATGTAATGCTACGGTGGTTATGGGAGATTTCAACATGCAGGTAGACTGGGAAAATCAGGTTGGAAATGGACCCCAGGAAAGAGAGTTTGTAGAGTGCCTTCGAGATGGATTCTTAGAACAGCTTGTACTGGAGCCTACCAGGGAGAAGGCAATTCTGGATTTAGTGTTGTGTAATGATCCTGATCTGATAAGGGGACTAGAGGTAAAAGAGCCATTAGGAGGCAGTGATCACAACATGATAAGTTTTACTCTGCAAATGGAAAGGCAGAAGGGAAAATCGGAAGTGTCGGTATTACAGTATAGCAAAGGGGATTACAGAGGCATGAGGCGGGAGCTGGCCAAAATTGATTGGAAGGAGGCCCTAGCAGGGAAGACGGTAGAACAGCAATGGCAGGTATTCCTGGGAATAATGCAGAGGTTGCAGGATCAATTTATTCCAAAGAGGTGGAAAGACTCTAAGGGGAGTAAGAGACACCTGTGGCTGACAAGGGAAGTCAGGGACAGCATAAAAATTAAGGAGAGGAAGTATAACATAGCAAAGAAGAGTGGGAAGACAGAGGATTGGGACTCTTTTAAAGAGCAACAAAAGTTAACTAAAAAGGCAATACGAGGAGAAAAGATGAGGTACGAGGGTAAACTAGCCAATAATATAAAGGAGGATAGCAAAAGTTTTTTTAGGTACGTGAAGAGGAAAAAAATAGTCAAGGCAAATGTGGGTCCCTTGAAGACAGAAGCAGGGGAATTTATTATGGGGAACAAAGAAATGGCAGACGAGTTAAACCGTTACTTTGGATCTGTCTTCACTGAGGAAGATACACACAATCTCCCAAATGTTCTAGGGGCTGGAGAACCTAGGGTGATGGAGGAACTGAAGGAAATCCACATTAGGCAGGAAATGGTTTTGGGTAGACTGATGGGACTGAAGGCTGATAAATCCCCAGGGCCTGATGGTCTGCATCCCAGAGTACTTAAGGAGGTGGCTCTAGAAATAGTGGAAGCATTGGAGATCATTTTTCAATGTTCTATAGATTCAGGATCAGTTCCTGTGGATTGGAGAATAGCAAATGTTATCCCACTTTTTAAGAAAGGAGGGAGAGAGAAAACGGGTAATTATAGACCAGTTAGTCTGACATCAGTGGTGGGGAAAATGCTGGAGTCAATTATAAAAGACGAAATTGCTGAGCATTTGGATAGCAGTAACGGGATCGTTCCGAGTCAGCATGGATTTACGAAGGGGAAATCATGCTTGACAAATCTACTGGAATTTTTTGAGGATGTAACTAGGAAAATTGACAAGGGAGAGTCAGTGGATGTGGTGTACCTCGACTTTCAGAAAGCCTTCGACAAGGTCCCACATAGGAGATTAGTGGGCAAAATTAGGGCACATGGTATTGGGGGTAGGGTACTGACATGGATAGAAAATTGGTTAACAGACAGAAAGCAAAGAGTGGGGATAAATGGGTCCCTTTCGGAATGGCAGGCAGTGACCAGTGGGGTACCGCAAGGTTCGGTGCTGGGACCCCAGCTATTTACGATATACATTAATGACTTAGACGAAGGGATTAAAAGTACCATTAGCAAATTTGCAGATGATACTAAGTTGGGGGGTAGTGTGAATTGTGAGGAAGATGCAATAAGGCTGCAGGGTGACCTGGACAGGTTGTGTGAGTGGGCGGATACATGGCAGATGCAGTTTAATGTAGATAAGTGTGAGGTTATTCACTTTGGAAGTAAGAATAGAAAGGCAGATTATTATCTGAATGGTGTCAAGTTAGGAGGAGGGGGAGTTCAACGAGATCTGGGTGTCCTAGTGCATCAGTCAATGAAAGGAAGCATGCAGGTTCAGCAGGCAGTGAAGAAAGCCAATGGAATGTTGGCCTTCGTAACAAGAGGAGTTGAGTATAGGAGCAAAGAGGTCCTTCTACAGTTGTACCGGGCCCTGGTGAGACCGCACCTGGAGTACTGTGTGCAGTTTTGGTCTCCAAATTTGAGGAAGGATATTCTTGCTATGGAGGGCGTGCAGCGTAGGTTCACTAGATTAATTCCCGGAATGGCGGGACTGTCGTATGTTGAAAGGCTGGAGCGATTGGGCTTGTATACACTGGAATTTAGAAGGATGAGGGGGGATCTTATTGAAACATATAAGATAATTAGGGGATTGGACACATTAGAGGCAGATAACATGTTCCCAATGTTGGGAGAGTCCAGAACAAGGGGCCACAGTTTGAGAATAAGGGGTAGGCCATTTAGAACGGAGATGAGGAAGAACTTTTTCAGTCAGAGGGTGGTGAAGGTGTGGAATTCTCTGCCTCAGAAGGCAGTGGAGGCCAGTTCGTTGGATGCTTTCAAGAGAGAGCTGGATAGAGCTCTTAAGGATAGCGGAGTGAGGGGGTATGGGGAGAAGGCAGGAACGGGGTACTGATTGAGAGTGATCAGCCATGATCGCATTGAATGGCGGTGCTGGCTCGAAGGGCTGAATGGCCTACTCCTGCACCTATTGTCTATTGTCTATTGTCTATTGTCTAAACAAAATCAGGGTGCACAGTATTGTTGGTAGTATACCAATATGGATTGTGGATGAGTTAATGGATTGAAAACACAGAGAAGAAATAAACAGATTGTAAATAGTAGGGTACTGAATGTCTTGGTACAGAGTTCCTAGCTGTTCACACACTATATCAATGATTTGTGTACGTGGATCAAGTGTAATATGATACTGCAGTATTATCTATAAGGAGGATGCAGAAACATTTCAAGGAGATATAGACAGGCCAAGAGAAAGTGGTACTGAGATAAAGGATTGTCCATGATCTTAATGAATGGTGAAGCAGGCACAAAGGGGTAAATAATCTTTCGCAATCGCTATTTCTTCTGTTCAAATCAATCTCTTTAACCAAGCTTTTGGTCAGCTTCCTTAATACTGCCTACAGTAGCATTTTTGTTTGATAGCTTTGAAGTCACTCAGAATAATTTGTCATATTAAAGGCACTATATAAATATGTTGCTAGATTAGCAAGCACAATGTTATCTTGGTTCTGCACTAATCCCACCACATTTAGGTCATTCAATAGAAATAACAGATACAAATACATATTTCCCAATGAATACATAAGAACATAAGAAAACTGAGGCAGGAATTGACCACAAGGCCCCTCATGCCTGCCCCACTATTTAATATGATCATGGCAGATCTACCCAACCCTCCATTCATCATTTGTGCCAATTCCCCATAGCCCTTAATTTCCTGTTCCTTCAATAGATGTTCTACTTTCTCTTTAAATATCCCCAATGAACCAGCCTCCCTATTCTTCAGGGACAGAGAATTCCAGAGATTCACCACCCTTCAGAAGAGGTTCCTGAGCAAACAAATAATTCCTACCGTTAGTACTTAAAGATGAAAAAAAACTGTCTAACAATCACACAAGATGGAATATAAAAACTGTTAAACTTAACGATTCGTTCATAAAATGTGGAGAAAATATTTGACAAAATGCATTCAAAATAAGGGTAAAATCGTTGTGTTTTTATAATCTTCCTAGATTTCGATTTAACCATTTCATCATGGCCCAGGCTATGGTACACGTTATCCAGCAAATAAACAATTCTTCCATGCTACCAGGCATCAAATTAGGATATGAAATTCATGACAGCTGCACTGATGTCGTCGCTGCAGTACAAGCCACTATGAAATTCCTTTCAAAATTTAATTCCTCGGAAAATAGCATTGAAGTTCACTGCAATTACACAGACTATGTACCTGCTGCAAAAGTGGTTGTGGCGAGTTTGTTCTCAGAAATCACAATTGTGATTGCAAGACTGTTGAACCTTTACCTCATCCCACAGGTATGTATGTTTAGATTTTAATAAGTGAAAGTAGTTATTTGTTTCTCACCTGTGAGATATCGTAATTCATTTTTGAGATATGGTCATCGGGAGCAAGGGTGGCATTTAATTTCCTCCCCTTGCTATGCTTGAAAAGTGTTTGACAAGACTGTGCCAGCTAGAGATGGACAAATTAAGGTCAGTGTGGGCAGTGTAGTGCAGCGTTACAGTTGCTGCCTTAAAACACCAGAGATCTGGGTCCTGACTACAGGTGCTTGTCTATACGGAGTTTGTATGTTCTTCCCCTGACCTGCGTGGGTTTTCCCCGGGAGCTCCGGTTTCCTCTAACACTCCAAAGATGTACAGGTTTGTAGGCTTGGTAAAATCGTAAATCGTCCCAAGTGTATGTAGGGCAGTGCTAATGTGCAGGGATCACTGGTCAGCGCAGACTCGGTGGGCAAAAAGGCCTGTTACTGCACTGTATCTCTAAACAAAACTAAACCAAACTTGAAAGGGGAATCATACTTCCATCTATTGAAAATTTACTGCAGAGGCCATTCAATCTATCATACGTATGCTGTTTGGCTATGACTAGCCCAACCAAATCCAAGAATTTATTTCCATTCTGCTTTTTGTCCATTAATAAAACTCCAATCCATGCCAGTATATTACCTCAAGTTACAATCTCAATAGTCAATAGTCGTTTATCAAAGCCGCCTGAAAATTCCAATTACACTGCATCATTTGGCATGCTCTTGTCTATTCTGTTGGTGACCACTTCAAAAACACATAAAAAGACTTGTCAAGCATGATTTCACTTTCCTAAACCCATCCTAAACATTGATGGCACAAAAGTAGAGATGGTTGAAAGCTTCGTTATTAGGAGTAAATATCCCCAGCAATTTGTCCTGTACCTGCCATATCGAAGCAATGGCCAAGAAGGTTCTGGTTTTTGATTCACCTAATCTGGGTAAAAGACTGTGGATGCATCCTGTCTATTCCTATCATGATCTTATATACCTCTGTAAGATTACCCCTTAGTCTCTTGTGCACTAAGGAATAAAGTTTTAGCTTGCCCAATCTCTCCCTATAGCTCAGGCTGGCAAGTCATGGTAACATCCTTGTAAATCTTTTCTGCACTATTTCTATCTTATAGCTTTCCAGCTTTCTGTTACAATTTTATTTGAATCAGTATTCTCACAATTTTAAAGGGTAGGATGATTTGAAATTGGAGATTGCCCACAAGATTTGTTTGTTGTAAGTTGGTAAGTTGAAACTACTTACATCAGTCTGATCTATAACCTGACTGAGAAAGGCTTGATAGAAAATATCCAATACTACTATGTCATTTTTGCATTGAACTCAATGTCAGCAAAATAACTAAACCAGGAATAAAATAGCACTATTTTTTTCTCCTAATTTCTTTCCTCAGTAATTATAAAACAATATTGCTTTTTGGGTATAAAAAAGTTCAGTGTGTGTATATACACATACTCACAAGTACACACTCGCACACAATACAATACAATACAATACAATACATCTTTATTGTCATTGTACAGGGGTACAACGAGATTGGGAATGCACCTTCCATACGATGCAATAAATTAATTAGCTAATCAGTATAAATTTATACAACCCAGTGAAACAAAATTAGAAACAGTTTTAAAACAGTATAAAGTTCAAATAGGTCTGTGCCGGTTCACTGTGCGATGTGACCATCCGGCTCAGCAGGACCGGTTCATAGCAGCTATGGCCCTGGGAATGAAGCTGTTCCTGAGTCTGGAGGTGCGGGCGTGGAAGGCCTTGTAGCGTGTGTGTGTGTGTGTGTGTGTGTGTGTGTGTGTGTGTGTGTGTGTGTGTGTGTGTGTGTGTGTGTGTGTGTGTGTGTGTGTGTGTGTGTGTGTGTGTGTGTGTGTGTGTGTGTGTGTGTGTGTGTGTGTGTGTGTGTGTGTGTGTGTGTGTGTGTGTGTGTGTGTGTGTGTGTGTGTGTGTGTGTGTGTGTGTGTGTGTGTGTGTGTGTGTGTGTGTGTGTGTGTGTGTGTGTGTGTGTGTGTGTGTGTGTGTGTGTGTGTGTGTGTGTGTGTGTGTGTGTGTGTGTGTGTGTGTGTGTGTGTGTGTGTGTGTGTGTGTGTGTGTGTGTGTGTGTGTGTGTGTGTGTGTGTGTGTGTGTGTGTGTGTGTGTGTGTGTGTGTGTGTGTGTGTGTGTGTGTGTGTGTGTGTGTGTGTGTGTGTGTGTGTGTGTGTGTGTGTGTGTGTGTGTGTGTGTGTGTGTGTGTGTGTGTGTGTGTGTGTGTGTGTGTGTGTGTGTGTGTGTGTGTGTGTGTGTGTGTGTGTGTGTGTGTGTGTGTGTGTGTGTGTGTGTGTGTGTGTGTGTGTGTGTGTGTGTGTGTGTGTGTGTGTGTGTGTGTGTGTGTGTGTGTGTGTGTGTGTGTGTGTGTGTGTGTGTGTGTGTGTGTGTGTGTGTGTGTGTGTGTGTGTGTGTGTGTGTGTGTGTGTGTGTGTGTGTGTGTGTGTGTGTGTGTGTGTGTGTGTGTGTGTGTGTGTGTGTGTGTGTGTGTGTGTGTGTGTGTGTGTGTGTGTGTGTGTGTGTGTGTGTGTGTGTGTGTGTGTGTGTGTGTGTGTGTGTGTGTGTGTGTGTGTGTGTGTGTGTGTGTGTGTGTGTGTGTGTGTGTGTGTGTGTGTGTGTGTGTGTGTGTGTGTGTGTGTGTGTGTGTGTGTGTGTGTGTGTGTGTGTGTGTGTGTGTGTGTGTGTGTGTGTGTGTGTGTGTGTGTGTGTGTGTGTGTGTGTGTGTGTGTGTGTGTGTGTGTGTGTGTGTGTGTGTGTGTGTGTGTGTGTGTGTGTGTGTGTGTGTGTGTGTGTGTGTGTGTGTGTGTGTGTGTGTGTGTGTGTGTGTGTGTGTGTGTGTGTGTGTGTGTGTGTGTGTGTGTGTGTGTGTGTGTGTGTGTGTGTGTGTGTGTGTGTGTGTGTGTGTGTGTGTGTGTGTGTGTGTGTGTGTGTGTGTGTGTGTGTGTGTGTGTGTGTGTGTGTGTGTGTGTGTGTGTGTGTGTGTGTGTGTGTGTGTGTGTGTGTGTGTGTGTGTGTGTGTGTGTGTGTGTGTGTGTGTGTGTGTGTGTGTGTGTGTGTGTGTGTGTGTGTGTGTGTGTGTGTGTGTGTGTGTGTGTGTGTGTGTGTGTGTGTGTGTGTGTGTGTGTGTGTGTGTGTGTGTGTGTGTGTGTGTGTGTGTGTGTGTGTGTGTGTGTGTGTGTGTGTGTGTGTGTGTGTGTGTGTGTGTGTGTGTGTGTGTGTGTGTGTGTGTGTGTGTGTGTGTGTGTGTGTGTGTGTGTGTGTGTGTGTGTGTGTGTGTGTGTGTGTGTGTGTGTGTGTACGTACTTGTGAGTACTTGTGAGTATGTGTATATACACACTGAACTTTTTTTCTCTCTCGTTTATCATATTGTTTACAGTATACTTTGTTTATGTATTCTGTTGTGCTGCAGGAAGTAAGAATTTAATTGTTCTATCTGGGACATATGACAATAAAACACTCTTGACTCTTGACTCATATATTTGGACACAAAGTGCAGGAGTAACTGCTGGCAGCATCTCTGGAGAATATGGACAGGTTATGTTTTGGGTTGATTCATTTCCTCTCGGCCTGAAACGTTCCTGTCCATGTTCCCCTGAGATGCTGCCTGATCTACTGAGTTACTCCAGCACTTTGTGTCCTCTTGTGTATTAACCGGCATCTGGAGGTCTTTGTTTTTATGTTGATATCCTCACATTATTGGTATTTGCTTAAAAGAAGATTTGATTGTCATATGTTGAAAGACTGGAGCGACTATGCTTGTATACACAGGAATTTAGAAGGATGAGAGGGGATCTTATCGAAACATATAAGATTATTAAGGGGTTGGACACATTAGAGGCAGGAAACATGTTCCCAATGTTGGGGGAGTCCAGAACCAGGGGCCACAGTTTGAGAATAAGGGGTAGGCCATTTAGAACATAGATGAGGAAAAACTTTTTCAGTCAGAGTTGTGAATCTGTGGAATTCTCTGCCTCAGAGGGCAGTGGAGGCCAATTCTCTGAATACATTCAAGAGAGAGCTAGATAGAGCTCTTAAGGATAGCGGAGTCAGGGGGTATGGGGAGAAAGCGGGAACGGGGTACTGATTGAGAATGATCAGCCATGATCACATTGAATGGCCTACTCCTGCACCTATTGTCTATTGTCTATTGTCTATTGTCTATTGCATTTATCAACATTTTCAAGTACATAAAAAATTGTTTTTATCTTTTAACATTGCTCTCTCCTTGACTCTTGACAGGTAGCTTACGCTGCATCGGCAGAAATACTCAGTGACAAAACAAAGTTTGCATCATTTTTCCGGACTGTCCCTAGTGACAAGTATCAAATAATGGCCATTGCCCAATTGATTGTACATTTCAACTGGAACTGGGTTGCAGTCATTGCAACTGAAGATGATTACGGGCAGTCAGCACTAAACAGTTTTATCCTACATGCACAGAATCAGAATATATGTGTTGATTTTCGTTTTTTGATCCCTACTGTGAGTGGTGACAAACAGGACAATAAGATCACAGAAGCTGCAAAAAAAATTCAGAATTCAACTGCACAAGTTATAGTCGCATTTATTAGGTCAAATGATATCAGCAAACTGTTTGCATTATTGATCGAAAGAAAAGTAAATAAAACCTGGATTGCCAGTGAAGCCTGGTCCCATTCTGGAATGGTTGCCAACATGATGCAGATCGAAAAAGTAGGAACTATTTTGGGCTTTACATTCAAAAGTGGAACTATTCCAAATTTTAATGAACACTTGAAACAGTTGCTGGCACATCCGAACAATGCCAACGATTATATGAAAGAATTTTTAAGCATTGCACGTAGTAACACAAGTTCACAGTCAAATGACAATCATGAAGATAACAGGATAATTGGAAAGACCAATAACGCGTTTAACTATGGTGTATACTTAACAATCAATGCTATTGTTAATGCCCTTCAGAGACTACTCAATTGTACTCAACAAACGTGCAATAGAAATTTTGATTTTCCACCATGGCAGGTAAAGATATTAGGTTTCTTTGTGTAATAGCCAGGCATCTCTAAAACATTAACACACTACTGCACTTCCTTGCCGCCAGACCTTCACCTTCCAGCGTTATTGTTCCAGGACTTTCATAACTGGGATTACTCTTCCATATTTCACTTCATTAAGACATTTGCTGCTTCATTACTATTAGGACATAGAACATAGAACAGTCCAGCACAGGAGCAGCCCCTTCGGCCCACAATGTCTGTACCAAACATGATGCCAGGTCCGTTTCTAAAATAATCCACAGAAATCCAGAGGTGGAATTCTCTGCCTCAGAAGGCAGTGGAGGCCAATTCTCTGAATGCATTCAAGAGAGAGCTGGATAGAGCTCTTAAGGATAGTGGAGTCAGGGGGTATGGGGAGAAGGCAGGAACGGGGTACTGATTGAGAATGATCAGCCATGATCACATTGAATGGCGGTGCTGGCTCAAAGGGCCGAATGGCCTCCTCCTGCACCTATTGTCTACCTCGTCTTCAAATTTCTTTCCTCAAATACTCGTACCCCTGAAGTCCACTACATGTTTGTACTTGATTTGTACAATCTATTTGACTCATGGAATCAGAGAAAATTCATGATTCTAGGCCCATTCAGCCCATTCTGTCTGTACCAGTCAAAATAGAACTATCCAGCCTATCTCCCACCCTCCAGCACCATATCCATGCTCTTGCAGTTCAGAGGGGTGTCCAGTCCATACCCAAAGTGTAGAGAGGGTCTTTTCCTCCATCATCCATTCAGACAGTGAGTTCAAAAGCCCTAACTGCTCTGAGTAGAGTATCTCAACCACTCCTAAAGGTTGACATGGGGATCTGCAGTAAAAGCATACAAAGTGCTGGAGTAACTCAGCAGGTCAGGCAGCATTGCTGGAGGACATGTATAGTGAAGTTTCAAGTTAGAAGAAGGGTCTGACCTGAAACATTGCCTATCCATTTTCTCCAGAAATGCTGTCTGACTTGAGTTACTCCAGCATTGTATTTTTTCACTCCTAAAAGGGCTGGTTTCATTGTTTAAACAATACCCACTCGTCCAAGGGTTCCCAACCTGGGATAAATATACCCCCAGGGGGTACATTTCACCTACCATTATTGTTATTTGAACTTAAAATAATAATGTTAAAAACAGTATTTTTAAATTTTTCCTTTGTCAGTTGCTTTATTATGGTAGAAGTGTAAGCTCAAATTACTGAACGAAACAGAGTGGGGGTAAATTTACTTTCAAAAAGTTGCTAGGGGTAAACGGGATGAAAAAGGTTGTGAACCCCTGCTAGTCAAAGGCTCACTAATTAGCAGAGAAGGTCTGTTTTAATATCTTGACAAATTTTGGCCAAATTGTCCATTACCTGCTAACTTAAATGGAACAAACCCCTAATTTATGTAACCTCAGTTTAAACTACACTTCACTCTGCCTCGGCAAGGCTGCCAGCATAATCAAGGACCAGTCTAATCCCATCAGACGCGAGGTACAGAAGTTTGAAAATGCAAACCTTCAGATTCAGGAACAGTTTCTTCCCAGCTGTTGTCAGGCAACTGAGCATTCCTCTCATCAACTAGAGTGCATTTCTGACCACCCATCTAGCTCAGTGGAGACTTTTGAACTATCTTTAATTGGACTCTATCGGACTTCAATGTTATATCTTTGCACTAAATGTTGTACCCTTTATATTTTTTTGTGTACTGTGGGCGGCTTGATTGTAGTCACGTACAGTCTTTCCTTTGATTGGAAACCTTTTCATTGCACCTTGGTACACGTGACTATAATAAAGTAAAGTAAAGTAAATTAAACTAAATATTGCACTCTCTCCTAGGCCAACATATCTTTCTTAGAAAAAGACACAAGGTGCTGGAATAAGTCAGCGGGTCAGGCTGCATCTCTGGAGAACATGGATATGTGATGTTTCCAGACATCATCTATCCATGTTTTCCAGACATGTTGCCTGACCCGCTGACTTAGTCCTGCACCTTTTGCCCTTTTTTGTAAAACTCGCATCTGCAATTCCTCGTGACTCTATATCCTCCTCAGAACTATTTTGCCATACTCTAAGGCTTTTATTGATGGCAGCATAACCTCTCCACCTCGTACTTAAGTCTTCCAGATTTGAAGGCCAACATTCCATCAACTTTTTTGAACATTTTCCTTTGAACCCTCACTGCATCAAATTAGAATATAATTTATGTCATTATTTTGAGATCAAACGAAGCCTCCCATGTGTCTTCTCTATAATCCATTTGCCACAAATTTGTCTGCTCACTTACTTTATGAATATGATTCCATCTGCAATATTCACAATGGCGAATATATCTCTGTTGCAGGCAAACTTGGATTTGGTTTCTTGTCCCATCAGCTGATGGTTATAGGTATCATGAAGATCCATGGCTAGGTCATTACGCGAATCCATTAGTTGCCATCTGCTGATACCTGACCAATAACCCGCCTCTGTTTCCTGCTGCTCAGCAGATTTCAAACCAGTTCGAAGACATACCATCAGTTCCATCAGCTTTAACTTTAGCTAACATTTTAACATAACATTTTAGCTAACATAAAATATTTCACCCTACCAGGGTATATGTGACAATAAAGTATCATTGAATCTTCATACTGAGAATTAAAAAAAAAAAAAATTTAAAATATTTTTATTCAGGACAGAGTTAAATGACATAGCAATGAACGTACAGATGTACATTTTAAATGAATCAACACGAAGTAAAAAAGAGACATTGTAATAAGAAGCACTCAAATAATACACAAAAGAAAAGTACAAGAATATACAGAAACATAAAAGAAATAGAAATAATTAAAAATAATAATAATGCAAAATTCCAAGAGTCCAAACATCCCATCAGTCACACACCTCACCCATCCCGCCCACCCCACCCTGGCTAATTAAGAATGAAAAGTGCACCTACAAATAACAGAATTTAACAAACCAGCCCTTAGTCCGGCAGAACCTGCAAGTCTGTAAAGTATGACAAAAAATGTTGCCATTTGTGAAAAAAATTATCAGTACATCCCCTCAATGTATATTTAATTTTCTCAAGTTTAAGAAAAAACACTGCATCTTTGAGCCACTGTGACACAGAGGGAGGGTTAGGGTTACTGAGAAATTTTATGAAAACCCTTCTGAAAATCTTTATAATTAGCATCAACAGACATTCCCCAGTAGATTCTTTAATCACCTCTTCAAAAAATACAATTACGTTCATTTGGCACGGTGGCCCTATCTGATTCGCTGGAAATGTTCACGGTGTTAAGCTATCTGGTCCTTTTTTATTGACTAGTAATTTTCTGAAAAAAAAGTTATCCAAAATTGGAGATTTACAACTGGGGTACTAGTAAAGGTTTTTGCAGCTTCCCATCCTCTTCTTCTTGGAAAGAAGTGAAGTTTTGCCTTCTTTGCAAAAACTTAAAACCATGAAAAGATCTATAATGCCTGCCTAAAGAAATATATGTTTTTGTCACCACAAGCATGAGTAAACTCCTTCCTGGGAACCCCTGCTTTCCAAAGTTAGCAGCTTTCCTGAGCTGCTACTTTGGAAGAACTGGAACTCATAGATCCTGTTGAAGTTCCTTTCCAGAAACTGGAATATTAACGGAAGTAAGGAACAACCAAGCCAAATAGTACTCTTCCTGCTTAATATAAATTCTATCCATTGTTGAAAAGAATCCATTACTTAACCCAAGACCCACTTTAGCTTGTGCAATTTGCATTTACCAGAACCGGAATATGATGTTTCTAATCTGTATTCAACATTTCTATATCAAGTTCAAATAATTGACGATTGCTTCATTTACAGTTGATCAATGAATTGAAAAATGTCAAGTTTATGACAGAAAATGGCCAATTTGAGTTTGACAGTTCAGGAGATTACTCAAGCGGTTATGACGTCATACACTGGAAATTGATGAATGGTTCTATACGATTTGTAAGAGTTGGTGACTACAATGTGACAACAAAGTTGATTAATATCAGTGCTGATTTCAACCAAATTGCCCAGGTATTTATTTAAATTTATGCCTTTTCCCTGCAGAATTTATGTTAAATACATATTGCGAAATAATATGGATTAGAACTGTACTTCTGTATTGTATAAAGCTTCTTAATGGTTTTAAGCTTTCAGTAATTTGCAAATTCACACTCAGGTGAAAATTTAGGAAGATTGTTGAGTTGTGAATGGTTCAAAATATTTTAAGCACTTTACAAAAAGTTATATATTTACTATATTTTAACTGTACATTAAAAAGCTATCATTTGGAATTAAAAATCTTGTTATCTGTTGCATTGTTCTTAAGGATGACAGGCAAAATTCAAATTATTAAATATTGTGATAACAACGAGGAAAATAAAACTAAAACAGCAGGCAAGGATATTTCTAAAAATCCAAGCACAATTGTATAACCAGATTGCATTAAGTGAGCATAGCTATGGGCACTCACATGGGGCCTAGCTATGCCTGCCTCTTTGTCAGATATGTCGAACAATCCCTGTTCCAGACGTACACTGGCCCCGAACTCTACCCCCGCTACATTGACAACTGCATTGGTGCTACCTCCTGTACCCATGCAGAACTTACTGACTTCATACATTTCATCACTAATTTCCATCCAGCTCTTAAATATACTTGGACCAACTCCGACATCTCCCTACCGTTTCTGGATCTCACCATCTCCATCATAGGAGACAGACTAGTGACCAACATCTGCTACAAACCAACTGACTCCCACAGCTATCTGGATTACACTTCTTCCCACCTTGTCTCCTGAAAAGTCTATCCCCTACTCCGAATTCCTCCGTCTACGCCGCATCTGCGCCCAGGATGAGGTGTTTCACACTAAGGCATCAGAGATGTCCTCATTCTTTAGGAAACGGGGCTTCCCCTCTTCCATTATAAATGGGGCTCTCACTAGGGCCTCCTCTATATCTCGCAGCTCCGCTCTTGGTCCCCCTCCACCCATTCGTAACAAGGACAGTCCCCCTTGTTCTCACCTTCCACCCCATCAGCCAGCGTATACAACAAATTATCCTCCAACATTTCTGTCACCTCGAATGGGATCCCACTACTGGCCACATCTTCCCATCTCCTCCCCTTCCTGCTTTCCACAGAGACCGTTCCCTCCGTAACTCCCTGGTCCACTCGTCCCTTCCTACCCAAACCACCCCCTCCCCAGGCATTTTCTCCTGCAACCGCAGGAGATGCAACACCTGTCCCTTTACCTCCCCCCTCAACTCCATCCAAGGACCCAAACATTCTTTCCTGGTGAGGCAGAGGTTCACCTGCACCTCCTCCAACCTCATCTATTGTATCCGCTGTTCCAGATGTCAATTTCTCTACATCGGCGAGACCAAACGCAGGCTCGGCGATCGTTTCGCTCAACACCTTCGCTCAGTCCGCCTTAACCAACCTGATCTCCCGGTGGCTGAGCACTTCAACTCCCCCTCCCAGTCTGACCTTTCTGTCATGGGCCTCCTCCAGTGTCATAGTGAGGCCCACCACAAATTGGAGGAACAGCACCTCATATTTTGCTTGGGCAGCTTACAGCCCAGCGGTATGAACATTGACTTCTCTAACTTTAGATAGCTCCTCTATTCCTCCCTTCTCCTCCCCCTTCCCAGTTCTCCCACTGTCTTCCTGTCTCCACCTATATCCTTTCATTGTCCTGCCCCCTCCCCTGACATCAGTCTGAAGAAGGGTCTCGACCCGAAACGTCACCCATTCTTTCTCTCCAGAGATGCTGCCTGACCCGTTGAGTTACTCCAGCATTTTGTCATACCAAGTGATAGAGGATGTCAGTTTCCAATGGGAAAGATTAATTAAACTAAGCAAGTAAACATATTAACCATCAAGATAACTTGATTCATACACTTGGTATATTCTAATGTTTTAACTACTGGTATCCTGGCATATTGAATGATTTGAGTGAAATTAAACCAAAACATTGTATATGAAATCCATTTAAAACTTTAATGGTGTCCTGGGTTGCATGCTTCCTTTGTATTTTCTTCATAAGTTCCAGCATCTGGTACTTCAATTTAATTTCTTGTAGGGCTTTGGCCGAATTATTTGACCAAGTCTTTAAGATCTCTCCAGCTGATTCTAAGGACACAAAGCGCTGAAGTGACCCATTGGATCAGGCAGCAATTCTGGAGATGGTGCTTGACCAGCAGAGTTATACTCCAGCATTTTGTGTCCTTTTTGTAAACCAGCATCTGCAGTTCCTTGTGTCTACATTTTATGAGCCAATTGTAATTCTGATAGATTATGTTCATCAGGAACTCAATTTAATAATCTTAATGCTGTTTTTTTCAGGAATAGGTAATATATAAATTTTTCATCAATTGGCCATTCTGGTGTGGAATAGCCAACTCTGCAGACCTTTTAAAATCTTGCCCATAATTACTTGATCGGCAAAGCAAAGAAGCTTGAATTATATTTATGAGTGTGACTTAAATCCAGTTTGAGGAATTTCCTCTGAGAATTTTGCAAAAACCGACCACCATTCTCCCATAATTATTTCATTAAAAAATATTTTCACTGTTCTTCTCCACTGTTCCTAAAGATGTCTTAAGGCAATAGCTTGCAAGGAGTACTGTTACAGGCAAAACCTTTAGTTACTCAGGCATTTTCACTTTTTGTCTCTCATAGGCTGAAGCTTATCGTTGCTCAAGAACCTGCATACCTGGAGAGAAAAAGACAATTATACCTGAAAACAATTGTTGTTACGATTGCAGTAACTGCACTTCGGGAACTTACACAAAAGAAAATGGTAGGTATCAGGATGGTAGGAAGAAAATCCAACATAATTTATTAAAGTCATAAAGTTATATGCAGACTATGGACTAGGTACATCATTGGACATTCAGGTTGTAAGGTTGCAAATTATATTTAGAACCAGATGCCTTTTAACAAGCTGCTTCATAATTGTCTCCAAATAGTTATAAACCAGGACCAAAATTATTTTTATTGAATCCGAGGTCCAAGCTTGGATATCAGTCTTGAAAGCAGTTAATTATTTTCTTTCTTTTATAGCATGCATACTTTAGGGTCTCACTTTTCCAGCGAGCAAAAGGTTTTCATGTTTTAATCGGTTCAAACGGTTGTGGATTTAGAAAAGGGTGCAGAATCCGATGAAAAATTGGCAAAGGAAGTTTATAAGGTGGTCTCTGAGATAAAGTAAATTCAATTTTGAAATTGACTTTGGACAAATTAAGGTTGTTGTGTATGTAACCAATTCTGACATGGTTGTCATTTGAAATTCTTGCTGTCGATGATAAAATAATTTCTGAAACTTACAGCACAGAAACTCTCTGAAGACAGTTGCTTGTTATATTGCTGAACAGTCCACAGTGAAGTTTGAAAACCTCAATAACTCAATGAGTGTTTTTAATAAAATGCCAAGAGTAATATTGCTGAAATAGTTATGATTAATTAAGTTACTTTAGGAATTTATCATACTACAAAATCTATTTCTGGCACCAAAAATGTCACTTTAGAATTAGTGTAAGAAGAAAGGTTGAAAATATTTTCAAAAACCTTTGAAATATTTTAATCGATATTCCTCCTTCATATCACTTGATAGCACTTGATGACTGCCTGTTATTAATTGCTAGTTAGTATAAATATTTAATAGTCCCTCTCCCAGTAGTTCTGTTTTATAGATGTGAAATTTAGGTCATGATGTGTGCAAATTACAGAAAAATATGTGTTTGAAGTATAATAGAAAATGCAAGATAATATTCTCTTTAGTGGTGAATGCAAATTAGAAATCATTCAATTGGTTGAGGATGTTTTGTTCTGTTTTAGATTCTTATTTTGTGCTAGCAGCACAATGACAAAGAGCAATGGGGAGGTTGATTTCAGTACAATCCATGCCTCTGACACATATCAATAACGGAAAAGTGATCATTGGCATTGGATTAATACCTCAGAATTATGTGGACTAAAGGGTAACTTTGCCTGATGTGCATTATCCCGAAGGTCAGGGTCAAAAAGCAACAGCATTATATGATGTAACCCTGTTTGAAACTTCTATTACCAGCCTCTTCCTACTATACTGCAGAACCGATAATCGTAAGCTGTAAATTGCTTCTGTGCCTTTATTTAGTTGTGAGTAGTTTTACAATTTTTTGCTCCCTGTGCAGAAGCCATGACTGAAAGGAGTGCACGTCAAGCATTTTATTATTTAGCCAAATTCCAAAGATGCACTGACAGTGAATGAGACTTCATGCTGGTAGCCAAGCACGTGAAATTACATTTAATATGACCAAATTACATTTAACCAAGAACCAAGAATATTTCAAATCATGCAGTTTCACAAATTCAGTGCACAGTGTACATGATATTTCTTTCTTGCTGCAGATTCGACCGAGTGTATGAACTGCCCAGAAAACCAATGGTCCAATACAGGAAGTTCAACTTGCCAAAATGCTACTGTGGAGTATCTGCAATGGGGAAATCCCCTTTCTATTGTGCTAATCATATTTGCCATTTTAGGAAAACTTATTGTGTGTGTGGTAAGCATATTGGTTATAAAACATCTGAGCACACCTGCTGTGAAAGCTGCAGGAGGTTGGATGTGTTCCATAATGCTGTTATCACTGGTAGCTGGTTTGGTCAGTTCTATATTGTTTATTGGAGAGCCATCTAATCTCATTTGTAATATCCGGCAACCACTTTTTGGCATCAGCTTTACGCTTTGTGTTTCTTGCATTTTGATTAAATCTTTTAGGATCATCTTCGCTTTTAGTTTTAATCCAACTGTCCGTAAACATCTCAAGTTTTTTTATAAGCCAGTCCCCATTCTAGTTTTTACCACAGGAGTTCAAGTGGTGATTTGTACAGTGTGGTTATCTTTGAATCCTCCAAAGGTTGTGGAATGGAGACTCAATCCCCAAATTATTTTGATGCAATGTGATGAAGGGTCCCTTGAAGCATTTGGAATAATGTTGGGATACATTGCTTTCCTTGCTTTTATCTGCTTCATTCTTGCTTACAGAGGAAGAAAGGCCCCCAGACTGTATAACGAGGCAAGATTGATCACATTTAGCATGCTTGTTTACTTAATTGTGTGGATTTCTTTTGGAATTGTATATCTTCAAGTGGTAAAGAACAAATATTCCTCAATAATTGAATCAGTTGCGATATTAGCATCAATCTATAGTATTTTATGTTGCCATTTCATTCCAACCTGCTATGTAGTTTACTTCAAGAAAGAAAGTAATGTTCAGTCAAATTATCTGACCCATGCAAGGGAACATTTCAAACAGAAAGGACAGTTTGTATGTCCAGTTGTAAAAATGCTAAGGAATTCTCCAGTTTCTTTTGAAGAACGGCTTTCCTCCGTGATAGAAGTGAAGGCCAGTCCTGAAAATGAATGCCCCATTAATCAGCAAACTGAACACACAAACCAGAACAAAAGTTTCCAGAATCAAAGAGTTGCATCAATCTGCTTGAGAAAAAGACGTAGAAGTTGTTAATTGCTTTTAGCCCATGTATGAAATCGTGAGGAAAAAATGCAGGCTAAATTATTTTCATATTAACTGTTACAATTAGTTTAGACAATAGAAAGGCACAGATCCTTGTTTCATCCTTTTAAATATTAGCAGGTGAATGCTAAAATTCATGTAGCAGTTTATCAACTATTTAAAGTCACCATTAATCAACTTGAACTGAATTGACATACACTTGTACCCACTTAGCTTTACCCCACAGAGCACTGATTCATTACAACATCAGTCAAAAGACGCAGATACAAACCCACAGTATTTTCAAAGAGAAGTCCACTGAGGCCACAAGCATTGGGTATCTGCCATGTATGCTGCCTTCCTCACTGTTATGTTGGTAACTTGTAAAATATAAACCAACCTTGTCCTCCACTGACATCGGTGCAGCAAAATGTCGCCCATAGCCTAGTGTGGACAGGCTGCCTGTGAGGGCTGGCTTTAAGATCAATGGTTCATACGTTCATAGGCTCTCGGAGCGGAATTAGGCCATTCAGCCCATCAAGTCTACTCCACCATTTAATCATGGCTGATCTATCTTTCCCTCTCAACCCCATTCTCCTGCGTTCTCCCAATAACCCCTGACACTATTACTAATCAAGAATCTATTTACCTCTGCCTTAAAAATATCCATTGACCTGGTCTCCACATCCTTCTGTGGCAGAGTTCCACAGATTCACCACCAGAAAGGTGCAGCCACTCAGCACTGAATGTTGAGGCTCACGGCTGCACTCTGGCACACTGTGTGTGGACCATTTCCGGGGACAGGCAGCACCTAATCTAGGCGTTGACAGGATGGGAAGGTGTTCCAGTTACTCAGGATCTCTCGGATGTTTTGCAAGCTGGTGTTTCCCCCCACCCCAGCTCTCACCAGCCGAGAAGTCGCCATTTTAAGGTGAAGGGGAAAAGATTTAATAGGACTCTGAGGGGTAACTTTTTCACACAAAGGGTGGTGGATGTATGGCACAAGCTGCCATAGGAAGTAGTTACGGCAGGGTCTATCCCAACATTTAAGAAGCAGTTAGACAGGTACATGGATAGGACAGGTTTGGAGGGATATGGACCAAATGCTGGCAGGTGGGACTAGTGTTGCTGGGACATATTGGCCGATGTTGGCAAGTTGGGCCAAAGGGCCTGTTTCCACACTGCATCACTCTATATCAAATCCAATAGGTGGTGATGGGAGGGACGGTAAGGTCCATGTGGTCTGTCAACACCACCCAGCATCCCCAGCAGTGGCCCAAACTCACAATGCCTGACCAACCTAACGGCACACTCGCCAGCACCCTGTCCACACAGACACACCAGGCAATTCATTGCTGGGTTCATCCAGATTTCCCAGCACCAGGGTGGTGCAACGGTTTCTGCCTAACAGTGCCAGAGTCCCGGGTTCGATCCTGACTAAGGATGCTGTCTGTATGGAGTTTGTACGTTCTCTCCGTGACCTGTGTGGGTTTTCCCCAGGAGCTCCGGTTTCCTCCAAACACTTCAAAGATGAACAGGTTTGTAGGCTAATTGACTTGGTATAATTGTAAATTGTCCCCAGAGTGTGTAGGATAGTGTTAGTGTGTGGGATGAATGCTG
Source organism: Rhinoraja longicauda (assembly GCF_053455715.1). Lineage (NCBI taxonomy): Eukaryota > Metazoa > Chordata > Chondrichthyes > Rajiformes > Arhynchobatidae > Rhinoraja > Rhinoraja longicauda. The sequence continues at coordinate 114,213 of NW_027601332.1, read as the reverse complement.
GACGTCGTGGACTCGGTTGGCCGAAGGGCCTGTTTCCGCGCTGTATCTCTATATCTGATTCAAAATCGAAATCTAAATTACCAGGTTCTTGGGCAGAAATACATCCAGAGGGTGAGTCCATACTGGGTTCCACACAAAGCAGCACTGCCGGTAACACATCTCTCTATTCATAAGGTATTCCAACTCTGGAGTGAGGCCACAGGCAAATTGGAGGAACCGCACCTCATATTTATTTCGCTTGGGTAACTTACAACCCAGTGGTATGAACATTGAATTCTCTCATTTTAAGTAAATTCAAATCATACTGCCCTCCCCTGCCCCCTCCCTCCTTGCCCCCTTCCTCTCCCCAGTCGTTTTACCACTTCCACAGTTCTTCATTGTTTCTCTTGAGATCACACTTTCCTTAGTCAACAATGGACCTACCAGGCAACACCCTGTCTGAGGTCATTTATGGCTGGCCCTAATTGGTCCTGGTCATTTCTCAACTCCAACTCTTCACCTCCTCCAACCCCCACCCCCTCCCCCACTCCCCACTCCATCCCCTAATCCCCCAGCCTCAGTCTGAAGAAGATTCTCGACCCAGAACGTCGCCCATTTTTTTTTCTCCAAAGATGCTGCTTGACCTGCTGAGTTACTCCAGCACTTTGTGTCTATCTTCCTTTAGCACTGACTCTGTTAGTGTTCCTGAGAACACAATATGTATGATAAGTGAGGTACCAGAGGTAGCCTGATTTGAATCTAGGCTGCTGCTGGAATCACTGCTTGACAGATGCAGGGGTTTGCAATGCTGTACAATGGATGAGAGCGAGTACTTAATGGTATATCCCTAAATTGTCCATATGGGGGGTATGGTTTGGTGAAGTGGTGCACAGTGGTGCAGTGGTAGAGTTGCTGCCCTACAATGCCAGAGACCAGGGTTCAATCCTGACTATGGGTGATGTCTGTACGGGGTTTGTACATTTTCCCCTGTGACTATGTGGATTTTCTCCGGGTGCTCGGATTTTCTCCCAGATTCCAAAGACATTCAGGTTTGTGGGTTAATTGGCTTCTGTAAATTGTCCCGAGTGTGTAGGATAGAAGTAGTGTATGGGTGATTGCTGGAGGGCACGGATTCAGTGGGCTTAAGGGCCTGTTTCCAAGCTGTATCTCCAAACTAGACTCAACTAAACTAAAGATGCTCTTGGTGTATTCAATTGCCCCTTTAAATAAGATTTTCCTGTGCTCATCCTATCCTCTTAGGCTTAGCACTGTAGGATCAGCATTACCCCTGTGATGGAAAGTTGTGGGTTTTTAGAATCCTTGAGTTTTTATCAATCTGCCAATTATTTTTTATAACTATATTGTTATAGAGGTTTCTTACAACTGTGTATACTGACAGAAATATGTGTCAAACACTGAGGGAATATATTAATGCTCATTTAATAATCTGTTTTTAGGACACAGGTTTAGTTTGTTCACCAATATTTGAAAAAGTTGACATTTTGCATTCTTATAAATTAGAATTTTAAAAAGAATTTCTAGTTTGTAGAGTAATTTTTCAATTTGTTGATAATAAATGCTCCTAATTTAAGAACTTGAGGGTAAATTATGAGCAATTAGAAACCTATTTTACATGTAATACTTTTTAACCATGTGCAGAAATGATCAATTCTGTTTTGCAATTGTGCATTTGCGCTGTTCACTTAATATATGAATGCCAGCTACAACATTTAGGCATTAAAAAATTCTGAATTCTCGAAGAAATGCATCTTATTTCCTGGTATGCCTGTAACATTCAGAGTAATAATGCAATGACGCTTTTCATAGTGAAATTAAATGTGACAGTCCATTTACAAACAATTTTCCACTGTTTGTGCTGAATCCAGCTGTGACTGACAGAAACTACAAGTCAATTGAATAGTCCAGCTGCATGTTGAGACAGCTTTTTGTATGGGCAGTTATCCTCTTCCAATTTAAAGCAGTTAAAGAGTTGTATTAAAACTTAAAGAGATTCAGCCACTGAAAGATTGCATGTGGAGTCAAATCTTACTGCAGCTTTTCAATCAGTCAGTTAGATTTGTGGACACCATTAACATCATATAATAATTAAGTACGGTTAGATCATATTTAGTAAAGAGACATGAGATATTCACGACTTGATATTAACATGGAAACACGTGTGATGTAATCCAGTGCTAACATTCAACAGCATGTTAGAAATGTGTCGGAAGGAACTGCAGATGCTGGTTTACACTGAAGATAGACACTCAGATCACCCAGAAGCTGAGAAACTTTATTGAATGATGTTGTAATTTAATAAATGGTTTTAATTCTGTTAAAATCTCTCCCTTTGCTAGTGTTTTAGATTTGTAAATTTTGTAATATTTGAAAAGTAAATTAGCTGAAAAATAGATATATGCACAAGCCTATAAAGTTACACACAAAGTTTAATCCTTACTTGTAAAACAGCAAAATTTTATGAACATAAGTGAAAGGTGATTTCAGAATTATGCAGTAACTCACATTATTTTAAGAGCTTTAATGGAGAGAAACATTCACAAAATACTGCACAAAAACATACACATGGAAATAACACTAAATTATAACTAGCAAAGACAGGTCACAATTGTCTTTGAAAACTCATTGTTTGAGTAAACATAAGCAGAGCCTAATCAGAGAAATTAGATTTGCAAAGAAAAGAACTGCACTCATTAAGACCTAGCTGCTTTCTGGTTAGTTACAAGTGTTCTTGAAAGAGAGAGAAAAGACAAGTGTCCTTGATCATTGATTTCATAGGTAGATGGACGATTGCAGAAGGAATTATTACCTGCATGTGAGTACGTGTGGGTCAGTATCGGCAAGATCCTTCCACTTCCAATTTGCTTCATTTAAGTTAGGAACTGAGGATTTCCAACAACTTTACCTTCATTCGGTACTGATTAGCTTGGACCCAGAAGGCCTTTAATTTATTGACTGCCATTGACATTTGGTAATGGAAAGATTTTTTTTAATATAACCTCATTTATCAATGCACAGAATAAAGTTCCGGAAAAAAAAAGAACTACATCAAGGATATTTTGCTGTGTTTTATTATGAACTTTAACCACAATACATGAAATTGAATGAATCAACTTACAATAAATAAAATAATAAACTAATCTGATTGAACATAAAGCAACAGTTAGAATGACAATTAATGCCAGGTTGCTCTATGGACACAATGGTTCATAGTTAATACATAATATTTTTACTAAATTTGACCCATGACAATGAAAACAGGAATGTACAGATTAGGAGTAGGAATTTTATGAGGTATGACTCTAACCAATGGAATGTTTACCCTTAATAAGAACATAAGATATCAAGAAATAGAAGCAAGATTATTACTAATTGGTCCCTGTGCCAGCTCTGCTATTCAATATGCTTTGAGCTACTTATTTCAATGTTACCAAAGCTCCTTGATGTCACACAGTTTAACACCATCTTGGTATCAAGGGCAGTCGCTCTCACCTCACTGAGTCCAAGGCTCACTCATTCATACCAGTTCTATGTTATTCCACTCCCGACACATTTGGGGCATTTTCACCGAGGCCAATTAATCTACAAATCTGCACGTCATTGGGATGTGGGAGGAAAGCAGAGCCCCCTGGGGGAAATCCATGCAGTCACAGAGAGAATGTGCAAACTTGACACAGACTGCACCCAAGGTCAGGATCAAACTCAGCTCCTGACGCTGTGCGACAGCAGCTCAACTAACCATGCCACTCATCTCCTCTTCCACATTCTGGCCAAGCAACTGGTTTCAGGAACAGGAAATGAAATTGAGCGTTAGACTGCGCCCATGCGATCAGTGGATATTTAAAGGGTGCACCCAGCAATTTTCAGGTAGATTGGGGAGCTGGATCAAGAATGAGATGGAGGAAGTCTATGGCGAAGGTCCTCTTATACTGCAGGGACTGTATATTGAATGAGGGGACTGTGGATTGATTAAATTCATTTGACTGATGTTGAAAGAATTGGTTTTCAGCACTGCACTTTCAGCCAGCTAAACACATTATTCTCACCTGTTCAATCGTGACATTTAAGAGAGCTGAAAGCAGCACACCAGCCAGCCTCAGCTAAGATCAAATTATGTATCAGAAGAGGCACTCATCATTCCACCTTCTATCTCTTTCCCTCTGCCTTCTGTAATTCCACATCCAGTGTCACTTCCTGACCATGCTGGTAATGCTTAATTGCTTGTGCTCCTCTCCTGTATTTCAGCTCACACATGATCTAATAAAATGAAGATCAAGGCACAAACGTGCTGGTATTCTTACTTGTCCCTTAATCAGCTTTATGCCATTGTAAAGGGGCGCAACCAAACAAACAACTCGAACAACACTCCTCAAATCTACGATTTCTACCACCTAGAAGGGCAGCAGGTGCATGAACATCCCCATGTGCATATTCCACTCAAAGTCACACTGAAATAAATCACTAATTTCCCCTTGTGTAGGAAAATAACTGCAGGTGCTGGTACAAATCGAAGGTATCACAAAATGCTGGAGTAACTCAGCAGATCAGGTAGCATCTAGGAGAGAAGGAATGGGTGACGTTTCGGGTCGAGATCCATCTTCAGTCTGAAGAAGGGTCTCGACCCGAAAAGTCACCCATTCCTTCTCTTCTAGATGCCGCCTGACCTGCCGAGTTACTCCAGCATTTTGTGATACCACTAATTTCCTCTTCATTATCACTGAAACTCTCCCCTCTTCAGAGTTGCGGGAGCAACCTTTACTGGCTACTCATGGGACTACCCTAGCTGGGACGTGTTGGGCAGTGTACGCAGGATGGGCCGAAGGGCCTGTTTTCATGCTGAATGACTCTATGGCTATAGGGTTCAAAGTGGTGGCAAATTACCACCTTCTCAAGGCCAATGGGAATGGCCAATAACTTCTGGTCACCCCAGCAATAAACAATTCCTGATAAATGGAAACAGATTTAAAACAAAATATATCTTGCAATTGCAGCATTCCCACCCAGCTCTCCCCTCCCCCTCAACCTTTCAGGGGAGTTAAATGCTGTTGGTTATACAATAACCTTCCAACATTGACTCCTGCACTATTACCAAGATAATTAACAAGGGAACTGGTGCAGAGCGATTCATGCGTTCCCCTCATTTGCCTCTTGGAACAAGCAACATTGTCCTTTCGTTAAATATACATTTGCATATAGAATATGAGTACTAGCAATCTATCACAAGCTTTATGAACAAAGGAAGTGTTTGGATAGAAATACAAATTGCGGAAACTAGCTGGAAGTTTATTAACTTACTTCCCTTACCTCCCAAAAACTGTGACATTGCCATAAGGAGTGAAGTTTTTTTAAAGATCATGTTACATGCACATATGAACATATGAATGGCACAGTGGAGCAGCAGTAGAGTTGCTGCCTTACAGCGCCAGAGACCCAGGTTTGATTCTGAGTATGGGTGCTGTCTGTATGGAGTTTGTACGTTCTCCCTGTGGCCACGTGGGCTTTCTCCGGGTGCTCCGGTTTCCTCTCACATTCCAAGAGGTACCTGTACCTCACCATACATGTGCATGTGACAATAAACTCATCTTAATTTGACTTAATCTGATATAACAGTTCACATCTCATGTGATTATCTTCATACAGACACTAAACAAAAGTGTGTGCATCTGAAAGATATTGCTGCAGAACATAGGCTTTAGACCTCACTTTGATGACGCAGCGCAGAAACAGGGCCTTCAGCCCACCGAGTCTGCGCCGACCAGCGATACACCATACACTAGCGCTATCCTACACACTAGGGACATTACAATTAATAGAAGCCAATTGCGGGGGCAGGGGATGCTGAGAACGAAGGGTATTCCTGGTGATGGGGGGGGGGGGGGGGGGGGTGGGTGGAGGAGGGGACTGTTGGTTCTCTGTTAAATCAGGACGGCACGGTGGCGCAGTGGTTGAATTGATGTCTTAAAGCGCTTGCAGCGCGGAGATCCGTGTTCGATTCAGACTACGGATGCTGTCTGTACGGTGTTTGTGCGTTCTCCCTGTGACCTGCGTGGGTTTTCTCCGAGATCTTTGGTTTCCTCCCACACTCCAAAGACGTACAGGTTTGTAGGTTAATTGGCTTGGTAAATGTAAAAATTGTCCCTTGTGTGTGTAGGATAGTGTTCATGTGTGGGGATCGCTGGCCAGCAGGGACCCGGTGGGCCGAAGGGCCTGTTTCCGTGCTGTATCTCTAAATTAAACAACAAAACTAAATGACATCATGAATGAATGAATGAATAAGTTTATTGGCCAAGTATGCAGATACAAGGAATGTGTCTTGATGCTCTGCTCACAAATGACAGCACAAACATACAGTTAACAGTTAAGAATAAAGCACAAACACATCAAAACAAGAAGGATACACCATTACGGTCCAAACATGTGGGTGAAAATAAACCAGAGCAGAAAAGAGACTACAGACTTTGGTTATTGAGTGGAACTATCACTCATGGGGAAAAAAGCTGTTTTCATGTCTGGCTGTGGCTGCTTTGACAGTCCGGAGTCGCCTTCCAGAGGGAAGTGCTTTGAAGAGTTTGTGGCCAGGGTGACGGGTCAGAGATGATCTTGCCCACTCGCTTTCTGGCCCTTGCAGTGTACAGTTCATCAATGGGGGTAAGGTTACAGCCAACAACCTTCTCAGCTGTGTGAACGATCCGTTGCAACCTCCAGATGTCGTGCTTGGTGGCTGAGCCAAACCAGACCATGATGGAGAAGGTGAGGACGGACTCAATGATAGCAGTATAGAATTGGACCATCATTGCCTGTGGCACATTGTGTTTCCTCAGTTGCCGCAGGAAGTACATCCTCTGTTGGGCCTTTTTGAATGTGGAGTCGATGGTGGCCCCCCATTTAAGGTCCCTGGAGATGATGGTTCCAAGGAACTTAAAGGACTCCACAGATGTGACTATGTTGTTGTTGATGATGAGTGGGGGGAGGGGAGGGGGATCTCTTCGAAAGTCTACAATAGTTCCACTGTCTTGAGAGCATTGAGCTCCAGGTTGTTGCGATGGCACTAGGACACCAGCTGTGTCACTTCCCATCTGTAGGCAGATTCCTCCCCATCCTGGATCAGTCCAATCAGGGTAGTGTAAGAAAATAACTGCAGATGCTGGTACAAATCGAAGGTATTTATTCACAAAATGCTGGAGTAACTCAGCAGGTCAGGCAGCATCTCAGGAGAGAAGGAATGGGCGACTTTTCGGGTCGAGACCCTTCTTCAGACAAATAGTGGTCAGGGTAGTGTCATCTGCAAACTTGAGGAGCTTGACAGAGGAGTTTGTGGAGGTGCAGTCGTTGGTGTAGAAAGAGTAAAGGAGAGGGGAGAGTACGAAGACTTGCGGTGTTCCTATGCTGAGGGTCTGTGGGTCCGAGATGTGCTTTCCCAGCCTCACATGCTGCCTCCGGTCCGTCACGAAGTTGATGGTCCACTGACAGAGGGGTTCAGACACAGTCAGCTGGGAGAGTTTGTAGTGTAGTAGCTCTGGCACAATGGTGTTAAAAGCAGAGCTAAAGTCCACAAACAGAATCCTGGCAAAGGTCTCCTTGTGGTCTAGGTGCTGGAGGATGAAGTGCAGGCCTAGATTGACTGCATCATCCACCGATCTTTTGGCCCAGTATGCAAACTGCAGGGGGTCCAGCAGGGGGTTTGTGATGTTTTTCAGCTGGGACGTGTGAAGTGGTGATTGGAGGTGGCGGGAGGGGGTCCCAGGGTTATGTTTCTGTTTCTCGAACCTGCAATAGAACTCGTTCAGGTCGTTGGTCAGCTGACGATTGTCCAAGGAGCGTGGGGTTTTCCTCTTGTACCCAATGATTTCTTGCAAGCCCTTCCAAACTGAAGAAGAGTCATTAGCTGAGAACTTGCTCCTTAGCTTCTCAGAGTACCTTTCCTTGGCAGCTCTGATTCCTCTTCTCAGCTTGTACTTGGCCTGCCTGTAGAGGTCTGTATCCCCACTCCTGTAGGCCTCATCTTTTGACCGGCGGAGCTGTCTGAGTTCTGCTGTGAACCAGGGCTTGTTGTTGTTGAACCAGATCTGGGTCTTAGTGGGAATGCAACTGTCCTCGCAAAAGCTGGCATAGGATGTCACAGTGACTGTGTACTTATCGAGGCTTGTGATTGCTTCCCTGAACACATTCCAATCAGTGCAGTCAAAGCAGGACTGTAGTTTTTCAATGCCCTCGCTTGTCCACCTTTCGTTGTTCTGACCACAGGTTTAGCAGACTTTAGTTTCTGCCTGTAGGTTGGAATAAGGTGAACTAAACAATGATCAGAGAGACCCAGAGCTGCCCGAGGAACAGAGCGATATGCGTTCTTGTTTGAAGAGTAGCAGTGATCAAGTGTCCTCTCCCCTCTGGTGGGGCAGGTAACATGAAGTCTGTACTTTGGGAGCTCACGATTGAGATTGGCCTCGTTAAAGTCCCCCAAAACAATGACCATGGAGTCCGGGAAGTCACTCTCTACCCTCAATACCTGGTCAGCGAGTTGCGTTTGCACCTTACGTACGCAGGCTTGGGGGGGATGTAAACTCCAGCGAGAATAAAAGAGGTAAATTCCCTTGGAGAGTAAAAGGGTTTGCAGTTTATAGAGAACGATTCTAGATTAGGGGAACATAAGTTACATAGTACCGTGATGTTGCTGCACCAGCCCTGGTTAGTGTAGAAGCATATTCCACCTCCTCTTGATTTCCCAGTTGCCTCTGTGTCGCGGTCCGCTCTGTGTAGTTGAAAGCCAGCCAGTTGCGGCGCGTTGTCCGAGGCCGACTCACACAGCCATGTCTCGGTGAAGCGCAGGGCAGCGGCTCGAGAGAAGTCCGTGTTAGTGTGGCACAGGAGTTGCAGTTCGTCCACTTTGTTGATGAGAGAACGCAGTTTTGCGAGAAATATACTCGGGAGCGGTGTGCGTAATCCTCGTCGCCGGAGTCGGGTGAGTGCTCCAGAGCGCTTCCCATGGGTCCTCCTCCGTTTCAAGTCCTTGAACGCAGCCACAGCCCCGCCGACAAGTATGGCCAAATAATCCAGCGAGTGAGAGAAATCTGGAACGATGTTTGAAGGTACCGTATGTCTGATGTTAAGGAGTACCTCTCTCATGAAAGTGATCTTTGTGGGATTACCACAGACAACACAAACAAACACATACAAAACAGCGAGGCAGCCATCGTCAGCGCCACAGAGCAAGTGTAATGGGAAGATTAGATCATGAATATAATGACATGAAGAACTGAAATTAGTTTACAGAGGTAGTAAAAATAACTTTCCTCTAATTCAAACAATGCACTGAACAGTCACCTGCAGCAGCGGGTTAAAGGCTACAGTCAGCGTTGGCACAGGAAAAGATGTAGAAAATCACAGTAAAACACTGACCCGTGCAAATTGAAGAGGTGCCCTACAAAATCTATTTGGTTTATTCATTTTTTTCTCATGACACCCTGTGGTTGCAACAGTATTTCAGGAACAGAAGAGATTTCCTCGTTCTCTTCCAATGTAAAGTGTGTTGTTTAATCTGGAATTGGTCGCAGATCACCAGAGCATGTTATTATGAGATACAGCTGCCTTTCAACAGCAATAATTAGACTGTAGGAATGTAAAGTATTCAATGTTCAGAACTCCTTCTCTCAGAGCGTTTAAAAAGAAAGAAGATCACAAAGCCCACTCTCACTCAATTAAGTAAAGTGCACGCAAGGTGAGTGTCTGGAGAGCAAAGATAGTTCAGCAGAGCTGAATTGCATTCCAATTGTTCTGCTTTTACAAATTTATCATGAACCTGAACCAGCAGAACTTCAAACTATTATTTATTTCTTATTTATGACTGCATCACACACTCTTCTATCACCTCCATTTAACTCTGTTTTGAACATTGGTAAATGAATACAGGTCTCGACCCGAAACATCATCCATTCTTTCCATCCAGAGATGCTGCCTGTCCCGCTGAGTTACTCCACCATTTTGTGTCTATCTTCTGGGTAAATTAGTGCTGTCTTACTAACGTAAGTAGGTTTATACCCATACAAAACCCATGCTACTAACTTCCACCCTACCCACAAATTCACTTCAACAGCAATCTCTGACACCTCTCTCCCCTTTCATAAGCTCTCCGACTTCACCACAGGGAACATACTACCGATTGATGTCTACCAGCAACCCACTGACTCCCACATTTACCTTGGCTACACACCTCCTGAGAGGTGGTCAACTAGGACTAGGACTAGAGCCTATTTCCATGTAGTATCTCTAAAATAAAATAAAATAAAATAAAATAAAATAAATTAAAATAAAATAAAATGTATAGGAAGGAACTGCAGATGCTGCTTTAAATCAAAGATAGACACAAAATGATGGAGTAACAGCGGGACAGGCAGCATCTCTGGAAAATAGGAATGGATGGCGTTTCGGGTCGAGACGTCACTCATTCCTTCTATCCAGAGAGGCTTCCTATCCCGCTGAGTTACTCCAGCATTTTGTGTACAAAATTCTTAAGGGGTTGGACAGGCTAGATGCAGGAAGATTGTTCCCGATGTTGGGGAAGTCCAGAACAAGGGGTCACTGTTTAAGGATAAGGGGGAAGTCTTTTAGGACCGAGATGAGAAAGTTTTTTTTCACACAGAGAGTGGTGAATCTGTGGAATTCTCTGCCACAGAAGGTAGTTGAGGCCAGTTCATTGGCTATATTTAAGAGGGAGTTAGATGTGGCCCTTGTGGCTAAAGGGATCAGGGGGTATGGAGAGAAGGCAGGTACGGGATACTGAGTTGGATGATCAGCCATGATCATATTGAATGGCGGTGCAGGTTCGAAGGGCCGAATGGCCTACTCCTGCACCTATTTTCTATGTTTCTATGTTTCTATGTGTCTGTCCAAACTAAAATGTAATTGTATCATGTTAGAAAACACATACATAATCATTTTAGAAGATATTTTCTTAATATCATGTAAATACTAATTTGAGCATCTTTATAATAATTACTGCTAATTTACATTATACACAACTTAGTATTTTGCTAAATTGACCACTTCAGCAATGGGATCTGCATTTTAAAATAATGCTTTTGTCAATCATGTTATTTCTACACAATTCAAATAACCATATATCTCAATGAAGCTTGCTTTAACTCACATTAATTGAAAGCCTGTTCAATAAACTCCTTATCACAATTTATTAAATTTGCATCAGACTAGGACAACTCTGTTATGTTAATGAAATGACCACCTCCTCCAGATTAAATCCTGAACATTAATTTTTCATTGGTCCTCCAGATCAATAAAAATTGTTCCTGCTGGTTGTAAATACCATAATTTTCTAATGGGTGCACAAGTGGATTTATAGTCCAAGGGATTTAGCTGAACCACTGGCCATAAATATCAGTTGTAATCACTGGAATTAAAAAGCTTAATTTTACATTGCTGAACAGATGTATTTTACTACCTGAAATTTGTTAAAGGACAGAAATGGGCACTCAGCCTAGGAAGATTTGCTACGTATAAATATTCTGCCTGTGATATTCATCCATGCCTTTAACCAGGTGCTAATATGACATTTTCTGGGGATCTGCACCTGTTTTATTCAGAGAAATATTTTAACATGCATAACCAGTCATGCAAGCATGAAGACCAGCTGTGGGCTATAACTACATGGAGTTACTTCACAAGTGGTGCAAGGACATCTCCTGTTGTGACTGGAGCTCTTAAATTCATGGTTCTGAGTGGGAAGTGCTGATTCCAATATTATGGTCATAGTGGGGAGCTGTGTCTTTGAATGGTGGGGGAGAGGGTTTGGCTTAGTTTAGTTTAGTACAGGTACAGTGGAAAGCTTTTGTTCCGTGCTAACCAGTCAGCAGAAAGACAATACATGATTACAATCGAGCCATCCACAGTGTATAGATAGATACATGATAAAGGGAATATTGTCTAGTGCAAGATAAAGTCCATCAAAGATAGTCTGATCATCCACCTGTACCTTCTCCCCTTCCCTCCCTTCAGATAGAATAACCTGCTTACAACATCAAGGAGATGATCCCCAGCATTATTTCACATGACTCATCACAGTGGTTAAGGGAGGGATGAATATGTTTCATGTGCTGGAGCAGATCTTTATCTCTGGCGAGGTCTTGCTCCAGCATTCTCATGTATTAACTACGTAAATAGGTTATAATAACTGCCCGTGTCACCTCCAAGACTCCTGGTCCATGTCCATGTCATTGAGCATCGGTGTTAATCATTTATTCAGTGTTGACTGCCACAGTTCAAGGAGTGAGTTGCAGTGATGTCAATCAGCGTGCATGGTATGATTAACACCAGTGCTACTCTCTCGGTGGAGTATTTTAAAGATTTTATGTAGCACCCTACACTTGCACAGAAATGCTTATTGCTACAGCACTAGACTTTGATCCAAAATGTGATTGTGCATTGCATAAAGTCATTGTCACAATTTAGCGCTTCTAAATGAATGTTTAGGATAGAACATAGAAGCCAGAACAGTACAGCACTGGAACAGGCCCCTTTGGCCCACAATATCTGAGCCGAAAATGGTGCCAAGATCAACATTTATAAGTCTGCAAACAATCTATATGTCCATTCCCTGCATATGCATATGCCTACCAAAAACCCTTTAAAATACCACTATTGTACCTGTTTCAACCACCATTGTGGCTGGGCGTTCAAGGCATTCACCACCCTCTGTGTAAAAAGGTTGCCCTGAGGATATCCTTTAAACTTTGCCCCTCTCACCTTAAAGCAATGCCCTCTAGTATTTGATTTTTCCATCCTGGGGAAAAGGTTCTGACTGTCTACCCTATCTATGCCTCTCATAATTTTATCAACTTCTATAAGGTCTCCCCACAACCTCTGGCATTCCAGAGAAAACAATTCAATACTTTCAAGAGAGAGCTAGATAGAGCTCTTAAAGATAGGGATATGGGGAGAAGGCAGGAACGGGGTACTGCCCGCAGGCCCCTGGGTGGGGGCCGACATCGGGAGCTCTGGCAGCGGAAGCGTTTTCGCCCGCCCCGAATCGCGGGGCTTGGGTCAGCCCGCCGCGGACCTTTCACCGTCCGGCGCGGCCTGAAATAGGCCGTGGGATTTTCTCCACCCGGCGGGGGCTTCAATGTCAGGAGCCCCGACTGCCCCGATGTGGCAACTCCAACAGCCTGACCGCGGGAGAAGATGGCAGGGGAAGAGAAAAAGACATTCTGGCTTCCATCACAGTGAGGAGGGACTGGAGGAGACTCACTGTGATGGATGTTTCTTTTGTTTGGTGTTGGTTTATGATTGTATGTGTTATTGCATTTTTATTGATTATTCTTATTGGTCTTATTGTTGAACTGCGGGTAATTTTTCATTTCACTGCACATTTATGTGTATGTGACAAATAAATTGACTTTTGACTATTGACTATTGATTGTGAATGATCAGCCATGATCACATTGAATGGAGGTGCTGGCTCGAAGGGCCGAATGGCCTACTCCTACACTTATTGTCTATTGTCTAATTCAAGTCTGTCCAACCTCTCCCTGTAGCTATTGCCCTCTAATCCAGGCAACAGTCAGGTAAACCTCGTCCGCACCCTTTCCAAAGCCTCCACATCCTTCTTGTAATGGGAAGACCAGAACTGCACACAATATTCCAAATGTAGCCTAATCAAGTCCTATAAAGTGGAATCATTACAAACTGACTCTTCTACTCATTTGCTCGACTTTTTATGGCAAGCATACCATATGCTTTCTTGACCACTCTATCATATCATATCATATATATACAGCCGCAAACAGGCCTTTTCGGCCCTCCAAGTCCGTGCCGCCCAGCTATCCCCATACATTAACACTATCCTACACCCACTAGGGACAATTTTTACATTTACCCAGCCAATTAACCTACATACCTGTACTATCTACTGGTATTGCCACTTTCAGGGAGTTATGGACTTGGACCACAAATTCCCTCGGTATATCAATACTGTTGAGGACCATGCCATTAATTGTACATTTCCCCCTTACAGGATAATGAAAAAATACTGAAGAAGGACTTCAGAAGTGAAAGTGGCAAAAATTTAATACTTATGTTCTTTTGATATCTCCTACTTCAAAACATGAACATTTGACTTCTATTATTCATCTGAGACGCTCTCCAAAGCTCAGCCAATTTTAATGAGAAAGAAACTATACACAAGTTTAGGTATTTATTCACACAATACAGATAAAGACAGCTGTGTAATAGAAAATAAATTGAACTTTGATGGCAAAATTACAACTATTTTCAGTCCTCCTAGCTGCCTTCTGGAAATTCAATATTCTGCCTGCATGGATTTTTGTCAGTATGAGAAACCTGTGCAAAAATACCCCACATGCTCAACAGCAGGGGGTAGTGCCCATTATTCATCTATAGTGTGGTTCTTAACGTGACTGATGTGAGAAACAACAACTTCTGTTTCCTTCCAGAAAAAGTAGCTTCCACCAATGTTCCTTTCCTTGAACCAATGCACTTTAAAGGCCGAATCACAGTCAGGTTGCCTCACAGTCCTTTCACTACTTACCCTGTGCCCCAGGCACTTCTTCCCTTTAAAACTCGGGCTTCTTTTCAATCATATAGACATAGAAATGCTTCTTGACTTAGACTTTATCTGCCCACAATTTAACAGGAGCAATGGTCATATGGCAAAATTACAACTATTGTAATACCAGGTTAATTCCGGGATGGTGGGACTAACGCACGATGAAAGAATGGGTCGACAGGGCTTGTACTCACTGGAATTTAGAAGGATGAGAGGGGATCTTATAGAAACATATAAAATTCTTCAGGGATTGGACAGGCTAGATGCAGGAAAAATGTTCCCGATGTTGGGGGAGTCCAGAACCAGGGGTCACAGTTTAAGAATAAGGAGTAGGCCATTTAGGACTGAGATGAGGATAAACTTTTTCACCCAGAGAGTTGTGAATCTGTGGAATTCTCTGCCAGTGAGGGCAGTGGAGGCCAATTCACTGGATGTTTTCAAGACAGGGTTAGATTTAACTCGTAGGGCGAAGGGAATCAAAGGATATGGGGAAAAAGCCGGAATTATTTTGGATGATCAGCCATGATCATATTGAATGGCGATGCTGGCTCGAAGGGCCAAATGGCCTACTCCTGCACCAATTTTCTATGTTTCTATGATAGTCTGTTCCCTATAATGAAAACAGAGAATAATCTTAGCTCAGATCTGTGGCCTCCTGTGGGTTTAATCGCAGGTCTACACAGGAGACTGGATTTCCACCACAATCAAAGACAAGATCAAAGTCACTCCCAGATTCCTGGCCGCAGGGTCATTCCAGGCCTTGGGAGCCACCACTGATCTTTGCCGTAGGTCTCACTGTTGCAGTAGGGAGATCATCACTATGGAGTGACCATCTTAAAGAAAGGAGACAAGTATAATTGAATTAACCTCAGAGGGCTCTCCCTGTTGCCTCCCAGGGAGAAAGTTTGCCAGGGACTTTTCTCCTTTACTTTAACTTTCTCTCTCTCTCATGTAGTCTCCTCTACATCAGAGGCACCAAACTCCACTTGGCTGATACTATGCTATACATTTCTGTTCACCCTACAAGCGTCACCCGGAGCTTCTCGTTACCTGTCTCTTAAATTTTCCTTCCCATTCTCACTCTGACCTCTACTCCATCATAAGCTTGAGGAATAGTACATTATCTTCCAACTCTGGAAACTAATATTATTTTCAACAATTTCAGGCAACTAATTGTGATTTCCTCAAACAAAAAGAAAAAGTACTGGAAACATTGAGGAGGTCAGGAAGCACCTGTGGAAAGAGAAAATGAGGACACTAAGAGACATTAGTTTACCTAGTTATAGTGATGAAAAAAATCACCTTTTCTTCCAATTGCCTTGATTTTTTAGGCAAATAAAAATTGGATTATTTTTGGGGCCACGTCGACTGGAAATAAAGGTCATGTTGAATTTCATGTCTATGGTTCAATGGTTCTTCAAATGTAGACACAAAATGCTGGAGTAAGTCAACGGGTCAGGCAGCATCTTGGGAGAGAAGGAATAGGTGACATATCAGGTTGAGACCCTTCTTCAGACTGAATGTTTGACTCAATGGTTCTTTAATATCACGTATGCACAGCACAGTGAAATTCTTTTGCACAACACATAAATGCACGGTCGCCATATTTTAGTGCCGTTGACAAAGAAAAGGAAACTGTCCAATGTCCAAAGTCTGGTCCACCTGTTAGAAGGATTGGAATACTGGAGATGAAGTAGTATCATATGCACAAGGACGGTGAAGTACAGGAACAATGTAAATGTTGCATGCAATAGCATCACAGGCATATAGACTCTGACTGCACACAAAAACATAAATTACACGTAAATTACACATACATTCTACAGGGCAGTGAAGAAAGTAAATAGAGATGAAGACGGTGGAAAAATGAAGACATCAGTTCAAAAATATATAAAATTAGAAAATAGGTTCATGGTAGTGCAAGAGGTGATGCATATGTTGCTGAGGTTAGTCAAAAACAGAATAATGTAACAGAATTTGTATGGGTGAAAGGATTATGTCCACATTTTTGAATTCAGACATGGAGAATGCTTTCTATAGTTCTGTAAGGAACTTTGATAAGGTCCCACATAGGAGATTAGTGGGTAAAATTAGAGCACATGGTATTGGGGATTGGGTACTGACATGGATAGAAAATTGGTTGACAGACAGGAAACAAAGAGTAGGGATTAACGGGTCACTTTCAGAATGGCAGGCAGTGACTAGTGGGGTACCGCAAGGCTCGGTGCTGGGACCACAGCTGTTTACAATGACTTAGATGAAGGGTTTAAAAGTAACATTAGCAAATTTGCAGATGACACAAAGCTGGGTGGCAGTGTGAACTGTGAGCAGGATGTTATGAGGATGCAGGGTGTCTTGGACAGGTTGTGTGAGTGGGCAGATGCATGGCAGATGCAGTTTAATGTGGATAAATGTGAGGTTATCCACTTTTGTGGCAAGAACAGGAAGGCAGATTATTATCTGAACGGTGTCAAGTTAGGAAAAGGGGAAGTACAACGAGATCTGGATGTCCTTGTTCACCAGACACTGAAAGGAAGCATGCAGTTACGGCAGGCAGTGAAGAAAGCTAATGGCATGTTGGCCTTCTAACAAGAGGAGTTGAGTATAGGAGCAAAGAGGTCCTTCTGCAGTTGTACAGGGCTCTAGTGAGACCACACCTGGAGTATTGTGTGCAGTTTTGGTCTCCAAACCTGAGGAAGGACATTCTTGCTATTGAGGGAGTGAAGCGTAGGTCCACAAGGTTAATTCCCGGATTGGAGGAACTGTCATATGTTGAAAGAATGGAGCGACTGGGCTTGTATACTCTGGTATTTAGAAGGATGAGAGGGGAACTTATTGAAACATATAAGATTATTAAGGGATTGGACATGTTGGAGGCAGAAAAAAGGTTCCTGATGTTGGGGGAGTCCAGAAGCAGGGGTCACATTTTAAGGATAAGAGGTAGGCCATTTAGAACGTAGATGAGAAAAAACGTTTTTACCCAGAGAGTTGTGAATCTGTGAAATTCTCTGTCTCAGAAGGCAATGCGGGCCAATTCTCTAGATACTTTCAAGAGAGAGTTAGATAGAGCTCTTAAAGATAGCAAAAGGATATAGGGAGAAGTCATGAACGGAGTACTAATTGTGGATGATCAGCCATGATCATAGTGAATGGTGGTGCTGGCTCGAAGGGCTGAATGGCTTACTCCTGCACCACAATATTCAACCTCTCCTTGGCAAAGTCCGTGGTCCCTGCATGCTTCAAAAGATCCATCATTGTAACGGTGTCAAAGAATGCCTCTCCAGCGTGTTTAAATGACTACCGACCGGTGGCCCTCACCTCGGTTGTCATGAAATGCTTTGAGAGGCTAGTCAAGAAGCACATCTGCGCCCTCCTTCCTCGCAACATGGACCCACTACAGTTCGCATACCGTCCGAACAGGTCCACGGATGATGCGGTCTCCCAGGTTCTACACACCGCTCTCTCTCATCTGGACAGCCAGGGGGGCTATGTGAGGATGCTGTTCATTGACTTTAGTTCAGCATTCAACACAATAGTCCCCAGCAGACTGGTTGAGAAGCTGCTGGAACTGGGGCTTAGCACCCCTCTGTGTGCCTGGGTCCTGGACTTTCTCACTGCCAGGCCCCAAGTGGTCAGGATGGGGGAACACACATCTAGCTCCCTCACCCTGAACATAGGATCCCCCCAGGGCTGCGTCCTTAGCCCCCTACTGTACTCCCTGTACACACATGACTGTGGGGCCAGGTTCAGCTCAAACTCCATCATCAAGTTTGCTGATGACACTGTGGTGGTGGGCCGGATCTCCAACAATGATGAGAAGGCCTACCGGGAGGAGGTGGCTGATCTGGCACTCTGGTGTCAGGACAATAGCCTCCTCTTGAATGTCACTAAAACAAAGGAGCTGATTGTGGACTTCAGAAGGGCTAAACATCCAGGGACGTACACGCCACTGGAGATAGATGGGTATACTGTGGATAGGGTGAGCAGTTTTAAATACTTGGGAGTCTGCATCACAGAGGATTTGACGTAGTTTCGTTCGGTACTTCAGTACCGAATGACAAATAAAGCTCTGTTATACCTGTTATACCTGGCCGCACTGGTGGGTAAGGTTAAGCAGCGCCTTTACCACCTTAGACAATTGAGGAAATTCAGAGTGTCTCTGAGGATCCTTCATTGCTTCTACTCTGGGGCTGTAGAGAGCATCCTGTCCGGCAACATTACAGTCTGGTTTGGGAACAGCTCTGCCCAGGACAGGATGACCCTGCAGAGAGTAGTGCGTTCGGCAGAACGCACCATGGGAACTACACTCATCCCCCTGCAGGACCTATACATCAGGAGGTGCAGATCCAGAGCAAGCAAGATCATGAGGGACCCCTGCCACCCCAGTAACGGACTGTTCCAGATGCTACGATCAGGCAAACGCCTCCGCTGTCACGCTGCGAAAACGGGGAGGATGAGACGGAGCTTCTTCCCACAGGCCATCAGGACTGTCAACTTTTATAACCCCAGAGACTAAATTTTTGTCGACACTAATAGTAACTTATTAACTTTATTTATATGCTGTAACTGTAATTCTTTTATGTGCACAACCCGCAGGCATTGCCACTTTCATTTCACTGCACATCGTGTATGTGTATGTGACAAATAAATTTGACTTGACTATTGTCTATTGAAACACAATTCAAAACATCCCTCTTTAATGAGCTGCACAATTGTATTTTACGTTCAAGCCAAACTTGGGTTTGGCCACATATTGTTAACACAGCATTAGTTTAGCAATGGTGCCAGTGTTGACATGTCAGTGATACTCTGGCTGGCTCTCACCCAGCCAATAACGGTGTTACCTGGCCTCCTTTCCATCATCTGGTGAATCACGTCAACAACAGCATTAACATTTACTCTTCAATCAATTATTGTCATTATTTTGATTTCCGTCAGACTTTTGCTCCACACATGCCTACAAGGGCACTGCAGTGTGTACAACGCGACTACTTGCAGCTCTCAAATATCGGCAAATGCATTTGCAAGAACCAAAGTCTTCAGGTGATACTTTTATAGACGACGATATTTGGATTTTTTTTTCTCTCATGGATGTCAGTGTTCTACAACAGGAACTAAATTTGTTTATACTGCTTCTCATAGTGTCTCTCCAAAGATGAAATATTGCAGTCACTTACAATGGCTCGCACCTCTACATATTATTTCCATTCAATTTACAACCACAAACAAAACACATGTTGGAAAAAAAAGAGAAAATTTCACTACATCATGAAACATGCAAAACATACAAAAAAAGCAGTATAAACAAATTTAGTTTGGTTTAATTTAGTTTAACGTCACAGCACGGAAACAGGCTCTTCAGTCCACCGAGTCCACACCGACCAGCGATCCACGCACATAAACACTTCTTGCGCTTCCTTGTTAATCCCACTTTTAATCTCAGTGATGTTTTGGCTGACTTCTAAACAAGCAGAATTAAGGTCATAAGGTCATAAGTGATCTGGCCCATCAAGTCTACTCCGCCATTCAATCATGGCTGAACTATCTCTTCCTCCTAACCCCATCTTCCTGCCTTCTCCCCATAACCCCAGACAATCAAGTGGGAGTTGCCTATCTGATTGTAAATGGAGGTGGCCTGGCCATCCCTTTCCATGCACTCTTTCATCTGAAAAAACCCCCATTCTTTGCAGGCTTCCCCTCTCTGGAACCCAACCCAGCCATCCTGTTGTAGAACACTGACATCCATGAGAGAAAAAAAAAATCCAAATATCGTCGTCTATAAAAGTATCACCTGAAGACTTTGGTTCTTGCAAATGCATTTGCCGATATTTGAGAGCTGCAAGTAGTCACGTTGTACACCCTGCAGTGCCCTTGTAGGCATGTGTGGAGCAAAGGTCTGACGGAAATCAAAATAATGACAATAATTGATTGAAGAGTAAATGTTAATGCTGTTGTTGACGTGATTCACCAGATGATGGAAAGGAAGCTGTGTGTATAAAAACCGGCCAGGTAATACCGTTATTGGCTGGGTGAGAGCCAGCCAGAGTATCACTGACATGTCAACCCTGGCACCATTGCTAAACTAATGCTGTGTTAACAATATGTGGCCAAACCCAAGTTTGGCTTGAACATAAAATACAATTGTGCAGCTCTTGAAAGAGGGATGTTTTAAATTATGTTTCAATAGACAATAGGAATCTGTTTTGCATATTTCTCGGGAATCTGTTTTGCATATACAAAATTTGAATGTATGTAGAATGCTGGCCTTTTCAGAATTGATTGCTGTGCCCTCTCATACTTCCCTCTGCCCCTCTCCTACACATGTGAGGCAACGTTCAGGGTGGGGGTGGGCTGCGGCTATGGGGTAGGCCTCCTCATCATCAGAGGCTTTCACATCTGTGTGTAAATGTCCCTGGTGAGGTATATTTAAATAATTTAACTTAATAACATTTATAATATAAAATAACCCATAAATTGAATGAATGACACCATAAAATACTGGCATTTTACTGGAAAAAGTAAAATAAGGTAAAATAAGGTGAAGTATTTCCTGCAATTTTTTCCTCTTAGATTTGGCGTTCTCGTCATGCAGATGGGGAATTTTACAGCCCTGGCATAAAGCAGGGTGCTAGATGAAAAGTGCAGCATGCACCTTTCTGCATCGTGTCCAGTATTTTGCACTAGACTCATCGATAGCTCCAGCAGTGGAACAAGAGAGAGACGTGTTGGCACCTGAGCTGCGGGACATTTCAGACTTCCATATTTGGCCGAGCATGTGTGAAAGCCCGAAACAAATTGAGTCCTGAATACCTGAGAGTCAAAGTTTCCCAATGGATCCATTGACTGTCAGGCACTTTTATTTGCCCTTTAATTTTCCTTCCCTGCCAGTCAAATTTCAATGACGGGTGTACTTCCACAAACTGTTACTTAATTAACCAACTAGAAATGAAAGATTCTTCAATGACTTTTCATTTGTAGTGTTACTGGGATTTGAAAGGAATAACAGCAAGCGTGTGAAAACAGGTCTAGAAATTGGATCAATTTTGACACATTATTAAAAAGCACACATAAAGCAATTTAACTCAGCATCGACTTCATGAAAAATCATTTCCAAATGTGTCAATGGGGAGCACTTTGGAGATAGCGACCATAACTATATATATTTCAAAGTAGTGATGGAAAAAGACAGGGAATAAAGGCCTTAAGTTGGAGGAATGCCAACTTCAGTAAATAAGACAATACCTGGCAAAAATGCCCTGGGAGCAGCAAAGATACACTGGGAGCAACCGGGAGATACGGTGGGAAGCATTCAATTGAAAAATAGCAAAAATCCAAGGCCAAACCTGGTCCTTTAAGGGTGAAAGTGCAGGGAACCCTGGCTGTCAAGCGACATTGAGGATTGGAAAAAGAGAAAAAGGAAGCTTATTTAGAGGCTGTAGTGTTTAATAGCCTGATGTAGGGAATTGTAGGGAAGAAGCTGCTGCTGTACCTGGACATTACAGTTTTCAGGTTCCTATATCTTCTTCCTGATGACAGTGGCGGCACGGTGGCGCAGCGGTAGAGTTGCTGCCTTACAGCAAATGCAGCGCCGGAGACTCAGGTTCGATCCTGGCTACGGGCGCCGTCTGTACGGAGTTTGTACGTTCTCCCCGTGACCTACGTGGGTTTTCTCCAAGATCTTCGGTTTCCTCCCACACTCCAAAGACGTACAGGTATGTAGGTTAATTGGCTGGGCAAATGTAAAAAGTGTCCATAGTGTGTGTAGGATAGTGTTAATGTGCAGGGATCGCTGGGCGGCGCGGACCCGGTGGGCTGAAGGGCCTGTTTCCGCGCTGTATCTCTAAATCTAAATCTAAAATCTAAATCTGAAAGCGTAGCCAGGATGGTATGGGTTTCTGACAATGCTGGCTCCTTTTTTCAGCCAGTAACTTCTGTAGATCCCTTTGATGGTGGGGAGATCAGTACCCATGATGGACTGGGCAGTGTTCACCTCTTTCTGCAATAGGCATAGGCAACGTTCTAAGTGAATACTTTTCATTGGTATTCAGAAAGAAAAGAGGCTTCGGTGGGGATAGGTGACCAAGATACGCCATCTATACTAGTCTGAGTTTGACCCATATACCTTTAAACCTTTCCTGTCCATGTAGCTGTCCAAATGTTTTTTAAATGTTGATATTGTATATGCCTCAACCACTTCCTCACACATTTCGTTTCATAATCATACGACCCTCTGAGTGAAAAAGTTGATCATTGGGATCCTATTATCTCTCTCCCCTTTCACCTTAAACCCATGCCCCTAACCTGGGAAAAAGACAGTACGTTCACCCTATCAATGGCCCAAAGTTGTGGATGGGCTGCCTCACAATACGTTGAAGGTAGAGGTGGATATATTTTTAATTAGGAAGGAAGAGAGTTGAGTGCAGGGAAGTGCTGCTGAGCTAAGGACTTACAATTTCAGACATACTTTTGTTGAATTGCAAAGCAGGGATGAAGGCCAGTTAGCCTTTTTCTGGTTCTGTTTCTTAGGTCCTCAAAAGCCTTTACAGGGTGGCACAGTGGCACAGGGCCAGAGACCCAGTTTCGATCCTAAAACTTGACTGCTGTCTGTGTGGGGTTTGCACATTCTCGGTGTGTGTGTTTCATTCGGGTGCTCTGATATCTTCCCACATTCCAAAGACACATAGGAAAGATGTTGTCAAGCTGGAAAGGGTACAGAGAAGATTTACAAGGATGTTGTCAGGGCTAAAGGGTTGGAGCTATAGGAAGAGGTTGAGTAGGCTGGGACTCTATCCTTTGGAGCCCGGGAGGATGAGGGGTGATCTATTGAGGTATATAAAATCATGAGAGGAATAGATCTGGTAGATGCACAGGGTCTCTTGCCCAGAGTAGGTGAATCTAGGACCAGAGGACACAGGTTTAAGGTGAAGTGGAAAAGATTTAATAGGAATCTGAGGAGTAACTTTTTCACACAAAGGGTGGTGGGTGTATGGAACAAGCTGCCAGAGGAGGTAGTTGAGGCAGGGACTATCCCAGCATTTAAGAAACAGTTTGACATGTACATGGGTATGACAGGTTTGGAGGGAAATGGACCAAATGCGGGCAGGTGGGACTGGTGTAGCTGGGACATGTTGGCTGCTGTGGGCAAGTTGGGCCGAAGGGCCTGTTTCCACACTGTATCACTCTTTGACTCTATGACTTGTGGGTTTGTAAGTTAATTGGCCTCTCTAAATTGCCCCTAGTTTCTAGGGAGTGGGATAACATAGAACTAGTGTGAAGGGTTGGTATGGACTTGGTAGGCCAAAGGGCCCTTTTCCATGCTGTATCTCCAGGGTTGCTAACTTCATCACTCCTAAATATGGGACAAAGTGACGTCACAGCCCTGCGCACCATGTGACCTCACCCAGCCAGTGGTCATGTGCTCCCACTCCACCAATGGCGGCTGCCAGGGCCGGGTGGCCGCCATTGGTGGAGCGGGAGCACGTGGCGGCTGGCTGGGTGAGGTCACGTGGGGTGCGGGGCGGTGACGTCACCCTTTGTCCCTTACTTGGGAGTGAGGATGTTGGCAACCCTACTAATACGGGCAAGGGCGGTCCCGTACGGGACAAACCAATTTAGCCCAAAACACGGGATGTTCCAGCTATTACGGGACAGTTGGCAACCCTATGCATCTCTAAACTCTAAACTGAACACTGTGACTTTATGCAGTTTGTGGACTCTTTTATAAGCACACCCAAAGTGGAAATTGTCTCACGGTTCAGTTTTTGCAGATTTCAATATATGCCTATTTTTCTGACTCTTTCTGTAAATTAATCTGTCACATGTAACTAGACTACGCAACATGAATAATAATTCCGGCTCATTAAACAACTTCAAATAGCAGAGACATTCATACTACCACACGCAGTAATAAAACTCTGCGAGATGGTATGAGCCTTGGACTACTGGGAACTCAAGGCAATGAGACAGTTTTACATACTTTCAACAGGCACTGTCACACTGAAATATATATAAATATTAAAATAATAAAAATCAAATGTTAAAGACATTTACTGCAATAATATTAAACTGCCACAATTAAAAAATTATTTCTAACCAACATTTTTCAAATATCCTCTCATTTTAATTCTTACTCATTTACTTTTTTTTTGTTTGTTTTTAGTAGGTTTCCCGTTATACTAATTATCTAATCGGCACGGTAGCGCAGCGGTAGAGTTGCATGCAGAATGCAGCGCCGGAGACTCAGGTTCGATCCTGACTACGGGTGCTGCACTGTAAGGAGTTTGTACGTTCTCCCCGTGACCTGCGTGGGTTTTCTCCGAGATCTTCGGTTTCCTCCCACACTCCAAAGACGTACAGGTATGCAGGTTAATTGGCTGGGTAAATGTAAAAATTGTCCCTAGTGGGTGTAGGATAGTGTTAATGTACGGGGATCGCTGGGCGGCACGGTGAAGCATGGTGAAGCTTACAGAACATATCTACCATAGCCACTACTCAGAACAATCAAAGAGGAACATACCACAATACATTTGATTCCCTTTTATGGAAAGCGATGTGTTATTCTCACATTAGTTAGATATAAAAACAAAATCAAGCAGGCCATTCGGCCTCTCCTGCCCATACCATCATTCATTAAGATAATGGCTAATAGCAATGCAATTTTCCTGCACTAGCCCATGATCGCCTGATGTCCTAAAACCGATCATCTCTGCTTAGAATTAGCTGACCCTCTACAGTCCCCCGGGTACAGAATTCCAAAGATTCGCACCCACTCCTGATTCATGATTTGGGACAAGGGCACTTTAATTTATTTACCTAAACAAATTGGAAACCTGCATTTGATTAGTACTGGTGTCAGGGGTGATGGGGCGAAGGCAGGAGAATGGGGTTGAGAGGGAAAGATAGAGCAGCCATGATTGAATTGGAGGGGTAGACTTGGTGGGCCGAATGACCTTATTCTGCTCAACTTTTGCCAAAATTAATTTCTCATCATCTCAGCCCCGTATGGTTCGTCCCTTACTATTAGATAGTCACCCTTGGTTGTTGACACATCAGTTAATGGAAACACCCATCCTTGTAGGAGACTGAGGGGTGACCTCATAGAGGTGCATAATATCATGAGGGCGTAGGTACGGTGAATGCAGTCATTTTCCCAGGGACGGGGATCAATAACTAGATGACATTGATTTAAGGTAAGAGGGAAACAATTTAAAAGGCAACTTCTTCACACAGAGGGTGATTGATATATGTAACAAGTTGCCAGAGAAAGTGGTAGAGGCAGATACAATAACTATATTTAAAACATATTTAGAAAGGTACATGGATAGGATATGTCCAGAAGTTTATAAATTCATGAGTCATTGGTGGGGAATTAGGCCATTCGGCCCATCGCATTTCCTCCACCAACAAATCACGGCTGATCTATCTTTCCCTTTTAACCCCATGTAAATACGGGCCGAATGTGGGCAGATGAAACTAGCTTAGCTAGGCATCTTGGTTGGCATGGATAAGTTGGACAGAAAGGTTTGTTTCCCTGCTGTTTTACTCTATGACATTGTTGGAATGACCTTTCTCTCTTTACAAGTCCTGCCTGATATGTTAAGTGTCTCCAGCATTCTCTGTTCTTATTTCAGGTTTTCAACATCTGCAGCTGCTTGCATTTTGCTGAATTAAAAATCTTCTCATTGCACAACATGAAATCTAAAATACGTATAAATCTGAAGAAGGGTCTCGACCTGAAACGTCACTCATTCCTTCTCTCCAGAGACGCTGCCTGTCCCGCTGAGTTACTCCAGCTTTTTGTGTCTATCTTCAGTTTAAACCAGCATCTGCAGTTCCTTCTTGCACATAAAATCTAAAATAGTCTACTTCCTCACTGGATAGTCAGTACCCTTATCTACAAAACAATCTCTTGTATAATCACGAGCTTGTGTTTTGTACATTGTTTGCTAATTTAGTTTGCCTAGTCTATATATAAACTAAAGTTCACTATAATTATTTTATAACCCTTGTTACATGTGCCTTTAAACTTCTGACTTATACCAGGCCCTACATTATTACTGAAGATAGGCACAAAATGCTGGAGTAACTCAGCGGGACAGGCAGCATCTCTGGAGAGATGTCCCTCATATTTCGCTTGGGCAGCTTATACCCCAGCGGTATGAATATTGTCTTCTTTAACTTCAAGTAACCCTTGCTTTCTCCCTCTCTCCATCCCTCCCCTTTCCCAATTCTCTGACCAGTCTGACTGTCCCTGATTACATTTTATCTCTGTTTGCTTTGTTGTTACCTTCTCCTAGCTAACAATGATCTGTTCCACATTTTCTTTGATTTCCCCCTTTGATGTCTCGTTCTCACACCTTACACTTCCTTATTCTCCCCCTCCCCTTCCCCTGACTCTGCCTGAAGAAGGGTCTCGACCTGAAATGTTACCCATACCTTCTCTCCAAAGATGCTCCCTGTCCCGCCTTGTTATCCCAGCATTTTGCGTTTATCGTTGGTGTAAACCAGCTTCTGCAGTCCTTCCCATATTAGTACTATTGTTTAACAAATGTATCCACACTGTAAAATAATAAGCCTATACTTCATTAATAACCTTTGGATTTCATTGTTCACTGCAGAGAGGAAGTTGCCAATGACTTTGTAATAAAGGTGAATAACTTACTATTAAATATTAAATATGTGCCTGAATGATTTGCGTTCATAATTAAATACATTAGGTTGTATTTATCTGTCTATTTGCCATTCAATACAGTTGCACTTTATTGTTGGATTGCAAGAAACATTACTTGGAGGCCCAGGATGTTTTGGCATCATATCACAATACATTATATTTACATGATTCGACATTCATCTGTGATAATCTAACTGAAAAAGTTAATTGTTTAAAAGATGATACTGAAGTATGTGTGTTATTTCAGAGTGAGAAACTTACAATTAAACAGACCGACACAGAAAAAATGTTTGATTCAAGACAGGATATGGAGTCTATAATGACAACATTTATAGAACTAATTTCTTGTTTAGTTTCGTGCAGTTACACTAAAAACATGTGGAACTATGAGAATTTATATAATTGTCAACTTAGATATAGTTTTGTTCTTAAATTCTCCCATTTTTCTTACTTTAAGTTTTCAGCTTTGAAATGTTATGGAATATAGAGTCAATAGCTTTGCTATCAGAGAGGGTTTAAATAATGCAGAGAATTAAAGGGAATGGTCTTTCTGTGAACTTTGACAACTAAAAATCTATCTCATGTATTATTGTGTTTATCTCTCTTAATTGGTAAGTACAAGAGAATTACAGCCCTAAGTCACATTTAAATTACTAGGTGAATTTATTTGACTAAAGATGTACAAAAAAATAACTAACCATGCATGAAAATCATTTGCATTTATATACTGCCAGCCTTCTTTCTAACACAAGGAAAGGAAAATACTATGCCACATTCCGATAGGTGACATACTTTGTATGGAATGGTCTGAAGAAGGGTCTCGACCCGAAACGTCACCCATTCCTTCTCTCCCGAGATGCTGCCTGAGCTGCTGAGTTACTCCAGCATTTTGTGAATAAATCGATTTGTACCAGCATCTGCAGTTATTTTCTTATACTACTTGTATGGAATGGTGTTTTATATACTTTTTTTAATTCTTTTTTATTGCTTACGACTATTGAACTAAAATAAGAACTTTAAGCTCCATCTTCTAAAAGTTAACTGTACCGTAGAATATTTACAGAGATGTAAATATTGTAGGCTAGAAGACCAGCTCAATTTGAATAACTAGATGTTCAAAAATAACAGTTCAAGTTATGGCTGGTACAATTAAGTCATGGAGTCGTACTGTACGGAAAGAGGTCCTTCAGCCTAATTTGTCCATGCCGACTATTCTGAAAGCAGCTGGCTTTTCAATTCTGTACAGAGTAAGACTGGATTCAAAACAACTACACCAAAATCACAGAGGTGATACACAGAAACATAGAAAATAGTTGGGGGAGTCCAGAACCAGGGGCCTGGTCTAAGAATAAAGGGGAGGCCATTTAAAACTGAGGTGAGAAGAAACTTTTTCACCCAGAGACTTGTGAATTTGTGGAATTCTCTGCCACGGAAGGCAGTGGAGGCCAATTCACTGGATGAATTTAAAAGAGTTAGATAGAACTCTAGGGGCTAGTGGAATCAAGGGATATGAGAAAAAGGCAGGCACACGTTACTGATTGTGGATGATCAGCCATGATCACAATGAATGTCGGTGCTGGCTCAAAGGGCCAAATGGCCTCCTCCTGCAACTATTTTCTATGTTTCTATGTTTCTAAAATAGATGCAGGAGTAGGCCATTCGGCCCTTTGAGCCAGCACCACCAATCAACATGATCATGGCTGATCATCCAAAACCACACTTTTTGTCTCCCCTACCTGCACCTCAACCCCACAGCAACCCTGATCAGAATGATCAGCCATGATCACATTGAATGGCGGTGCTGGCTCGAAGGGCCGAATGTCCTCCTCCTGCACCTATTGTCTATTGTCCATTGTCTATTGATCCGAACTGACTGGAGATATTCCCGTTGTTCTATTAAGCACTGCCCCAACCTTTTCTTCAATTTAAAAGTAGCCTTTTTTTCTCCAAGAAGACATTCAGATCCCTTTGCAGCATTCAGTAACCCCCATCTCAACAGTAATGGGCATTACGCAGTGGCATGGCTGGTAGAGCTGCTGCTGCACAGCACTGGAGGTTCAAGTGCAATCATAAAGTCAGATACAGTCTGTGTGAAGTTTGCACATTCTCCCCTTATGCATATGAGTTCGTCTGGGTGATCCAGTTTCTTCACACATCCCAAAAGTATCATGCTTTGGTAGCTTAATTAGCGACTGTAAATTGTCCTGGTGTGCAGGTGAGTGGTAGAATCTGGGAAGAGTTGTGGGGAGAATAAAATTATGATTAATGAAGGATTAGTGTAAAAGGCTGACAGATGGCAGCCAAAGGGCCTGTTTCCCGGCTGTATTCTCTGTGAACTATGCACACTCTTTAAATAGATAACTTCACATTTTCCCAAGTTATACTTAGATCATCTATTTTTACATAGAAATTGCGAATAAATAATTTTTGGGCGTGATTTGAGTCTCACCCATCAGGATAGAGAGTGGGCTCATCTTGGCATGATTCACTCTTGTATGGTTGCCATTTTCTGAGCATCATTTGATGGGTCAAATGGCCCAATTCTACACCTATCACATGATAATTTGCGAGCAGGGAAACACCATCAAGTGTGTATGACATTCACTTCTATCATACTGATAGAAATTAAACGAATGAAGTCTATCTTCTATATCTTCTATCCTCACTCATGGTCAAATTAGAAGCAAACTTCACAAGAAATTACTGAGCAGATGTGAATTAAAGTGTCCTGTTGGAGATATTGCTATTTTGCTCTCTGCGTGTGCCTGACTACTGCTCTGTGCTCTGCAAATGTCAATGCTTGGTCTCATGCTGCTTACTGAAAAAAATGAGAAGACATGTACAGTACATGCTGTGATCTCTGCAGGCTTGTGAGTCCATGGCTCACAGCAGCATGGATCCGCAAATGGGAAAAGATCAACTGGCATCGGTGACTGAAGTGGGAGGGAGGGGAAGATTGTGTCGCCACCGACATTCAACAATCCCCCAGGTCTGTTTTCCCTCACCTCTACGGCAGCTTTTTGATTCTGCACTAAGGCTGCCTTGGATATTGTACCATGGCTATCATATCGATATTCAGCGGTCAGTGCAGGAATAAACAGCATCTTTAGTTTTTCAATAATGCTGTCATCAGGAAATGCACAAGCATTGTGCTAAAACTGCGGGAAGGGGGAGGAACATTTTAACCATTTCTCATGTGTACATTTAATTTGTATAAGTCTGTCAGGGTGCCTGGGCTAACCCCATGTAATGCTCCAAGAATAGGTGATATTCAATTTCCACGCACTGGTGCCCAATTGACTTTTCATCCTACAATGGTAATATACTCGGTCTCTTTACCCAGGTTATTTTATTAAATAATAAGTAGTTGAGACCAGTTCTGATTCCTATGTTACACCTTAGGTTACAGTTTACCAATCTGAACATTATACATTTACCTGAACCCTCGGCTCGGTTAGTTATCCAAAGCTCCATCGTTGACACTATGTTATCCCGGTATCCTGAGTTCTAACGTGTGGCACTTCATCAAATGCACTTTGAATAGTCAAAATACATTACATCCACTGGTTTATCACACTGCTCATTATATCCTCAAACATGCTTTCCCTTCTTAACACCATATTGATTTTGCTTAAATGTACTATGAACTTCCAAATCTTATGCTGTGCCTTCCTTCAAAATGCGTTCCTTCATTTTCCACATGCCAGATGTCAGGCTTATGAGTCTAAAGTTTCCTGCTTTCTTTTTCTCTTCTTTCTTGAATAGGATGTTGTGTTGAATGGTGGTACCTTGAGCAAAAAACAAAATGTTGGAGGGTCTCAATGGGTCAGGCAGCATCCGTCGAGGGAAATGAACAGATGGCATTTTGGGCCAGGACCTTTCTTCAGACAGATGAAGTAGAGAGAAGATAGTTGGTAGAAAGTCATGAGGGGAAGGGGTGGGACAAGAGCCAGAGATATGTGGATCCAGATGAGGAAGTGTTATATTTCTGGTTTTCCCATCCACTGGGACATTTTTTAAGAAATAGAGAATTTTAGAAATTCACAACCAATGAATCCATCATTTGAACAACAATTATTTTATAGAGAATGAAGCATATCAAGTCCAACAAACTTGTCAGTGTTTAGTTCTATTAATTTGCTTAACACCTTTTCAATGGCAAATATGATTGTTTTAACTTCCCTGTTTAAAGGTATTGGTATTTGTTTATTATTGCCGCATGTACCAAGATACACTGGAAAAAATAGTTTTGCATGCTATCCAGGCAAATCATACTGAACATGAACACATTAGGTAGTGCAAAAGAGAATACAAACAGAGTACAAACTATAGTGTTACTGCCACAGAGAGAGTGCAATAAAAAACAAACTTTTGCTCGTTGATTTACGCTTTTATCAGGATGCTTTCAGTGTTTCCCTTCGTGAAGAAAAACAAATATTTGTTCCGGGTCTGGGCCATTTCCTTATTTCCAACTATGAATTTGTAAGTCTTACCTCTTAAGATGTAACATTCACTTTGGTTACACTTTTTACATAAACTTGTAGAATGATGTTTTTCATTGAATCATGAATTGTTAGAAAAACAGAGGCTTCTAATTGTGTCACCTGAGCTGTTCCTGACTCTTTCATAGACACAGCATTGGCAATTCACGAATAAACTTTTTTTTCTTTCAGGCATGGCTCTCAAGTGAATGGATTATGATAGCAACAGGGGGCATTCTTCGTATTACTGCCAGGACAAACAATTCCTTCCAATCTTGTCGGCGTACAAATAAATACAGAAGGAAAGTATCCAAAACAACAAAAAATAATGTGGTAATATTGAAAGCCAAATTGAAACTGTGTTCTATTCCAGGGCTAATTACTGCATTTGGGATCTTGGTAATGTTGGGAGGAATTGTAATGGTAATAATGGGTTATTGGCCCCTAGCTTATAAGATTTGCAAAACCATATCTCATAATGCCACGAGCAATAATATGACAGCAGAGACCACAACCTTGGAGATTATTTCTGGATTTATGGCTGGCTCTGCACAGTCTGACAAGCTGAAGATTTTTGGACCATTGGTTATAGGAATTGGAATATTTCTCTTCATCTGTGCCAACGCAGTTCTTCATGAAAGTAGAGACAAGAAAACTAAGATAATTAACATGCAAGATATCTATTCTACGGTGATAGATATTCAGAGCAAAGAGAAAAAGGCATATGGTCCTAATGGAGTTGTGAATTATGTGCAGTGCAAAAGTATGTATAATCTGAAACTTCCAGATTCCCACAACACAGTAAAATTGGCTGAAGGTGCATGTCAGTCACCTACTGCAGATGATATAAAAACGATGTGATCTAATTAAAAAGAAAAACAGGAACATTGCAATTACTTTGAAAAGCAGGAACGATTTAACCTCCAAGAAAAAATGACATTATCATGGAGTACTTACAGAAAAAAAATATTAAGAATAAAAGAAAGAAAATGCCCACATCAAATGGATCTGAATACCATGTTACTTTTGTTGATAATCTTATTCCCCCCACAAGGGCAATGAACAGATCAGTTTACAACAGCGAAGACACAAGATCTTCCAATGATAATAAAGCACAGATGTAAAAAAAATATGAATAGTTTGAATAAAACCTGATCATATACATCCATCATTTCTACTGACATTTCTTTCTAGAGAGAATGAAGGCTAGTACATCATCCCAGAGCAACAATTGGATTAATTTGAAAAAACAGTGCCTCAGCTGAATGTTTTCAATTCAATAAAGATGGCATCAAGGATGCAACTTCAAATGTTGTCTGGTTTGATCATATTCAACTGATATCCATCAAACTCTTGTAAAGAGTCGCACTCTCATCGAGAACAATAGTTCCCTCAACATTTTATGTCTTTATTTCTATCCTCCAGACTTTAGAAACCACCCTTCCCAATAACAATATTCACCGAGAAGAAACCTTCAGTAGGTCACAGTCAGATGACGGTTTGTGGTCAGGAAGTCAAGGATCCAATGGCAGAGGGGTTGCCTTCTCCTAGGTCCAGGCTTTTGGAGATGAGTTTGGTTCAGATTATAGTGTTAAAGACACAGTCAATAAACTGGGGTCTCCATAGATGTCCTTGTTATCTGTTTGTTCAAACAAAAAGTGAAAAGTCTTGATAATAATATCTGCCATGAACCTATTATGATGGTAGGTGAGCTGTGGTAGAGCTAGTGTGTGAGGGACTGGAGTTAATCTGTGCCATGACCAATCTCTCAAAACACCATGATGGTGGATGTCAGAACCACTGATAGTAGTCATTAATGCTGGCCATGAGACAAGGGAGCAAGTACTTTGAAGTCTCGTATATTGTTGAAACATTCATTTTTCTTACTGATTTATGTTATCAAGGATTACAACAGAAACCTGCTTGAGCATTACATTTATTTATTGCATCGTTTGTGCTAATTAGATTCCCATTTAATTCATCAATAACACTATCAATGTACGAAAGAATATATACAAAGCCATTCCCTTTGACTTCTTTTTAATGCTGGCTATCTCACTTTTCTTTGGCACCAGGACGATTGTGGCCTTAAAATAGGAGGGAACATCAGAATGGTGCAGGGTTAAAGGTAACTGAATATTCCTGTCACCTGGTCCACTGAGACTCTGAGGACGTGACTGGGAACACCACCCATGCCAGTTGCTTTCCATGGGTTCACTCTCAGGAAGACCTATCTAACATCTGCAGCAGTGACCGTGGGTACAGGTGTGCCCAAGACTCGGGGAGAGTGATATCATTCCACTGGCCTTCTTTATTTTTAGTTTTTTTAATTTTAGAGATACAGCGTGGAAACAGGCCCTTTGGCCCACTGAGTCAGTGCTGACCAGCAATCCCCGCACATTAACACTATCCTACACATACAGGGGACAATTTACACTTATTACAAGCCAACTAACTTACATACCTGTACGTCCTTGGAGTGTGGGAGGAAACCGAAGATCTCGGAGAAAACCCACACGGTCACGGTGAGAACGTACAAACTCCGTACAGACAGCACCGCTCATCACCTGGCCAATACCATGCCTACAGTGAAGCATGGTGGTGGCAGCATCATGCTGTGGGGATGTTTTTCAGTGGCAGGAACTGGGAGACTACTCATGATCGACAGAAAGATGAACAGAGTAAAGTACAGAGAGATCCTTGATGAAATCCTGCTCGAGAGCGTTCTGGACCTCAGACTGGGCCGGAGGTTCACCTTCCAACAGGACAACGACCCAAAGCACACAGCCAAGACAATGCAGGAGTGGCTTCATGACTAGTCTGTGAGTGGCCCAGCCAGAGCCCGGACTTGAACATCTCTGGAGGAACCTGAAAATAGCTGTGCATCGATGCTCTCCATCCAACCTGACAGAGCTTAAAAGGATCTGCAGAGAAGAATGGGAGAAATTACCCAAATACGGATGTGCCAAGCTTGTAGCGTCATACCCAAGAAGACTTGAGGCTGTAATCGCTGCCAAAGGTGCCTCAACAAAGTACTGAGTAAGGTTTTGCAGGGCAATCGCTGTAGCGCTGTAACCCTTGAGTGCGCTGGTCATCACAGGAATGGAGAGGAGAAGAGCCATCAAGAATACCACAGAGGCAGCGGAGAAAGCCTCGAGATCAGGAGAGGATCTGGATCAGGAGAGGAGGTTCATGGGGTGGAGCGAATGCCACCTGAACACAAGTTGTGGTCTGATCAACCACGGCTGGGTCGCCCTGGCGAGGGTGTCTGATGTTGAAAGACCTGAAACACCCAAGGATCCCAAGTTACATCATGTTCAAGAGCATCAAGAGATGTATTTTTCAATCAGTAAAGGGTCTGAGTGAGTACTTATGTAAATGTGATATTTCAGTTATTTCTTTTTAATTACTTTGCAAACATTTCCAAACACCTGTTTTGCCTTTTTATTATGGGGTATTGTGTGTAGATTGATGATTAAAAAAAAAGAATTTAATTCATTTTAAAATAAGACTGTAACGTAGCAAAATGTGGAAAAAGTGAAAGGGCCTGAATACTTTCTGAATGCACTGTATGATGAGCGTTTGTTGGCACTGGGCCTGTACTCGCTGGAGTTTAGAAGAATGAAGGGGGACCTAATTGAAACATACTGAATAGTGAAAGGCTTGGATAGACTGGATGTGGAGAGGATATTTCCACTAGTGGGAGAGTCTAGGACTAGGCATAGCCTCAGAATTAAAGTACATTCTTTTAGGAAGGAATTGAGGGGAAATTTCTTTAGCCAGAGGGTGGTGAATCTGTGGATTTCTTTGCCACAGAAGGGTGTGGAGGTCAAGTCAATGGATATTTTTAAGGCAGAGATACTGTATATTCTTAATTAGTACAGGTGTCAGAGGTTATGGGGAGAAGGCAGGAGAATGGGGTTAGGAGGGAGAGATAGATCAGCCATGACTAAACGGCGGAGTAGACTTGTTGGGCCGAATGGCCTAATTTTACTCCTATTCCTTATGACCTTATGACAGAGGAACGAAGTGTATCAATATTATACTTTGAAATTTGGTATATCTTTGAATCATTCCTTTTTTCTTATGGATTTGCTGTATATAGTCCAATTGTTAAGGATTAAGACAGAGATTTGCTTGAATTATATTTACTTATATAATTTATGCTAATTAAATTCTCAATTAATTAATTAATAACATTGCTAATGTATCAAATAATATATTCAAAGCCTCCCTTTGACTTTTTTTTGTTCTTACTGTATATTTCCAGATAGTTAAATAAAAAAGAAAATGGGAAAGAGAACTGGGTCATATCAGAGTAATACTGTAAAAACTAAAGATGTTGTATTTTTAAATTCTACACCTAATTATTTTAAGTGCCCCCTTTAGTTATATGTTGATATTACAACAGTACAATCATGACTGGTAAATATTGATGAAATATGAATATTTAATTCAATGTCACGGTTTGTGAATTGAATTGATCCATGAATGCCCAGGAGTTATAGCAGACTAAAAGTTAAAACTGATGATGTGCCTAATTATTATAGATGGGAGAAAGTTACTGAACTTAGATAACAATCACAGTACTAGGAAAGACACAAAATTAATAAGCCTGAAGACTTTCAATTACATGTTCTTTTTCTCTCTTTTTGCACTGACTAACAAAATCAATTCTCAGAAAATGCAATTAATGCCTTCATTGTTCACTCCTTACAATGGATCTGGGTACACAGAATCAGTACTTTATGAAACATGATGTTTTCTGGATACTGTTACAAAAGAGCAATTTGTAAAGGCAATGGTCCTAGGTGCCCATTCTGCTTCAGTTATTGTGAACAGGAGAAGTTTGGGATATAGTCTCAAGGAGCTGATCTGGTCTGTGGACTGAGGGCATCAACAGGGAGGAGTGAGAGTGGGAGCCTTTACTGCTCATGATGAGATAAAGAAAGAATCCATCTGAAGGAAGATCCAAATTTAGGACCCTTTAAAAACGTGTAAAGCCTACATTATTTACAAATCTTTTGCACTGTTATCTTCTAATGCTCTTACCGAGCAGCTTCTGTGAGCATGTACAGTACATCATTAGAATCATGAGAGTTCCAGCTCAAATAATTCAACGATTCTTTATTATCACACTACATACGTACAGTCTTGTGTTTGCATACAGTTCACTCAAGTATTGCTATACCTGGACACAATTGTTAGTTCATACAAAATGCATAGAAATCGTCCAGCTGAGACCGCATGCAAGAGTTGCCAGGTTGGGCGCCAGGCCAGTCTACACGCTCAATCTTCCGAAACTGTGCCCAATCCAGGCAAGGTCCAAGCTGCTGCAGGACGTCCAGCCGTCGCCTCCATCTGGATCATCCAGCGAGCTGTCATCCCTCTCCTTGTCCAGCCACCTTCAGCTTTTGTGTCCTGGGGGCGCTTCCTGCAGCCAACCTTAAGGGTGCGTAAGGTAAGACCCTGGTTCACTCTCTGACTGGCCCTCATTTTTACGACTGCCATCGCAAACTCCCGCAAATCCCCCTTTCCGGTTCTCGGGGAATGAGCCAGGGCCGGGTCGACGGTTTTCCGCTGCAGGCCGCGGTCCACCGATCCTTCTCCTGGCCGCGCGGCCCACCGTTCTTTCAAAGAGCACCAAGTACCTCATCGTAACATTGAGCCAAATCTTTTTTGTCTGTTATTCCCTCACCATCCGCCTGCCGTCTCAGATCAAGGTGAAGAGTGCTGGGGATGGTCTGTGCTCTTCAGTTACAGCAAGACAACCAGTAAGATCCAAGCCCCCAACATCAATTGTTATCATAGTGATCTGCATTGGTATTTAACCAACCTGATCTCCCGGTGGCTGAGCACTTCAACCCCTCCCATTCCCAGTCTGACCTTTCTGTCATGGGCCTCCTCCAGTGCCATAGTGAAGCCCACCGGAAATTGGAGGAACAGCACCTCATATTTCACCTGGGCAGCTTGCAGCCCAGTGGTATGAACATTGACTTCTCCAACTTTAGATAGTTCCTCTGTCCCTCTCTTCCCCTCCCCCTTCCCAGATCTCCTACTGTCTTCCTGTCTCCAACTACATCCTTTCTTTGTTCCGCCCCCCTGACATCAGTCTGAAGAAGGGTCTCGACCCGAAACATCACCCATTCCTTCTCTCCTGAGATGCTGCCTGACCTGCCGAGTTACTCCAGCATTTTGTGAATAAATACCTTGCATTGGTATTACAATAATTATCCCTATGCAAAACCTCTGAAGGTGAATATTTTTAAGTTCCACATTGATTATTATTCTAATTGTTGAGATATTTTGCTTACCATCAACAGTGTTTATATCCCCACAATCATCTGGATTGGAACCATCATCAAGTTCGCGGATGACACGACTGTGGTTGGACTCATCTCAGAAGGAGATGAGACAGCCTATAGGGATGAAATCCAAAGGCTGGCAGCATGGTGTTCAGTGAACAATCTGGTCCTGAACTCCTCCAAAACAAAGGAACTTATAATTGACTTTAGGAAAACCAGTGGAGATTACGACCCACTCTACATCAATGGGGTCTGTGTGGAAAGGGTACCAGCTTTCAGGTTCCTGGGTACGCACATCGCAGAGGATCTCACCTGGTCTACCAACACCATCACCACAGTAAAGAAGGCACAGCAGAGACTCCACTTCCTGAGGATCCTCAGGAAAACCAACCTGCAGGAGAAGCTCATGTTGTCCTTCTATCGCTGCTCCATCGAGAGTGTGCTGGCATACTGTATAACCACATGGTATGCCAGCTGCTCAGAAAAGGACAGGAAGGCCCTTCAGAGGGTCATCACGACGGCCCAGAAAATCATCGGCTGCTCACTGCCCTCCCTGGAGCACCTGTTCAGCCTACGCTGCCTCAGTAGAGCAGGCAAAATAATAAAAGATCCATCCCACCCCGGCCACCGTCTGTTTGTTCATCTGCCCTCTGGTCGACGTTTCAGGTCGATAAAATCCCGAACAAACAGACTTAAGAACAGTTTTTACCCCAGGGCCATACGAGAACTGAACACTACCTTTGCACTAGGCAACACTAAAAAATCTTTGTACTTAACATAATTGTATTTAATTGTATTTATGTATTTATTTGTTTTTGCATTTATTGCATATATGTTTGTACGCACCGTCAGGATTGGCTATTTTTTAATTTCGTTGTACTCGTTGCAATGACAATAAATGAATATTATTATTATTATTATTATTATTATTAAGAATAATACTTACTGCACTCCATCTTCAAAGTCAGACAAATATCAGCCATATTTCTAGCGCAGTGTTTTTGTTTGTTGACAGAGACTGCAATCAGAAGTTTACTATAATTATGGAACTAAAGGCAAGCTGGTCTCCCCACCTGCCAGCAGCAACCCATCTTGTAAAAATTAAATTTTAATATATCCATCATGGGGATTGTTTCAGAATGTCACTAGTGTGGATGAATTATGGACTATCAGCGCCCTCTTCTGGTTTATATATATTCTTAAGCTGAGCACAAACAATGTATTAGTAACTCAGCGGGACAAGCAGCATCTCTGAAGAGAAAGGATGGGTGACCTTTTCGGGTCAAGACCCTTCTCAGACTGGTTCAGTCAACCCAAAATGTCACCCATTCCTTCTCTCCAGAAATGCTGCCTGCCCCGCTGAGTTACTCCAGCATTTTGTGTCTCTCTTCGGTTTAAACCATCATCTGCAGTTCCTTTCTACACAACCGACGTATTATTCAGGATTCCGGATAGTTCAGCTCACTGGCTCACTCTAACACTATAGCTATAAGATGAGAGGGGCAAAATGTAATGAAGATATGAAAGTCATATTGTTTTACACAGAGAGTAATGGGGGCCTGGAACACAATGCCAGTGGTTGAGGCAAATATAATGGTGGTGTTTGATAGGCTTTTGGATAGGCACATGGAGGTGCAAGGAATATAAGGGGATATGGATCATGTTCAGGCAGATGAGATCAGTTTAACTTTGCATCATGTTTCGCACAAACATTGTGGGCCAAAAGGGCTCATTCCTGTACTGTACTGTTCTTATACATAAGAATCTGTTAGAGAAAAAACATCAGCAATTACAATGTTTTGCACTGATATGGCATCTTTATAATGGGGAAACAGCCTTGTTACTACTGGCAAAAGCTATCAAACAAGAATTGATACCAAACCATTTAGAGTACTGACCAAGAGATTGGCAACAATAGACAATAGACAATAGACAATAGGTGCAGGAGTAGGCCATTCAGCCCTTCGAGCCAGCACCGCCATTCAATGCGATCATGGCTGATCACTATCAATCAGTACCCCGTTCCTGCCTTCTCCCCATACCCCCTCACTCCGCTATCCTTAAGAGCTCTATCCAGCTCTCTCTTGAAAGCATCCAACGAACTGGCCTCCACTGCCTTCTGAGGCAGACAATTCCACACCTTCACCACCCTCTGACTGAAAAAGTTCTTCCTCATCTCCGTTCTAAATGGCCTACCCCTTATTCTCAAACTGTGGCCCCTTGTTCTGGACTCCCCCAACATTGGGAACATGTTATCTGCCTCTAATGTGTCCAATCCCCTAATTATCTTATATGTTTCAATAAGATCCCCCCTCATCCTTCTAAATTCCAGTGTATACAAGCCCAATCGCTCCAGCCTTTCAACATACGACAGTCCCGCCATTCCGGGAATTAATCTAGTGAACCTACGCTGCACGCCCTCCATAGCAAGAATATCCTTCCTCAAAGTGGGCCAAGAACAATATAAGGATTCAGGAGAGCATTTCATATTGTGGGACTGGGTGTCAAAAAGCAAATAAAAAGGTATTGGGGGGGGGGACAGAGTTAGAAGAAGTAGTGCATTGGGATGTGGACTGTTTGATTATGAGGTTCCACTTTTAGAAAAGTGATCTGAATATAATCTTTATGAGCCAATGATAACTGGGCAACAAATTGGTCAGGATTGACAATGTAAAGGCTCTGACCTTTAGACTTTAGAGATACAGTGCAGAAACATGCCCTTTGGCCCACCGAGTCAGCGCTGACCTGCAATTACGCTGACACTAGATCTGTCCTACTCACAAGGGACAATTTTGCAATTTTACCAAAGCTAATTAACCAACAAGCCTGTACGTCTTTGGCGTGTGAGAGGAAAATGGAGCACCCGGAGAAAACTCATGTGATCACAGGGAGAATGTACAAACTCCGTACAGACAACAGCCGAAGTGAGGATCAGACTCAGGTCTCTTGCGCGATAAGACAGCAACTCTCCCACTGCACAATTGTGCCACCCTGACTGCGGAGCTTTAGATATGATTAAATTACAGGAGGATGCAATATACTCAGGAGAGCATTGAATAAATTGAGCCTGAAGATATTAATAGCATAAATGAACTATTTCAATGACAGTGAACTGGAAACATGGCTGGAGATTGGTGATATCTGTGATAGGAATGGGGTCATCTTAGTACAGTACAGCATATAATGGCCATGAACCTCTTCCATTCAGGCCTGAGATAATGATCAGTAAGGGGGCAGAATTCATAACATCGAAATTGCAGCTCATTTAAGATCCAATATAAGAGGAACAATTGGAGGGATCCAATATAGGAGGAACAATTGGAGGTAATGAAGAGATTGAAAGAGTCAGTGGAGAGTTAGACCTGGGTGCCAAAGATGTATATTATCTCTGAATAATAACATCAAAGTGAGCAGGTTGACGAGGAAGCAATGGAAGTCACAGTTGGGAAGTACAGGTGCAGCTCGTAGAGCTGCTATCTCATTGCTTCAAGAGATGAAATCAGTCCGGACTGCTGTTGCTTCCTGTGTGGTGTTTGCATGCTCCCCATGTGAATGTGTAGGGGTTTTTTCCAGATTGGCTACTTTCCTCCCAAATGTCAAAAATACACAGGTTGGTAGGTTAATTGGCCACTGTAAATTGGCCTCTGGAGATGATGGGGAAATTAGCAACATTAAATAACGGCATGCATGTAAATGGGTTGTGATGATTGGTGCAGACTCAGTGGGCCACTGGGTTTGTTTCAATACTACATGGCTGTATGCCTCAGATATTGCATCTTGTGGGATCCCCAGAAGCAATATCGTGGAGCCAGGAACAGAAACAAAATCCTCAAGGGTAGAGCATAGGGCCAGATCTGAGGAGAAGAAGCA
The DNA here is from genome assembly GCF_053455715.1 of Rhinoraja longicauda. Taxonomy (NCBI): domain Eukaryota; kingdom Metazoa; phylum Chordata; class Chondrichthyes; order Rajiformes; family Arhynchobatidae; genus Rhinoraja; species Rhinoraja longicauda. Next base: position 72,321 of record NW_027601332.1, on the reverse strand, counting down.
CTCTTCCAATGGCATGGGACCAGGGAAAGCAGAGTAATATGCAGATAATTGAGAATGGAATCCATTTGGAGGTGCGATCTTGCTCCAAGGGGGAATTATAATGTCATAGTCACGGAGATGGGAAACAGGCCCTCAGGCCCAATTTGTCCTTGCCAACCAAGATGCCCCATCTACACTCGTCCCACCTGTCCTCATTTGGCCCATATCTCTCTAAACCTTTCCTATCCATATAACTGTCTAATTGGTTAAACAAAGTGTTATATCACACAAGAATAATATCACAATCACAATCACAATAATACTTTATTAGCCAAGTATGTTTTGCAAAATATGAGGAACTTCATTTGCCATGCAGTCATAACAATAAAAAGCAACAGGACACACACAATACATTTTAACATGAACATCCACCACAGTGACTCCTCCACATTCCTCACTGTGATGGAAGGCAAAAAAAAGTTCAATATCTCCCTTCTTTGTCCTCCAGTGGTCGGCGGCCTCTAACCTTCGATTAACGGGACGGTCTTGACTCCCGTAGCCGGCGGAGGGCCTTCCTCGTCGGGGCAATCCAGGTCCTGCATCATTGGGGGGGGGGGATTTCAGCTCCCCCGTGCCAGGCGATCGGACCCCGGGTCGGGGCTATCGAATGTCGTGTAGCTTGGAGCTCCCGACCACTCTCAACCCGAGACTGCGAGCTCCTTGATGTTAAGTCCGCAGGCCACGTTGGAGCGTCGATCCCAGGCAAGGGATCGCCTGCTCAGATGTTAAGTCCACACTCCGCAGAGGCTCAAAGTCAGTCCAAGGCAAGACCTCCAGCTCCGTGTTGTTAGGCCACAGATACGATCCGGAAAGCAATCGCATCTCCGGCAAGGTATGAGATTCAAAAAAGGTTTCCCCCGACCCCCCTCCCCCACCCCCCACATAAAACAAACCAGAGAACATTACACAAACTTTTAAAACTTACCAAAAATAACAAAAAGAATTCGAAAAGGACAGACAGACTGTAGGCGAGGCAGCAATCGTGCGGCGCCCCCTGGTGGTATATTATGATTGTGATTGTGCTGACCATTCCATAATCACTCCTGTATTAAACTCTGCTCTTCTACTCGCCACCTTCCAATACAGTAAATCCATATGTGTAATCATCTGTCTCTTTAAACTTTCCCCATCATTTAAGCTAATTTTCTTTTGTTCTTTTAAGAGCCACAAATGAAAAAAAAGGCCTTTATTTTAAAATATTGAGTGCACTTTGGAAGAGGTACTAATTATGCTAAATTTCACTGCACATACAATTAAGTTAATTGGCAAGTTAGACTAAGGTGATAATTTATGTTCTCAGAATGTAATTGTGATGAAATCAGAATTAATGTTCATTTTAAACAAAATATGACGTTCTATTTAGTTCATTGCAGTGATAATCTAATATGTGCTGTCATTACAGAAATTTGTGAGTTATCTTCTAAATGCAGGTTACTAAATTATGAAAGAATAAATGAATAGTTTGGTTAATTAGAATTTAACATTCAAATAAGCAAAATTTAAGAGTTTAGTAAGTCAAGAGCATAATGCCAACAAAGGCACTGATTTAAATAGACTCAATAATGCAGTTAATGTTCTGCCTGAATTTAACAGTAAGGGAGTTGTGCAGGATAGAAGATTTATGAAGTCATTAGTGTGCAACTTGAGCTTTTAATACCTAGCTTTCATTGATATTTGGAGGGATGTCTGCACACCCAAGCAGCTTTAGTTCACACAACACAGAACACAAAGCAGTACAGCACAGGAACAGGTCCTTCAGCCCACAATATCCATGCTGAACATAATGCTAAGAAATCTAACCTCCACTTTATTAAGGAAACAAATATCCAGCATAAACAAATTATGCCAGCAACACAGTTCAACCTCTGGTTAGTCACAAGGATAATTTCCTGCTGCAGGCTACCACCCCAATGAAAGTAAATAGACAATAGACAATAGGTGCAGGAGTAGGCCATTCAGCCCTTCGAGCCAGCACCGCCATTCAATGCGATCATGGCTGATCACTCTCAATCAGTACCCCGTTCCTGCCTTCTCCCCATACCCCCTCACTCCGCTATCCTTAAGAGCTCTATCCAGCTCTCTCTTGAAAGCATCCAACGAACTGGCCTCCACTGCCTTCTGAGGCAGACAATTCCACACCTTCACCACTCTGACTGAAAAAGTTCTTCCTCATCTCCGTTCTAAATGGCCTACCCCTTATTCTTAAACTGTGGCCCCTTGTTCTGGACTCCCCCAACATTGGGAACATGTTTCCTGCCTCTAATGTGTCCAATCCCCTAATTATCTTATATGTTTCAATAAGATCCCCCCTCATCCTTCTAAATTCCAGTGTAAAGGTGCAAGCTCTGCTGAATTATGCAGTTCGCTTTCTCCTTCATCTCAAACCTGCCTTTTTTACACGTGCTTTCTGATGCTTTCTTCCTGGTGTTTCATTCTCCCGAGGGATCTGGTCCTTTAGTTGCTTCTGTTCCTGGTCTGACCTCAGATCTACTTCAATATCACAGGAGATGTATTGTTTTTCAATGGAGCTTCAAGACAAATAATAGCTAAAACACCAGCATGTGACAAAAAACATGAAAGATTTCAATATAGTAATTTTGTTATCTACTCATCAATATCATGCAGTGAAAATATTGATTTCATGAAATATCAATATGTTATAACTCAGTGTGCTGCTAAACCTTTTCATCTTCCTTTACTTGAACATGTGATTAGGTACAATGGTAGAAACTAAGTCACACATTAGAAATACTTCTATTCAGTAAATATTTCAGCTAGAAGAATTTTATTTTATTTGTTGGTTAAGGATTACGAGATTTTTTAAAAAACACGTGGGATGTAAAAGACCCGGAAAGTGATTAAGTTAGACTAATCAACTAATCTTAATAAATTATTAATTAAAATTAATTTATTAACGCTGACACTGTGGTTCAGCCCTAGTAACCCATGTTCAATCCTGACTTCTGGTGTCATACATGTGTGTTTTTCATGTTTTTCCTGTGAATATGTCGGTTTCTTCAGGGTTTCTCCGGTCTTCTGTCACATCCCAGGGATATATGGATTGGAAGGTGAATTGGCTGCTCTAAATTGTTCCCAGTTTGTTATCATATTCATATCATATATATACAGCGCGGAATCAGGCCTTTTCGGCCCACCAAGTCCGCGCCGCCCAGCGATCCCTGCACATTAACACTATCCTACACACACTAGGGACAATTTTTTAAAACATTTACCCAGTCAAATTAACCTACATACCCGTACGTCTTTGGAGTGTGGGAGGAAACCGAAGATCTCGGAGAAAACTCACGCAGGTCATGGGGAGAACGTACAAACTCCTTACAGTACAGCACCCATAGTCAGGATCGAACCTGAGTCTCCGGCGCTGCATTCGCTGTAAAGCAGCAACTCTACCGCTGCGCTACCGTGCCGCAATCAAAGATCAGTGGAATTTCATAGGATTAGTGTAGGGTTGATGTAAATGATTACCAAATGGTTGGTGTAAATGATTATCAAATGGGCTGAAGGGCCTGTTTCCGTGTTGCATGACTATGAATCTGAGACCAGGTTGGCTGCACTAACTTTTCTTTTCCTCCATTATAGAATATTTTACTAATATTTAATAGGCAAATAACTAACCTGACACAAACAATGAACCTGTCCTGAGGCATTAACATACTACTATTTGATTAGCAGGCAAATAACCTGTTGCTGGCGTTACTTGTCGTTTAATTTTTTTCTCAAGGTTTTTTTTAACTTCATCTATAAAGTTTTATTGCCTATTACAGCTGTATAAAACTTAGGTTAGGCCACTTTTGGGATATTGTGTGGAGTACTGAGTACCGATAACTGAGAAGATATGGAGGCGTTGGAGAATAAATGGAACAGGTTCACTAGGATGGTGTCTGGATGAGAGAACATTAGCTATAAGACAATTCTCAATTAAAAACAGCTGCACCATTGCTTTTATGATTTATCATGCTGTGTTCAAGATGGTGAACAACTGCAGAGAACTTGACTCAATACTCAATCAGCAAACCGTTATAAAACTCAAATGTTCCAAATGCACATCCAGTTAAATTATTCAAGAAATATTCATCTATGTATTATTCTGTTTTTTTTTGCCAACAGTGAATTTGTTACTACAGAGACAATTATTATTTCACTGCAATGTTTTGTATCATTACTATAATCTGTTTCCACTATGCATGCCAAATAACTAACGATTTAACACATTTGCAGGTGCACGATCTGCAAAACGAGCTCATCATCACTTGTAACCTAATTACTGTTCCCATGAAATTTTCATTATGTTTCTGATCAAAATTTTTGGGGAAATCTGTAACATGAGAAAGGCAAATTTCTCCATGGTGGTAATTTATTTCCCCTTACTACATACTCTTTGTCAAGATAACAATGCTTTATTTAGGATGTCAACCAACCTTGGTTTGGTTGAGTAACTAAATTTAGAAATTTAGTTATTTAGAGTAATTTAGAACATAGAAGATTGAAGAGTACAGCATGGGAACAGGCCCTTCATCTCACAATGTATGTGCTGAACATGATGCCAAGACCAACATTTATCTGCCTGCAGTGTATATCCCTCCATTCGCTGCATATCCATGTGCATTAGCCTCTTAAATTACATTATTGCCTCCACCACCACCACCAGTGCGTCCCAGGCACTCACCAGCCTCTGTGTAAAATCTTTATACCTGGATTTATATATAAATATAAATGGATTTCCAGCACAGGTCTCTGCGGAGCTCCACTTATATACATATATAATTACGATCAAGTCACCGTTAATCCCACATGCATCTTCATCATCTGGATCAGATTACCATAGAGGACTTTATCAAATTCCTTACTAAATCCCATGTGGATGACATCTACCGCCCTACCCTTATCAATCAGCTGTGTTGCATTAGTAAGAAAGACCTGCCACATTGAATTCCATGCAATAAACGACTATTGACTATTGAATTCCCTAATTAACCCATTCTCTTCCAAATGGGAGGTGATTCTATTTTGAGGAAGGACATTCTTGCTATTTAGGGAGTGCAGCATATGTTCATGAGGTTAATTCCCAGGATGGTGTACGATGAAAGAATGGAATGACTGGGCTTGTATTCGCTGGAATTTAGAAGGATGAGAGGAGATCTTATAGAAACATAAAATTATTAAGGGATTGGACATGCTAGATGCAGGAAACATGTCCCCGATGTTGGGGGAGTGCAGGGCTCGGGGCCAGTTTAAGAATAAGGGGCAGGCCATTTAGAACTGGGATGAGGAAAAACTTTTTCACACAGAGAGCTGTGAATTTATAGAATTCTCTGCTTCAGAAGGCAGTGGAAGTCGATTCACTGGATGCATTCAAAAGAGAGCTAGAATGAGCTCTTAGGGCTAGCGGAATCAAGGGAAATGGGGAGAAGGCAGTAATGGGGTACTGATTGTGGATGATCAGCCATGATCATATTGAATGGTGGTGCTGGCTCGAAGGGCCAAATGGCCTACTCCTGCATCTATTGTCTATGTATCTATGTATCTATGAACGACTCTCTCAATAGCTTCCCTACCACTGATGTGAGCCTCACCAGTCTAGAATTCCCTGGATTCTCTCCCTTTCCTAAACAAATAGTTCATCATCACTTATAATGACTATTCTGATGAAGCTGTTCAATATATTTCTGATCAATTTTATCTCAGATTACTCAAGAATTAATTGTTTAAGTACAAAAGTAGGCCATTCATCCCCTCCATTCTATGGTATGGCGTTTTATGGCGTCAGCACCATAGCAATGACAGGTACAGTGAAATTATTTTTTGTTTACAGTTCAGTACAGATATCACAATACATAAGCACTTAGATACATATTAGACAAGCATTTCACATCAAATGCAAATGGATAGCAGAAGTACACTGAGACAGTATACAGAGTCACCAGTTTGATGCCATTTCCAAGTTCCAGCTGTTGTAAGTGCACTGATCTTGATCTGACCGTGAAGGTCTGCTGTCCTGGTGGTATTGCAGGGTCGGCCTGGCCAAACGTAGCCGTGGTGTCCTCCGCCACTGCTCCACCGCTGTAGGCTGCGTGCGGGCCACGTGCTCGGCCTCTTGGAGTGGTGCCCGATACATCTGAGCCCCAGATGTAGGGCCTCCAGCGGCCCAAGACACAATCGAGGCCATGCACTCCCTCCCGCAGCCAGTCTGCTTGCTGGCTCTCCCGTGGGTCCTTAATCAGCAGCAGGTGAGCCGGGCCTCAGTCCATGCCAGGCAAGTCCCTGGTGTGCAGTGGCGAGCTGGGCCTACCGGGCGGGTTCCTGTCTACGATGCGGGCCCACCACCGCGGCGGGCAAGTCAGGCCTACCGGGTGGGTGGGTCCTTGTTCATCTACTTATGCAAATCATGGCTGGTCCAACTCTACCCAACTGACTTGGCTCCAATGTCTTAAAAATCATTACTAGCAAAAGAAATATTGATCTCAGATTCAAAATCTTAAATAAAGCATCAGGGTGCAGATATTTGCAAAAGGTTTCCATTTTTCTGCGTGAGAAATGATTCCTAACATTGTCATACAGGACAGAAATTTAAATTGGTACTTGGATTGCTTGCTTTAGACTCCTTCACCAAAGAGGAAAGTTCTAGAAATGTATTTTTTGAATGCACATTCTTTATGGAAGTGTAAAATTGATTATTAAACAATTGAGTACCAACATCACACACAAAAATTTATTTGGGCATGACCACGTGTATGTTGCATGTGTGTTGTTAATTTGGAAGTTGGTTGGTGGTGGTGCAGAGGGATTGAATTGAGAGGGGAAATCCTAAATTTGTTCTGATTGGAAAGAGGGAGAGTGTACTTGGAAAATTGAACTATGGAGTGACCATCTTAAAGAAAGGAGACAAGGAGACAAGGAGACAAGTATAATTGAATTAACCTCAGAGGGCTCTCCCTGTTGCCTCCCAGGGAGAAAGTTTGCCAGGGACTTTTCTCCTTTACTTTAACTTTCTCTCTCTCTCATGTAGTCTCCTCTACATCAGAGGCACCAAACTCCACTTGGCTGATACTATGCTATACATTTCTGTTCACCCTACAAGCGTCACCCGGAGCTTCTCGTTACCTGTCTCTTAAATTTTCCTTCCCATTCTCACTCTGACCTCTACTCCATCATAAGCTTGAGGAATAGTACATTATCTTCCAACTCTGGAAACTAATATTATTTTCAACAATTTCAGGCAAATAATCGTGATTTCCTCAAACAAAAAGAAAAAGTACTGGAAACATTGAGGAGGTCAGGAAGCACCTGTGGAAAGAGAAAATGAGGACACTAAGAGACATTAGTTTACCTAGTTATAGTGATGAAAAAAATCACCTTTTCTTCCAATTGCCTTGATTTTTTAGGCAAATAAAAATTGGATTATTTTTGGGGCCACGTCGACTGGAAGTAAAGGTCGTGTTGAATTTCATGTCTATGGTTCAATGGTTCTTCAAATGTAGACACAAAATGCTGGAGTAAGTCAGCGGGTCAGGCAGCATCTTGGGAGAGAAGGAATAGGTGACATTTCAGGTTGAGACCCTTCTTCAGACTGAATGTTTGACTCAATGGTTCTTTAATATCACGTAAGCACAGCACAGTGAAATTCTTTTGCACAACACATAAATGCACGGTCGCCATATTTTAGTGCCGTTGACAAAGAAAAGGAAACTGTCCAATGTCCAAAGTCTGGTCCACCTGTTAGAAGGATTGGAATACTGGAGATGAAGTAGTATCATATGCACAAGGACGGTGAAGTACAGGAACAATGTAAATGTTGCATGCAATAGCATCACAGGCATATAGACTCTGACTGCACACAAAAACATAAATTACACGTAAATTACACATACATTCTACAGGGCAGTGAAGAAAGTAAATAGAGATGAAGACGGTGGAAAAATGAAGACATCAGTTCAAAAATATATAAAATTAGAAAATAGGTTCATGGTAGTGCAAGAGGTGATGCATATGTTGCTGAGGTTAGTCAAAAACAGAATAATGTAACAGAATTTGTATGGGTGAAAGGATTATGTCCACATTTTTGAATTCAGACATGGAGAATGCTTTCTATAGTTCTGTAAGGAACTTTGATAAGGTCCCACATAGGAGATTAGTGGGTAAAATTAGAGCACATGGTATTGGGGATTGGGTACTGACATGGATAGAAAATTGGTTGACAGACAGGAAACAAAGAGTAGGGATTAACGGGTCACTTTCAGAATGGCAGGCAGTGACTAGTGGGGTACCGCAAGGCTCGGTGCTGGGACCACAGCTGTTTACAATGACTTAGATGAAGGGTTTAAAAGTAACATTAGCAAATTTGCAGATGACACAAAGCTGGGTGGCAGTGTGAACTGTGAGCAGGATGTTATGAGGATGCAGGGTGTCTTGGACAGGTTGTGTGAGTGGGCAGATGCATGGCAGATGCAGTTTAATGTGGATAAATGTGAGGTTATCCACTTTTGTGGCAAGAACAGGAAGGCAGATTATTATCTGAACGGTGTCAAGTTAGGAAAAGGGGAAGTACAACGAGATCTGGATGTCCTTGTTCACCAGACACTGAAAGGAAGCATGCAGTTACGGCAGGCAGTGAAGAAAGCTAATGGCATGTTGGCCTTCTAACAAGAGGAGTTGAGTATAGGAGCAAAGAGGTCCTTCTGCAGTTGTACAGGGCTCTAGTGAGACCACACCTGGAGTATTGTGTGCAGTTTTGGTCTCCAAACCTGAGGAAGGACATTCTTGCTATTGAGGGAGTGAAGCGTAGGTCCACAAGGTTAATTCCCGGATTGGAGGAACTGTCATATGTTGAAAGAATGGAGCGACTGGGCTTGTATACTCTGGTATTTAGAAGGATGAGAGGGGAACTTATTGAAACATATAAGATTATTAAGGGATTGGACATGTTGGAGGCAGAAAAAAGGTTCCTGATGTTGGGGGAGTCCAGAAGCAGGGGTCACATTTTAAGGATAAGAGGTAGGCCATTTAGAACGTAGATGAGAAAAAACGTTTTTACCCAGAGAGTTGTGAATCTGTGAAATTCTCTGTCTCAGAAGGCAATGCGGGCCAATTCTCTAGATACTTTCAAGAGAGAGTTAGATAGAGCTCTTAAAGATAGCAAAAGGATATAGGGAGAAGTCATGAACGGAGTACTAATTGTGGATGATCAGCCATGATCATAGTGAATGGTGGTGCTGGCTCGAAGGGCTGAATGGCTTACTCCTGCACCACAATATTCAACCTCTCCTTGGCAAAGTCCGTGGTCCCTGCATGCTTCAAAAGATCCATCATTGTAACGGTGTCAAAGAATGCCTCTCCAGCGTGTTTAAATGACTACCGACCGGTGGCCCTCACCTCGGTTGTCATGAAATGCTTTGAGAGGCTAGTCAAGAAGCACATCTGCGCCCTCCTTCCTCGCAACATGGACCCACTACAGTTCGCATACCGTCCGAACAGGTCCACGGATGATGCGGTCTCCCAGGTTCTACACACCGCTCTCTCTCATCTGGACAGCCAGGGGGGCTATGTGAGGATGCTGTTCATTGACTTTAGTTCAGCATTCAACACAATAGTCCCCAGCAGACTGGTTGAGAAGCTGCTGGAACTGGGGCTTAGCACCCCTCTGTGTGCCTGGGTCCTGGACTTTCTCACTGCCAGGCCCCAAGTGGTCAGGATGGGGGAACACACATCTAGCTCCCTCACCCTGAACATAGGATCCCCCCAGGGCTGCGTCCTTAGCCCCCTACTGTACTCCCTGTACACACATGACTGTGGGGCCAGGTTCAGCTCAAACTCCATCATCAAGTTTGCTGATGACACTGTGGTGGTGGGCCGGATCTCCAACAATGATGAGAAGGCCTACCGGGAGGAGGTGGCTGATCTGGCACTCTGGTGTCAGGACAATAGCCTCCTCTTGAATGTCACTAAAACAAAGGAGCTGATTGTGGACTTCAGAAGGGCTAAACATCCAGGGACGTACACGCCACTGGAGATAGATGGGTATACTGTGGATAGGGTGAGCAGTTTTAAATACTTGGGAGTCTGCATCACAGAGGATTTGACGTAGTTTCGTTCGGTACTTCAGTACCGAATGACAAATAAAGCTCTGTTATACCTGTTATACCTGGCCGCACTGGTGGGTAAGGTTAAGCAGCGCCTTTACCACCTTAGACAATTGAGGAAATTCAGAGTGTCTCTGAGGATCCTTCATTGCTTCTACTCTGGGGCTGTAGAGAGCATCCTGTCCGGCAACATTACAGTCTGGTTTGGGAACAGCTCTGCCCAGGACAGGATGACCCTGCAGAGAGTAGTGCGTTCGGCAGAACGCACCATGGGAACTACACTCATCCCCCTGCAGGACCTATACATCAGGAGGTGCAGATCCAGAGCAAGCAAGATCATGAGGGACCCCTGCCACCCCAGTAACGGACTGTTCCAGATGCTACGATCAGGCAAACGCCTCCGCTGTCACGCTGCGAAAACGGGGAGGATGAGACGGAGCTTCTTCCCACAGGCCATCAGGACTGTCAACTTTTATAACCCCAGAGACTAAATTTTTGTCGACACTAATAGTAACTTATTAACTTTATTTATATGCTGTAACTGTAATTCTTTTATGTGCACAACCCGCAGGCATTGCCACTTTCATTTCACTGCACATCGTGTATGTGTATGTGACAAATAAATTTGACTTGACTATTGTCTATTGAAACACAATTCAAAACATCCCTCTTTAATGAGCTGCACAATTGTATTTTACGTTCAAGCCAAACTTGGGTTTGGCCACATATTGTTAACACAGCATTAGTTTAGCAATGGTGCCAGTGTTGACATGTCAGTGATACTCTGGCTGGCTCTCACCCAGCCAATAACGGTGTTACCTGGCCTCCTTTCCATCATCTGGTGAATCACGTCAACAACAGCATTAACATTTACTCTTCAATCAATTATTGTCATTATTTTGATTTCCGTCAGACTTTTGCTCCACACATGCCTACAAGGGCACTGCAGTGTGTACAACGTGACTACTTGCAGCTCTCAAATATCGGCAAATGCATTTGCAAGAACCAAAGTCTTCAGGTGATACTTTTATAGACGACGATATTTGGATTTTTTTTTCTCTCATGGATGTCAGTGTTCTACAACAGGAACTAAATTTGTTTATACTGCTTCTCATAGTGTCTCTCCAAAGATGAAATATTGCAGTCACTTACAATGGCTCGCACCTCTACATATTATTTCCATTCAATTTACAACCACAAACAAAACACATGTTGGAAAAAAAAGAGAAAATTTCACTACATCATGAAACATGCAAAACATACAAAAAAAGCAGTATAAACAAATTTAGTTTGGTTTAATTTAGTTTAACGTCACAGCACGGAAACAGGCTCTTCAGTCCACCGAGTCCACACCGACCAGCGATCCACGCACATAAACACTTCTTGCGCTTCCTTGTTAATCCCACTTTTAATCTCAGTGATGTTTTGGCTGACTTCTAAACAAGCAGAATTAAGGTCATAAGGTCATAAGTGATCTGGCCCATCAAGTCTACTCCGCCATTCAATCATGGCTGAACTATCTCTTCCTCCTAACCCCATCTTCCTGCCTTCTCCCCATAACCCCAGACAATCAAGTGGGAGTTGCCTATCTGATTGTAAATGGAGGTGGCCTGGCCATCCCTTTCCATGCACTCTTTCATCTGAAAAAAACCCCATTCTTTGCAGGCTTCCCCTCTCTGGAACCCAACCCAGCCATCCTGTTGTAGAACACTGACATCCATGAGAGAAAAAAAAAATCCAAATATCGTCGTCTATAAAAGTATCACCTGAAGACTTTGGTTCTTGCAAATGCATTTGCCGATATTTGAGAGCTGCAAGTAGTCACGTTGTACACCCTGCAGTGCCCTTGTAGGCATGTGTGGAGCAAAGGTCTGACGGAAATCAAAATAATGACAATAATTGATTGAAGAGTAAATGTTAATGCTGTTGTTGACGTGATTCACCAGATGATGGAAAGGAAGCTGTGTGTATAAAAACCGGCCAGGTAATACCGTTATTGGCTGGGTGAGAGCCAGCCAGAGTATCACTGACATGTCAACCCTGGCACCATTGCTAAACTAATGCTGTGTTAACAATATGTGGCCAAACCCAAGTTTGGCTTGAACATAAAATACAATTGTGCAGCTCTTGAAAGAGGGATGTTTTAAATTATGTTTCAATAGACAATAGGAATCTGTTTTGCATATTTCTCGGGAATCTGTTTTGCATATACAAAATTTGAATGTATGTAGAATGCTGGCCTTTTCAGAATTGATTGCTGTGCCCTCTCATACTTCCCTCTGCCCCTCTCCTACACATGTGAGGCAACGTTCAGGGTGGGGGTGGGCTGCGGCTATGGGGTAGGCCTCCTCATCATCAGAGGCTTTCACATCTGTGTGTAAATGTCCCTGGTGAGGTATATTTAAATAATTTAACTTAATAACATTTATAATATAAAATAACCCATAAATTGAATGAATGACACCATAAAATACTGGCATTTTACTGGAAAAAGTAAAATAAGGTAAAATAAGGTGAAGTATTTCCTGCAATTTTTTCCTCTTAGATTTGGCGTTCTCGTCATGCAGATGGGGAATTTTACAGCCCTGGCATAAAGCAGGGTGCTAGATGAAAAGTGCAGCATGCACCTTTCTGCATCGTGTCCAGTATTTTGCACTAGACTCATCGATAGCTCCAGCAGTGGAACAAGAGAGAGACGTGTTGGCACCTGAGCTGCGGGACATTTCAGACTTCCATATTTGGCCGAGCATGTGTGAAAGCCCGAAACAAATTGAGTCCTGAATACCTGAGAGTCAAAGTTTCCCAATGGATCCATTGACTGTCAGGCACTTTTATTTGCCCTTTAATTTTCCTTCCCTGCCAGTCAAATTTCAATGACGGGTGTACTTCCACAAACTGTTACTTAATTAACCAACTAGAAATGAAAGATTCTTCAATGACTTTTCATTTGTAGTGTTACTGGGATTTGAAAGGAATAACAGCAAGCGTGTGAAAACAGGTCTAGAAATTGGATCAATTTTGACACATTATTAAAAAGCACACATAAAGCAATTTAACTCAGCATCGACTTCATGAAAAATCATTTCCAAATGTGTCAATGGGGAGCACTTTGGAGATAGCGACCATAACTATATATATTTCAAAGTAGTGATGGAAAAAGACAGGGAATAAAGGCCTTAAGTTGGAGGAATGCCAACTTCAGTAAATAAGACAATACCTGGCAAAAATGCCCTGGGAGCAGCAAAGATACACTGGGAGCAACCGGGAGATACGGTGGGAAGCATTCAATTGAAAAATAGCAAAAATCCAAGGCCAAACCTGGTCCTTTAAGGGTGAAAGTGCAGGGAACCCTGGCTGTCAAGCGACATTGAGGATTGGAAAAAGAGAAAAAGGAAGCTTATTTAGAGGCTGTAGTGTTTAATAGCCTGATGTAGGGAATTGTAGGGAAGAAGCTGCTGCTGTACCTGGACATTACAGTTTTCAGGTTCCTATATCTTCTTCCTGATGACAGTGGCGGCACGGTGGCGCAGCGGTAGAGTTGCTGCCTTACAGCAAATGCAGCGCCGGAGACTCAGGTTCGATCCTGGCTACGGGCGCCGTCTGTACGGAGTTTGTACGTTCTCCCCGTGACCTACGTGGGTTTTCTCCGAGATCTTCGGTTTCCTCCCACACTCCAAAGACGTACAGGTATGTAGGTTAATTGGCTGGGCAAATGTAAAAAGTGTCCATAGTGTGTGTAGGATAGTGTTAATGTGCAGGGATCGCTGGGCGGCGCGGACCCGGTGGGCTGAAGGGCCTGTTTCCGCGCTGTATCTCTAAATCTAAATCTAAAATCTAAATCTGAAAGCGTAGCCAGGATGGTATGGGTTTCTGACAATGCTGGCTCCTTTTTTCAGCCAGTAACTTCTGTAGATCCCTTTGATGGTGGGGAGATCAGTACCCATGATGGACTGGGCAGTGTTCACCTCTTTCTGCAATAGGCATAGGCAACGTTCTAAGTGAATACTTTTCATTGGTATTCAGAAAGAAAAGAGGCTTCGGTGGGGATAGGTGACCAAGATACGCCATCTATACTAGTCTGAGTTTGACCCATATACCTTTAAACCTTTCCTGTCCATGTAGCTGTCCAAATGTTTTTTAAATGTTGATATTGTATATGCCTCAACCACTTCCTCACACATTTCGTTTCATAATCATACGACCCTCTGAGTGAAAAAGTTGATCATTGGGATCCTATTATCTCTCTCCCCTTTCACCTTAAACCCATGCCCCTAACCTGGGAAAAAGACAGTACGTTCACCCTATCAATGGCCCAAAGTTGTGGATGGGCTGCCTCACAATACGTTGAAGGTAGAGGTGGATATATTTTTAATTAGGAAGGAAGAGAGTTGAGTGCAGGGAAGTGCTGCTGAGCTAAGGACTTACAATTTCAGACATACTTTTGTTGAATTGCAAAGCAGGGATGAAGGCCAGTTAGCCTTTTTCTGGTTCTGTTTCTTAGGTCCTCAAAAGCCTTTACAGGGTGGCACAGTGGCACAGGGCCAGAGACCCAGTTTCGATCCTAAAACTTGACTGCTGTCTGTGTGGGGTTTGCACATTCTCGGTGTGTGTGTTTCATTCGGGTGCTCTGATATCTTCCCACATTCCAAAGACACATAGGAAAGATGTTGTCAAGCTGGAAAGGGTACAGAGAAGATTTACAAGGATGTTGTCAGGGCTAAAGGGTTGGAGCTATAGGAAGAGGTTGAGTAGGCTGGGACTCTATCCTTTGGAGCCCGGGAGGATGAGGGGTGATCTATTGAGGTATATAAAATCATGAGAGGAATAGATCTGGTAGATGCACAGGGTCTCTTGCCCAGAGTAGGTGAATCTAGGACCAGAGGACACAGGTTTAAGGTGAAGTGGAAAAGATTTAATAGGAATCTGAGGAGTAACTTTTTCACACAAAGGGTGGTGGGTGTATGGAACAAGCTGCCAGAGGAGGTAGTTGAGGCAGGGACTATCCCAGCATTTAAGAAACAGTTTGACATGTACATGGGTATGACAGGTTTGGAGGGAAATGGACCAAATGCGGGCAGGTGGGACTGGTGTAGCTGGGACATGTTGGCTGCTGTGGGCAAGTTGGGCCGAAGGGCCTGTTTCCACACTGTATCACTCTTTGACTCTATGACTTGTGGGTTTGTAAGTTAATTGGCCTCTCTAAATTGCCCCTAGTTTCTAGGGAGTGGGATAACATAGAACTAGTGTGAAGGGTTGGTATGGACTTGGTAGGCCAAAGGGCCCTTTTCCATGCTGTATCTCCAGGGTTGCTAACTTCATCACTCCTAAATATGGGACAAAGTGACGTCACAGCCCTGCGCACCATGTGACCTCACCCAGCCAGTGGTCATGTGCTCCCACTCCACCAATGGCGGCTGCCAGGGCCGGGTGGCCGCCATTGGTGGAGCGGGAGCACGTGGCGGCTGGCTGGGTGAGGTCACGTGGGGTGCGGGGCGGTGACGTCACCCTTTGTCCCTTACTTGGGAGTGAGGATGTTGGCAACCCTACTAATACGGGCAAGGGCGGTCCCGTACGGGACAAACCAATTTAGCCCAAAACACGGGATGTTCCAGCTATTACGGGACAGTTGGCAACCCTATGCATCTCTAAACTCTAAACTGAACACTGTGACTTTATGCAGTTTGTGGACTCTTTTATAAGCACACCCAAAGTGGAAATTGTCTCACGGTTCAGTTTTTGCAGATTTCAATATATGCCTATTTTTCTGACTCTTTCTGTAAATTAATCTGTCACATGTAACTAGACTACGCAACATGAATAATAATTCCGGCTCATTAAACAACTTCAAATAGCAGAGACATTCATACTACCACACGCAGTAATAAAACTCTGCGAGATGGTATGAGCCTTGGACTACTGGGAACTCAAGGCAATGAGACAGTTTTACATACTTTCAACAGGCACTGTCACACTGAAATATATATAAATATTAAAATAATAAAAATCAAATGTTAAAGACATTTACTGCAATAATATTAAACTGCCACAATTAAAAAATTATTTCTAACCAACATTTTTCAAATATCCTCTCATTTTAATTCTTACTCATTTACTTTTTTTTTGTTTGTTTTTAGTAGGTTTCCCGTTATACTAATTATCTAATCGGCACGGTAGCGCAGCGGTAGAGTTGCATGCAGAATGCAGCGCCGGAGACTCAGGTTCGATCCTGACTACGGGTGCTGCACTGTAAGGAGTTTGTACGTTCTCCCCGTGACCTGCGTGGGTTTTCTCCGAGATCTTCGGTTTCCTCCCACACTCCAAAGACGTACAGGTATGCAGGTTAATTGGCTGGGTAAATGTAAAAATTGTCCCTAGTGGGTGTAGGATAGTGTTAATGTACGGGGATCGCTGGGCGGCACGGACTTGGTGGGCCGAAAAGGCCTGTTTCCGGCTGTATATATATGATATGATATGATATGATAATCTCAAACTTTACTGTCCTTTTACTTCCCTTTCCTGCAGCATTTATGTTACTGAAGCTGGAATTCGATTGGTTAAAAAAACAGTTCAAAGCAATGTTTTTCAGCAATTCTGGTCCTAAGATTTAAGACGTAGATGCAGGAACTGCAGATGCTGGTTTACAAAAAAATGACACAAAGTGCTGATGTAATTCAGTGGGAGAACAAGACACAGAGTGTTGGAATAACTCAGTGAAATGACACAAAGTATTATCCAGAGATGCTGCCTGACCTGCTGAGTTTCTAAGATTTAAGGATGATTGGGGCCATTACAAAATGGTCAACTTCATTTACAAACACATACAGGCATTAAACAAGGAGAAATGGCCAATAAGCAAACTCATCCATTATCCCAAGAGTTCAAACAAACTCATAATTCAATACTAAAATGTAGCTATGATTATTTAGAATGTTCTCTGGTTTATGCTGGAGATTTTATTATATTTCAATATAACGAAATAAGGTTCTAACAATTTCATGTTAAACAGTAATAAGAACTGCAATATGTTCCATCACAGTAGATTAAACACAGTATGTTTAGTTTGATAATTTATTTCCAATATTAGTAACAATTAGTTTTTCATATTTTAGCTGCTTCCTTGTCTTTTACTATCACATCAATTAAATTAAATGTATATATCGTCTCCTGATTATTTTAAATGATTGCATTATCTTCATGCTCTGAGATATCCGTCATGCATCATCTGCTGAATTTTTGGTGACAGGGGAGATTCGCATTATCTTTTTCAAATTATTCCAAGTGACATATATCAAACTCCAGCATCTGCCAAGCTTGTCAGTCACTTTAATTGGAACTATCTTGGAACAATTGCCATTAAAGATGACTGTGGGC
This sequence comes from Rhinoraja longicauda, assembly GCF_053455715.1. Taxonomy (NCBI): domain Eukaryota; kingdom Metazoa; phylum Chordata; class Chondrichthyes; order Rajiformes; family Arhynchobatidae; genus Rhinoraja; species Rhinoraja longicauda. The sequence continues at coordinate 54,814 of NW_027601332.1, read as the reverse complement.
TGACTGCAATATATGGTGTCATCTCAAATGCAGGGAAGTACAAAATGCATCCTAATTCCTATGGATTTATTCCAAGCTATGTCAATCACCAACAAAATAAGAAGCCAAGTAGCTGAAACTGTTAAAATTCATCCACAGAATTAACAAAAAAATTTGATGCAAGGTTATCAAGTTGTTTGCCACATTAATTAAGCAGAGTTTAAGCCTGTGGCTGCTCTGATGTTCAGTCACGCTCAGAACACGTTGCAGCTATGATTCAAATAGGGAAAGGAGGAAACATGTTTGATCTCTTCCTCAAAAATGGAAGATTTCAATGATTGTTTTAAAATCATACCATGGTCCTGAGTACACAAATAAATTCATTGAGGAGTACAACAAAAACATGTGTTTATCAATGGTACCAAGACATATAAACCACATTTAAGAATTCTAGACTTACTGATTCTCTAAAAGCAGAGTTATGCCCTGCTTGAACCTAACAAGCATGACTGCTTTGTTAATAAAAACAGAGCATGGTGAAGCTTACAGAACATATCTACCATAGCCACTACTCAGAACAATCAAAGAGGAACATACCACAATACATTTGATTCCCTTTTATGGAAAGCGATGTGTTATTCTCACATTAGTTAGAACAGGAAGAGGTCCTTCAACCCATGGTTTCTGTGCCTTGATGTCATTTTAAATTGCACATCTTCCAGCTCATGGTCCATATCCCTCTATTCCCTGCCTATACATGAACCTTTCTAAATGTTTCTTAAACATTGTTATTCCCACCACCACTGGTAGTGGATTCAGGAAACATATTATCCTCTGTAAAAAACTTGCCTTGTCAATCTCCTTTAAACTTAATTTGTCTTGCCCTTAAAATGTGCCCATTTTAATTGAGATTTCCATTCTGGGGAAAAAGATTTTGATAATCTACCCTATCTATGCCTCCCATCATTTTATATACTTCTCTAAAGTCGCGCCTCAGCCTCCAGTGCCCCAGAGAAAACAACCGAGATCCATTGCACCTCTTCTTATAGCTAATGTTCTCTCACCCAGACACCATCCTAGTGAACCTGTTCCATTTATTCTCCAACGCCTCCATATCTTCTCAGTTATCGGTACTCAGTACTCCACACAATATCCCAAAAGTGGCCTAACCTAAGTTTTATACAGCTGTAATAGGCAATAAAACTTTATAGATGAAGTTAAAAAAAACCTTGAGAAAAAAATTAAACGACAAGTAACGCCAGCAACAGGTTATTTGCCTGCTAATCAAATAGTAGTATGTTAATGCCTCAGGACAGGTTCATTGTTTGTGTCAGGTTAGTTATTTGCCTATTAAATATTAGTAAAATATTCTATAATGGAGGAAAAGAAAAGTTAGTGCAGCCAACCTGGTCTCAGATTCATAGTCATGCAACACGGAAACAGGCCCTTCAGCCCATTTGATAATCATTTACACCAACCATTTGGTAATCATTTACATCAACCCTACACTAATCCTATGAAATTCCACTGATCTTTGATTGCGGCACGGTAGCGCAGCGGTAGAGTTGCTGCTTTACAGCGAATGCAGCGCCGGAGACTCAGGTTCGATCCTGACTATGGGTGCTGTACTGTAAGGAGTTTGTACGTTCTCCCCATGACCTGCGTGAGTTTTCTCCGAGATCTTCGGTTTCCTCCCACACTCCAAAGACGTACGGGTATGTAGGTTAATTTGACTGGGTAAATGTTTAAAAAAATTGTCCCTAGTGTGTGTAGGATAGTGTTAATGTGCAGGGATCGCTGGGCGGCGCGGACTTGGTGGGCCGAAAAGGCCTGATTCCGCGCTGTATATATATGATATGAATATGATAACACACTGGGAACAATTTAGAGCAGCCAATTCACCTTCCAATCCATATATCCCTGGGATGTGACAGAAGACCGGAGAAACCCTGAAGAAACCGACATATTCACAGGAAAAACATGAAAAACACACATGTATGACACCAGAAGTCAGGATTGAACATGGGTTACTAGGGCTGAACCACAGTGTCAGCGTTAATAAATTAATTTTAATTAATAATTTATTAAGATTAGTTGATTAGTCTAACTTAATCACTTTCCGGGTCTTTTACATCCCACGTGTTTTTTAAAAAATCTCGTAATCCTTAACCAACAAATAAAATAAAATTCTTCTAGCTGAAATATTTACTGAATAGAAGTATTTCTAATGTGTGACTTAGTTTCTACCATTGTACCTAATCACATGTTCAAGTAAAGGAAGATGAAAAGGTTTAGCAGCACACTGAGTTATAACATATTGATATTTCATGAAATCAATATTTTCACTGCATGATATTGATGAGTAGATAACAAAATTACTATATTGAAATCTTTCATGTTTTTTGTCACATGCTGGTGTTTTAGCTATTATTTGTCTTGAAGCTCCATTGAAAAACAATACATCTCCTGTGATATTGAAGTAGATCTGAGGTCAGACCAGGAACAGAAGCAACTAAAGGACCAGATCCCTCGGGAGAATGAAACACCAGGAAGAAAGCATCAGAAAGCACGTGTAAAAAAGGCAGGTTTGAGATGAAGGAGAAAGCGAACTGCATAATTCAGCAGAGCTTGCACCTTTACACTGGAATTTAGAAGGATGAGGGGGGATCTTATTGAAACATATAAGATAATTAGGGGATTGGACACATTAGAGGCAGGAAACATGTTCCCAATGTTGGGGGAGTCCAGAACAAGGGGCCACAGTTTAAGAATAAGGGGTAGGCCATTTAGAACGGAGATGAGGAAGAACTTTTTCAGTCAGAGTGGTGAAGGTGTGGAATTGTCTGCCTCAGAAGGCAGTGGAGGCCAGTTCGTTGGATGCTTTCAAGAGAGAGCTGGATAGAGCTCTTAAGGATAGCGGAGTGAGGGGGTATGGGGAGAAGGCAGGAACGGGGTACTGATTGAGAGTGATCAGCCATGATCGCATTGAATGGCGGTGCTGGCTCGAAGGGCTGAATGGCCTACTCCTGCACCTATTGTCTATTGTCTATTTACTTTCATTGGGGTGGTAGCCTGCAGCAGGAAATTATCCTTGTGACTAACCAGAGGTTGAACTGTGTTGCTGGCATAATTTGTTTATGCTGGATATTTGTTTCCTTAATAAAGTGGAGGTTAGATTTCTTAGCATTATGTTCAGCATGGATATTGTGGGCTGAAGGACCTGTTCCTGTGCTGTACTGCTTTGTGTTCTGTGTTGTGTGAACTAAAGCTGCTTGGGTGTGCAGACATCCCTCCAAATATCAATGAAAGCTAGGTATTAAAAGCTCAAGTTGCACACTAATGACTTCATAAATCTTCTATCCTGCACAACTCCCTTACTGTTAAATTCAGGCAGAACATTAACTGCATTATTGAGTCTATTTAAATCAGTGCCTTTGTTGGCATTATGCTCTTGACTTACTAAACTCTTAAATTTTGCTTATTTGAATGTTAAATTCTAATTAACCAAACTATTCATTTATTCTTTCATAATTTAGTAACCTGCATTTAGAAGATAACTCACAAATTTCTGTAATGACAGCACATATTAGATTATCACTGCAATGAACTAAATAGAACGTCATATTTTGTTTAAAATGAACATTAATTCTGATTTCATCACAATTACATTCTGAGAACATAAATTATCACCTTAGTCTAACTTGCCAATTAACTTAATTGTATGTGCAGTGAAATTTAGCATAATTAGTACCTCTTCCAAAGTGCACTCAATATTTTAAAATAAAGGCCTTTTTTTTCATTTGTGGCTCTTAAAAGAACAAAAGAAAATTAGCTTAAATGATGGGGAAAGTTTAAAGAGACAGATGATTACACATATGGATTTACTGTATTGGAAGGTGGCGAGTAGAAGAGCAGAGTTTAATACAGGAGTGATTATGGAATGGTCAGCACAATCACAATCATAATATACCACCAGGGGGCGCCGCACGATTGCTGCCTCGCCTACAGTCTGTCTGTCCTTTTCGAATTCTTTTTGTTATTTTTGGTAAGTTTTAAAAGTTTGTGTAATGTTCTCTGGTTTGTTTTATGTGGGGGGTGGGGGAGGGGGGTCGGGGGAAACCTTTTTTGAATCTCATACCTTGCCGGAGATGCGATTGCTTTCCGGATCGTATCTGTGGCCTAACAACACGGAGCTGGAGGTCTTGCCTTGGACTGACTTTGAGCCTCTGCGGAGTGTGGACTTAACATCTGAGCAGGCGATCCCTTGCCTGGGATCGACGCTCCAACGTGGCCTGCGGACTTAACATCAAGGAGCTCGCAGTCTCGGGTTGAGAGTGGTCGGGAGCTCCAAGCTACACGACATTCGATAGCCCCGACCCGGGGTCCGATCGCCTGGCACGGGGGAGCTGAAATCCCCCCCCCCCAATGATGCAGGACCTGGATTGCCCCGACGAGGAAGGCCCTCCGCCGGCTACGGGAGTCAAGACCGTCCCGTTAATCGAAGGTTAGAGGCCGCCGACCACTGGAGGACAAAGAAGGGAGATATTGAACTTTTTTTTGCCTTCCATCACAGTGAGGAATGTGGAGGAGTCACTGTGGTGGATGTTCATGTTAAAATGTATTGTGTGTGTCCTGTTGCTTTTTATTGTTATGACTGCATGGCAAATGAAGTTCCTCATATTTTGCAAAACATACTTGGCTAATAAAGTATTATTGTGATTGTGATTGTGATATTATTCTTGTGTGATATAACACTTTGTTTAACCAATTAGACAGTTATATGGATAGGAAAGGTTTAGAGAGATATGGGCCAAATGAGGACAGGTGGGACGAGTGTAGATGGGGCATCTTGGTTGGCAAGGACAAATTGGGCCTGAGGGCCTGTTTCCCATCTCCGTGACTATGACATTATAATTCCCCCTTGGAGCAAGATCGCACCTCCAAATGGATTCCATTCTCAATTATCTGCATATTACTCTGCTTTCCCTGGTCCCATGCCATTGGAAGAGTGCTTCTTCTCCTCAGATCTGGCCCTATGCTCAAGTTTGAGCATGCTCTCTACCCTTGAGGATTTTGTTTCTGTTCCTGGCTCCACGATATTGCTTCTGGGGATCCCACAAGATGCAATATCTGAGGCATACAGCCATGTAGTATTGAAACAAACCCAGTGGCCCACTGAGTCTGCACCAATCATCACAACCCATTTACATGCATGCCGTTATTTAATGTTGCTAATTTCCCCATCATCTCCAGAGGCCAATTTACAGTGGCCAATTAACCTACCAACCTGTGTATTTTTGACATTTGGGAGGAAAGTAGCCAATCTGGAAAAAACCCCTACACATTCACATGGGGAGCATGCAAACACCACACAGGAAGCAACAGCAGTCCGGACTGATTTCATCTCTTGAAGCAATGAGATAGCAGCTCTACGAGCTGCACCTGTACTTCCCAACTGTGACTTCCATTGCTTCCTCGTCAACCTGCTCACTTTGATGTTATTATTCAGAGATAATATACATCTTTGGCACCCAGGTCTAACTCTCCACTGACTCTTTCAATCTCTTCATTACCTCCAATTGTTCCTCCTATATTGGATCCCTCCAATTGTTCCTCTTATATTGGATCTTAAATGAGCTGCAATTTCGATGTTATGAATTCTGCCCCCTTACTGATCATTATCTCAGGCCTGAATGGAAGAGGTTCATGGCCATTATATGCTGTACTGTACTAAGATGACCCCATTCCTATCACAGATATCACCAATCTCCAGCCATGTTTCCAGTTCACTGTCATTGAAATAGTTCATTTATGCTATTAATATCTTCAGGCTCAATTTATTCAATGCTCTCCTGAGTATATTGCATCCTCCTGTAATTTAATCATATCTAAAGCTCCGCAGTCAGGGTGGCACAATTGTGCAGTGGGAGAGTTGCTGTCTTATCGCGCAAGAGACCTGAGTCTGATCCTCACTTCGGCTGTTGTCTGTACGGAGTTTGTACATTCTCCCTGTGATCACATGAGTTTTCTCCGGGTGCTCCATTTTCCTCTCACACGCCAAAGACGTACAGGCTTGTTGGTTAATTAGCTTTGGTAAAATTGCAAAATTGTCCCTTGTGAGTAGGACAGATCTAGTGTCAGCGTAATTGCAGGTCAGCGCTGACTCGGTGGGCCAAAGGGCATGTTTCTGCACTGTATCTCTAAAGTCTAAAGGTCAGAGCCTTTACATTGTCAATCCTGACCAATTTGTTGCCCAGTTATCATTGGCTCATAAAGATTATATTCAGATCACTTTTCTAAAAGTGGAACCTCATAATCAAACAGTCCACATCCCAATGCACTACTTCTTCTAACTCTGTCCCCCCCCCCAATACCTTTTTATTTGCTTTTTGACACCCAGTCCCACAATATGAAATGCTCTCCTGAATCCTTATATTGTTCTTGGCCCACTTTGAGGAAGGATATTCTTGCTATGGAGGGCGTGCAGCGTAGGTTCACTAGATTAATTCCCGGAATGGCGGGACTGTCGTATGTTGAAAGGCTGGAGCGATTGGGCTTGTATACACTGGAATTTAGAAGGATGAGGGGGGATCTTATTGAAACATATAAGATAATTAGGGGATTGGACACATTAGAGGCAGATAACATGTTCCCAATGTTGGGGGAGTCCAGAACAAGGGGCCACAGTTTGAGAATAAGGGGTAGGCCATTTAGAATGGAGATGAGGAAGAACTTTTTCAGTCAGAGGGTGGTGAAGGTGTGGAATTGTCTGCCTCAGAAGGCAGTGGAGGCCAGTTCGTTGGATGCTTTCAAGAGAGAGCTGGATAGAGCTCTTAAGGATAGCGGAGTGAGGGGGTATGGGGAGAAGGCAGGAACGGGGTACTGATTGATAGTGATCAGCCATGATCGCATTGAATGGCGGTGCTGGCTCGAAGGGCTGAATGGCCTACTCCTGCACCTATTGTCTATTGTCTATTGTTGCCAATCTCTTGGTCAGTACTCTAAATGGTTTGGTATCAATTCTTGTTTGATAGCTTTTGCCAGTAGTAACAAGGCTGTTTCCCCATTATAAAGATGCCATATCAGTGCAAAACATTGTAATTGCTGATGTTTTTTCTCTAACAGATTCTTATGTATAAGAACTGTACAGTACAGGAATGAGCCCTTTTGGCCCACAATGTTTGTGCGAAACATGATGCAAAGTTAAACTGATCTCATCTGCCTGAACATGATCCATATCCCCTTATATTCCTTGCACCTCCATGTGCCTATCCAAAAGCCTATCAAACACCACCATTATATTTGCCTCAACCACTGGCATTGTGTTCCAGGCCCCCATTACTCTCTGTGTAAAACAATATGACTTTCATATCTTCATTACATTTTGCCCCTCTCATCTTATAGCTATAGTGTTAGAGTGAGCCAGTGAGCTGAACTATCCGGAATCCTGAATAATACGTCGGTTGTGTAGAAAGGAACTGCAGATGATGGTTTAAACCGAAGAGAGACACAAAATGCTGGAGTAACTCAGCGGGGCAGGCAGCATTTCTGGAGAGAAGGAATGGGTGACATTTTGGGTTGACTGAACCAGTCTGAGAAGGGTCTTGACCCGAAAAGGTCACCCATCCTTTCTCTTCAGAGATGCTGCTTGTCCCGCTGAGTTACTAATACATTGTTTGTGCTCAGCTTAAGAATATATATAAACCAGAAGAGGGCGCTGATAGTCCATAATTCATCCACACTAGTGACATTCTGAAACAATCCCCATGATGGATATATTAAAATTTAATTTTTACAAGATGGGTTGCTGCTGGCAGGTGGGGAGACCAGCTTGCCTTTAGTTCCATAATTATAGTAAACTTCTGATTGCAGTCTTTGCCAACAAACAAAAACACTGCGCTAGAAATATGGCTGATATTTGTCTGACTTTGAAGATGGAGTGCAGTAAGTATTATTCTTAGGTTCCAATCCAGATGATTGTGGGGATATAAACACTGTTGATGGTAAGCAAAATATCTCAACAATTAGAATAATAATCAATGTGGAACTTAAAAATATTCACCTTCAGAGGTTTTGCATAGGGATAATTATTGTAATACCAATGCAAGGTATTTATTCACAAAATGCTGGAGTAACTCGGCAGGTCAGGCAGCATCTCAGGAGAGAAGGAATGGGTGATGTTTCGGGTCGAGACCCTTCTTCAGACTGATGTCAGGGGGGCGGAACAAAGAAAGGATGTAGTTGGAGACAGGAAGACAGTAGGAGATCTGGGAAGGGGAGGGGAAGAGAGGGACAGAGTGAACTATCTAAAGTTGGAGAAGTCAATGTTCATACCACTGGGCTGCAAGCTGCCCAGGTGAAATATGAGGTGCTGTTCCTCCAATTTCCGGTGGGCCTCACTATGGCACTGGAGGAGGCCCATGACAGAAAGGTCAGACTGGGAATGGGAGGGGTTGAAGTGCTCAGCCACCGGGAGATCAGGTTGGTTAAATACCAATGCAGATCACTATGATAACAATTGATGTTGGGGGCTTGGATCTTACTGGTTGTCTTGCTGTAACTGAAGAGCACAGACCATCCCCAGCACTCTTCACCTTGATCTGAGACGGCAGGCGGATGGTGAGGGAATAACAGACAAAAAAGATTTGGCTCTATGTTACGATGAGGTACTTGGTGCTCTTTGAAAGAACGGTGGGCCGCGCGGCCAGGAGAAGGATCGGTGGACCGCGGCCTGCAGCGGAAAACCGTCGACCCGGCCCTGGCTCATTCCCCGAGAACCGGAAAGGGGGATTTGCGGGAGTTTGCGATGGCAGTCGTAAAAATGAGGGCCAGTCAGAGAGTGAACCAGGGTCTTACCTTACGCACCCTTAAGGTTGGCTGCAGGAAGCGCCCCCAGGACACAAAAGCTGAAGGTGGCTGGACAAGGAGAGGGATGACAGCTCGCTGGATGATCCAGATGGAGGCGACGGCTGGACGTCCTGCAGCAGCTTGGACCTTGCCTGGATTGGGCACAGTTTCGGAAGATTGAGCGTGTAGACTGGCCTGGCGCCCAACCTGGCAACTCTTGCATGCGGTCTCAGCTGGACGATTTCTATGCATTTTGTATGAACTAACAATTGTGTCCAGGTATAGCAATACTTGAGTGAACTGTATGCAAACACAAGACTGTACGTATGTAGTGTGATAATAAAGAATCGTTGAATTATTTGAGCTGGAACTCTCATGATTCTAATGATGTACTGTACATGCTCACAGAAGCTGCTCGGTAAGAGCATTAGAAGATAACAGTGCAAAAGATTTGTAAATAATGTAGGCTTTACACGTTTTTAAAGGGTCCTAAATTTGGATCTTCCTTCAGATGGATTCTTTCTTTATCTCATCATGAGCAGTAAAGGCTCCCACTCTCACTCCTCCCTGTTGATGCCCTCAGTCCACAGACCAGATCAGCTCCTTGAGACTATATCCCAAACTTCTCCTGTTCACAATAACTGAAGCAGAATGGGCACCTAGGACCATTGCCTTTACAAATTGCTCTTTTGTAACAGTATCCAGAAAACATCATGTTTCATAAAGTACTGATTCTGTGTACCCAGATCCATTGTAAGGAGTGAACAATGAAGGCATTAATTGCATTTTCTGAGAATTGATTTTGTTAGTCAGTGCAAAAAAGAGAGAAAAAGAACATGTAATTGAAAGTCTTCAGGCTTATTAATTTTGTGTCTTTCCTAGTACTGTGATTGTTATCTAAGTTCAGTAACTTTCTCCCATCTATAATAATTAGGCACATCATCAGTTTTAACTTTTAGTCTGCTATAACTCCTGGGCATTCATGGATCAATTCAATTCACAAACCGTGACATTGAATTAAATATTCATATTTCATCAATATTTACCAGTCATGATTGTACTGTTGTAATATCAACATATAACTAAAGGGGGCACTTAAAATAATTAGGTGTAGAATTTAAAAATACAAGATCTTTAGTTTTTACAGTATTACTCTGATATGACCCAGTTCTCTTTCCCATTTTCTTTTTTATTTAACTATCTGGAAATATACAGTAAGAACAAAAAAAAGTCAAAGGGAGGCTTTGAATATATTATTTGATACATTAGCAATGTTATTAATTAATTAATTGAGAATTTAATTAGCATAAATTATATAAGTAAATATAATTCAAGCAAATCTCTGTCTTAATCCTTAACAATTGGACTATATACAGCAAATCCATAAGAAAAAAGGAATGATTCAAAGATATACCAAATTTCAAAGTATAATATTGATACACTTCGTTCCTCTGTCATAAGGTCATAAGGAATAGGAGTAAAATTAGGCCATTCGGCCCAACAAGTCTACTCCGCCGTTTAGTCATGGCTGATCTATCTCTCCCTCCTAACCCCATTCTCCTGCCTTCTCCCCATAACCTCTGACACCTGTACTAATTAAGAATATACAGTATCTCTGCCTTAAAAATATCCATTGACTTGACCTCCACACCCTTCTGTGGCAAAGAAATCCACAGATTCACCACCCTCTGGCTAAAGAAATTTCCCCTCAATTCCTTCCTAAAAGAATGTACTTTAATTCTGAGGCTATGCCTAGTCCTAGACTCTCCCACTAGTGGAAATATCCTCTCCACATCCAGTCTATCCAAGCCTTTCACTATTCAGTATGTTTCAATTAGGTCCCCCTTCATTCTTCTAAACTCCAGCGAGTACAGGCCCAGTGCCAACAAACGCTCATCATACAGTGCATTCAGAAAGTATTCAGGCCCTTTCACTTTTTCCACATTTTGCTACGTTACAGTCTTATTTTAAAATGAATTAAATTCTTTTTTTTTAATCATCAATCTACACACAATACCCCATAATAAAAAGGCAAAACAGGTGTTTGGAAATGTTTGCAAAGTAATTAAAAAGAAATAACTGAAATATCACATTTACATAAGTACTCACTCAGACCCTTTACTGATTGAAAAATACATCTCTTGATGCTCTTGAACATGATGTAACTTGGGATCCTTGGGTGTTTCAGGTCTTTCAACATCAGACACCCTCGCCAGGGCGACCCAGCCGTGGTTGATCAGACCACAACTTGTGTTCAGGTGGCATTCGCTCCACCCCATGAACCTCCTCTCCTGATCCAGATCCTCTCCTGATCTCGAGGCTTTCTCCGCTGCCTCTGTGGTATTCTTGATGGCTCTTCTCCTCTCCATTCCTGTGATGACCAGCGCACTCAAGGGTTACAGCGCTACAGCGATTGCCCTGCAAAACCTTACTCAGTACTTTGTTGAGGCACCTTTGGCAGCGATTACAGCCTCAAGTCTTCTTGGGTATGACGCTACAAGCTTGGCACATCCGTATTTGGGTAATTTCTCCCATTCTTCTCTGCAGATCCTTTTAAGCTCTGTCAGGTTGGATGGAGAGCATCGATGCACAGCTATTTTCAGGTTCCTCCAGAGATGTTCAAGTCCGGGCTCTGGCTGGGCCACTCACAGACTAGTCATGAAGCCACTCCTGCATTGTCTTGGCTGTGTGCTTTGGGTCGTTGTCCTGTTGGAAGGTGAACCTCCGGCCCAGTCTGAGGTCCAGAACGCTCTCGAGCAGGATTTCATCAAGGATCTCTCTGTACTTTACTCTGTTCATCTTTCTGTCGATCATGAGTAGTCTCCCAGTTCCTACCACTGAAAAACATCCCCACAGCATGATGCTGCCACCACCATGCTTCACTGTAGGCATGGTATTGGCCAGGTGATGAGCGGTGCTGTCTGTACGGAGTTTGTACGTTCTCACCGTGACCGTGTGGGTTTTCTCCGAGATCTTCGGTTTCCTCCCACACTCCAAGGACGTACAGGTATGTAAGTTAGTTGGCTTGTAATAAGTGTAAATTGTCCCCTGTATGTGTAGGATAGTGTTAATGTGCGGGGATTGCTGGTCAGCACTGACTCAGTGGGCCAAAGGGCCTGTTTCCACGCTGTATCTCTAAAATTAAAAAAACTAAAAATAAAGAAGGCCAGTGGAATGATATCACTCTCCCCGAGTCTTGGGCACACCTGTACCCACGGTCACTGCTGCAGATGTTAGATAGGTCTTCCTGAGAGTGAACCCATGGAAAGCAACTGGCATGGGTGGTGTTCCCAGTCACGTCCTCAGAGTCTCAGTGGACCAGGTGACAGGAATATTCAGTTACCTTTAACCCTACACCATTCTGATGTTCCCTCCTATTTTAAGGCCACAATCGTCCTGGTGCCAAAGAAAAGTGAGATAGCCAGCATTAAAAAGAAGTCAAAGGGAATGGCTTTGTATATATTCTTTCGTACATTGATAGTGTTATTGATGAATTAAATGGGAATCTAATTAGCACAAACGATGCAATAAATAAATGTAATGCTCAAGCAGGTTTCTGTTGTAATCCTTGATAACATAAATCAGTAAGAAAAATGAATGTTTCAACAATATACGAGACTTCAAAGTACTTGCTCCCTTGTCTCATGGCCAGCATTAATGACTACTATCAGTGGTTCTGACATCCACCATCATGGTGTTTTGAGAGATTGGTCATGGCACAGATTAACTCCAGTCCCTCACACACTAGCTCTACCACAGCTCACCTACCATCATAATAGGTTCATGGCAGATATTATTATCAAGACTTTTCACTTTTTGTTTGAACAAACAGATAACAAGGACATCTATGGAGACCCCAGTTTATTGACTGTGTCTTTAACACTATAATCTGAACCAAACTCATCTCCAAAAGCCTGGACCTAGGAGAAGGCAACCCCTCTGCCATTGGATCCTTGACTTCCTGACCACAAACCGTCATCTGACTGTGACCTACTGAAGGTTTCTTCTCGGTGAATATTGTTATTGGGAAGGGTGGTTTCTAAAGTCTGGAGGATAGAAATAAAGACATAAAATGTTGAGGGAACTATTGTTCTCGATGAGAGTGCGACTCTTTACAAGAGTTTGATGGATATCAGTTGAATATGATCAAACCAGACAACATTTGAAGTTGCATCCTTGATGCCATCTTTATTGAATTGAAAACATTCAGCTGAGGCACTGTTTTTTCAAATGAATCCAATTGTTGCTCTGGGATGATGTACTAGCCTTCATTCTCTCTAGAAAGAAATGTCAGTAGAAATGATGGATGTATATGATCAGGTTTTATTCAAACTATTCATATTTTTTTTACATCTGTGCTTTATTATCATTGGAAGATCTTGTGTCTTCGCTGTTGTAAACTGATCTGTTCATTGCCCTTGTGGGGGGAATAAGATTATCAACAAAAGTAACATGGTATTCAGATCCATTTGATGTGGGCATTTTCTTTCTTTTATTCTTAATATTTTTTTTCTGTAAGTACTCCATGATAATGTCATTTTTTCTTGGAGGTTAAATCGTTCCTGCTTTTCAAAGTAATTGCAATGTTCCTGTTTTTCTTTTTAATTAGATCACATCGTTTTTATATCATCTGCAGTAGGTGACTGACATGCACCTTCAGCCAATTTTACTGTGTTGTGGGAATCTGGAAGTTTCAGATTATACATACTTTTGCACTGCACATAATTCACAACTCCATTAGGACCATATGCCTTTTTCTCTTTGCTCTGAATATCTATCACCGTAGAATAGATATCTTGCATGTTAATTATCTTAGTTTTCTTGTCTCTACTTTCATGAAGAACTGCGTTGGCACAGATGAAGAGAAATATTCCAATTCCTATAACCAATGGTCCAAAAATCTTCAGCTTGTCAGACTGTGCAGAGCCAGCCATAAATCCAGAAATAATCTCCAAGGTTGTGGTCTCTGCTGTCATATTATTGCTCGTGGCATTATGAGATATGGTTTTGCAAATCTTATAAGCTAGGGGCCAATAACCCATTATTACCATTACAATTCCTCCCAACATTACCAAGATCCCAAATGCAGTAATTAGCCCTGGAATAGAACACAGTTTCAATTTGGCTTTCAATATTACCACATTATTTTTAGTTGTTTTGGATACTTTCCTTCTGTATTTATTTGTACGCCGACAAGATTGGAAGGAATTGTTTGTCCTGGCAGTAATACGAAGAATGCCCCCTGTTGCTATCATAATCCATTCACTTGAGAGCCATGCCTGAAAGAAAAAAAAGTTTATTCGTGAATTGCCAATGCTGTGTCTATGAAAGAGTCAGGAACAGCTCAGGTGACACAATTAGAAGCCTCTGTTTTTCTAACAATTCATGATTCAATGAAAAACATCATTCTACAAGTTTATGTAAAAAGTGTAACCAAAGTGAATGTTACATCTTAAGAGGTAAGACTTACAAATTCATAGTTGGAAATAAGGAAATGGCCCAGACCCGGAACAAATATTTGTTTTTCTTCACGAAGGGAAACACTGAAAGCATCCTGATAAAAGCGTAAATCAACGAGCAAAAGTTTGTTTTTTATTGCACTCTCTCTGTGGCAGTAACACTATAGTTTGTACTCTGTTTGTATTCTCTTTTGCACTACCTAATGTGTTCATGTTCAGTATGATTTGCCTGGATAGCATGCAAAACTATTTTTTCCAGTGTATCTTGGTACATGCGGCAATAATAAACAAATACCAATACCTTTAAACAGGGAAGTTAAAACAATCATATTTGCCATTGAAAAGGTGTTAAGCAAATTAATAGAACTAAACACTGACAAGTTTGTTGGACTTGATACGCTTCATTCTCTATAAAATAATTGTTGTTCAAATGATGGATTCATTGGTTGTGAATTTCTAAAATTCTCTATTTCTTAAAAAATGTCCCAGTGGATGGGAAAACCAGAAATATAACACTTCCTCATCTGGATCCACATATCTCTGGCTCTTGTCCCACCCCTTCCCCTCATGACTTTCTACCAACTATCTTCTCTCTACTTCATCTGTCTGAAGAAAGGTCCTGGCCCAAAATGCCATCTGTTCATTTCCCTCGACGGATGCTGCCTGACCCATTGAGACCCTCCAACATTTTGTTTTTTGCTCAAGGTACCACCATTCAACACAACATCCTATTCAAGAAAGAAGAGAAAAAGAAAGCAGGAAACTTTAGACTCATAAGCCTGACATCTGGCATGAGGAAAATGAAGGAACGCATTTTGAAGGAAGGCACAGCATAAGATTTGGAAGTTCATAGTACATTTAAGCAAAATCAATATGGTGTTAAGAAGGGAAAGCATGTTTGAGGATATAATGAGCAGTGTGATAAACCAGTGGATGTAATGTATTTTGACTATTCAAAGTGCATTTGATGAAGTGCCACACGTTAGAACTCAGGATACCGGGATAACATAGTGTCAACGATGGAGCTTTGGATAACTAACCGAGCCGAGGGTTCAGGTAAATGTATAATGTTCAGATTGGTAAACTGTAACCTAAGGTGTAACATAGGAATCAGAACTGGTCTCAACTACTTATTATTTAATAAAATAACCTGGGTAAAGAGACCGAGTATATTACCATTGTAGGATGAAAAGTCAATTGGGCACCAGTGCGTGGAAATTGAATATCACCTATTCTTGGAGCATTACATGGGGTTAGCCCAGGCACCCTGACAGACTTATACAAATTAAATGTACACATGAGAAATGGTTAAAATGTTCCTCCCCCTTCCCGCAGTTTTAGCACAATGCTTGTGCATTTCCTGATGACAGCATTATTGAAAAACTAAAGATGCTGTTTATTCCTGCACTGACCGCTGAATATCGATATGATATCCATGGTACAATATCCAAGGCAGCCTTAGTGCAGAATCAAAAAGCTGCTGTAGAGGTGAGGGAAAACAGACCTGGGGGATTGTTGAATGTCGGTGGCGACACAATCTTCCCCTCCCTCCCACTTCAGTCACCGATGCCAGTCGATCTTTTCCCATTTGCGGATCCATGCTGCTGTGAGCCATGGACTCACAAGCCTGCAGAGATCACAGCATGTACTGTACATGTCTTCTCATTTTTTTCAGTAAGCAGCATGAGACCAAGCATTGACATTTGCAGAGCACAGAGCAGTAGTCAGGCACACGCAGAGAGCAAAATAGCAATATCTCCAACAGGACACTTTAATTCACATCTGCTCAGTAATTTCTTGTGAAGTTTGCTTCTAATTTGACCATGAGTGAGGATAGTAGATATAGAAGATAGACTTCATTAGTTTAATTTCTATCAGTATGATAGAAGTGAATGTCATACACACTTGATGGTGTTTCCCTGCTCGCAAATTATCATGTGATAGGTGTAGAATTGGGCCATTTGACCCATCAAATGATGCTCAGAAAATGGCAACCATACAAGAGTGAATCATGCCAAGATGAGCCCACTCTCTATCCTGATGGGTGAGACTCAAATCACGCCCAAAAATTATTTATTTGCAATTTCTATGTAAAAATAGATGATCTAAGTATAACTTGGGAAAATGTGAAGTTATCTATTTAAAGAGTGTGCATAGTTCACAGAGAATACAGCCGGGAAACAGGCCCTTTGGCTGCCATCTGTCAGCCTTTTACACTAATCCTTCATTAATCATAATTTTATTCTCCCCACAACTCTTCCCAGATTCTACCACTCACCTGCACACCAGGACAATTTACAGTCGCTAATTAAGCTACCAAAGCATGATACTTTTGGGATGTGTGAAGAAACTGGATCACCCAGACGAACTCATATGCATAAGGGGAGAATGTGCAAACTTCACACAGACTGTATCTGACTTTATGATTGCACTTGAACCTCCAGTGCTGTGCAGCAGCAGCTCTACCAGCCATGCCACTGCGTAATGCCCATTACTGTTGAGATGGGGGTTACTGAATGCTGCAAAGGGATCTGAATGTCTTCTTGGAGAAAAAAAGGCTACTTTTAAATTGAAGAAAAGGTTGGGGCAGTGCTTAATAGAACAACGGGAATATCTCCAGTCAGTTCGGATCAATAGACAATGGACAATAGACAATAGGTGCAGGAGGAGGACATTCGGCCCTTCGAGCCAGCACCGCCATTCAATGTGATCATGGCTGATCATTCTGATCAGGGTTGCTGTGGGGTTGAGGTGCAGGTAGGGGAGACAAAAAGTGTGGTTTTGGATGATCAGCCATGATCATGTTGATTGGTGGTGCTGGCTCAAAGGGCCGAATGGCCTACTCCTGCATCTATTTTAGAAACATAGAAACATAGAAAATAGTTGCAGGAGGAGGCCATTTGGCCCTTTGAGCCAGCACCGACATTCATTGTGATCATGGCTGATCATCCACAATCAGTAACGTGTGCCTGCCTTTTTCTCATATCCCTTGATTCCACTAGCCCCTAGAGTTCTATCTAACTCTTTTAAATTCATCCAGTGAATTGGCCTCCACTGCCTTCCGTGGCAGAGAATTCCACAAATTCACAAGTCTCTGGGTGAAAAAGTTTCTTCTCACCTCAGTTTTAAATGGCCTCCCCTTTATTCTTAGACCAGGCCCCTGGTTCTGGACTCCCCCAACTATTTTCTATGTTTCTGTGTATCACCTCTGTGATTTTGGTGTAGTTGTTTTGAATCCAGTCTTACTCTGTACAGAATTGAAAAGCCAGCTGCTTTCAGAATAGTCGGCATGGACAAATTAGGCTGAAGGACCTCTTTCCGTACAGTACGACTCCATGACTTAATTGTACCAGCCATAACTTGAACTGTTATTTTTGAACATCTAGTTATTCAAATTGAGCTGGTCTTCTAGCTTACAATATTTACATCTCTGTAAATATTCTACGGTACAGTTAACTTTTAGAAGATGGAGCTTAAAGTTCTTATTTTAGTTCAATAGTCGTAAGCAATAAAAAAGAATTAAAAAAAGTATATAAAACACCATTCCATACAAGTAGTATAAGAAAATAACTGCAGATGCAGGTACAAATCGATTTATTCACAAAATGCTGGAGTAACTCAGCAGCTCAGGCAGCATCTCGGGAGAGAAGGAATGGGTGACGTTTCGGGTCGAGACCCTTCTTCAGACCATTCCATACAAAGTATGTCACCTATCGGAATGTGGCATAGTATTTTCCTTTCCTTGTGTTAGAAAGAAGGCTGGCAGTATATAAATGCAAATGATTTTCATGCATGGTTAGTTATTTTTTTGTACATCTTTAGTCAAATAAATTCACCGAGTAATTTAAATGTGACTTAGGGCTGTAATTATCTTGTACTTACCAATTAAGAGAGATAAACACAATAATACATGAGATAGATTTTTAGTTGTCAAAGTTCACAGAAAGACCATTCCCTTTCATTCTCTGCATTATTTAAACCCTCTCTGATAGCAAAGCTATTGACTCTATATTCCATAACATTTCAAAGCTGAAAACTTAAAGTAAGAAAAATGGGAGAATTTAAGAACAAAACTATATCTAAGTTGACAATTATATAAATTCTCATAGTTCCACATGTTTTTAGTGTAACTGCACGAAACTAAACAAGAAATTAGTTCTATAAATGTTGTCATTATAGACTCCATATCCTGTCTTGAATCAAACATTTTTTCTGTGTCGGTCTGTTTAATTGTAAGTTTCTCACTCTGAAATAACACACATACTTCAGTATCATCTTTTAAACAATTAACTTTTTCAGTTAGATTATCACAGATGAATGTCGAATCATGTAAATATAATGTATTGTGATATGATGCCAAAACATCCTGGGCCTCCAAGTAATGTTTCTTGCAATCCAACAATAAAGTGCAACTGTATTGAATGGCAAATAGACAGATAAATACAACCTAATGTATTTAATTATGAACGCAAATCATTCAGGCACATATTTAATATTTAATAGTAAGTTATTCACCTTTATTACAAAGTCATTGGCAACTTCCTCTCTGCAGTGAACAATGAAATCCAAAGGTTATTAATGAAGTATAGGCTTATTATTTTACAGTGTGGATACATTTGTTAAACAATAGTACTAATATGGGAAGGACTGCAGAAGCTGGTTTACACCAACGATAAACGCAAAATGCTGGGATAACAAGGCGGGACAGGGAGCATCTTTGGAGAGAAGGAATGGGTAACATTTCAGGTCGAGACCCTTCTTCAGGCAGAGTCAGGGGAAGGGGAGGGGGAGAATAAGGAAGTGTAAGGTGTGAGAACGAGACATCAAAGGGGGAAATCAAAGAAAATGTGGAACAGATCATTGTTAGCTAGGAGAAGGTAACAACAAAGCAAACAGAGATAAAATGTAATCAGGGACAGTCAGACTGGTCAGAGAATTGGGAAAGGGGAGGGATGGAGAGAGGGAGAAAGCAAGGGTTACTTGAAGTTAAAGAAGACAATATTCATACCGCTGGGGTATAAGCTGCCCAAGCGAAATATGAGGGACATCTCTCCAGAGATGCTGCCTGTCCCGCTGAGTTACTCCAGCATTTTGTGCCTATCTTCAGTAATAATGTAGGGCCTGGTATAAGTCAGAAGTTTAAAGGCACATGTAACAAGGGTTATAAAATAATTATAGTGAACTTTAGTTTATATATAGACTAGGCAAACTAAATTAGCAATCAATGTACAAAACACAAGCTCGTGATTATACAAGTGATTGTTTTGTAGATAAGGGTACTGACTATCCAGTGAGGAAGTAGACTATTTTAGATTTTATGTGCAAGAAGGAACTGCAGATGCTGGTTTAAACTGAAGATAGACACAAAAAGCTGGAGTAACTCAGCGGGACAGGCAGCGTCTCTGGAGAGAAGGAATGAGTGACGTTTCAGGTCGAGACCCTTCTTCAGATTTATACGTATTTTAGATTTCATGTTGTGCAATGAGAAGATTTTTAATTCAGCAAAATGCAAGCAGCTGCAGATGTTGAAAACCTGAAATAAGAACAGAGAATGCTGGAGACACTTAACATATCAGGCAGGACTTGTAAAGAGAGAAAGGTCATTCCAACAATGTCATAGAGTAAAACAGCAGGGAAACAAACCTTTCTGTCCAACTTATCCATGCCAACCAAGATGCCTAGCTAAGCTAGTTTCATCTGCCCACATTCGGCCCGTATTTACATGGGGTTAAAAGGGAAAGATAGATCAGCCGTGATTTGTTGGTGGAGGAAATGCGATGGGCCGAATGGCCTAATTCCCCACCAATGACTCATGAATTTATAAACTTCTGGACATATCCTATCCATGTACCTTTCTAAATATGTTTTAAATATAGTTATTGTATCTGCCTCTACCACTTTCTCTGGCAACTTGTTACATATATCAATCACCCTCTGTGTGAAGAAGTTGCCTTTTAAATTGTTTCCCTCTTACCTTAAATCAATGTCATCTAGTTATTGATCCCCGTCCCTGGGAAAATGACTGCATTCACCGTACCTACGCCCTCATGATATTATGCACCTCTATGAGGTCACCCCTCAGTCTCCTACAAGGATGGGTGTTTCCATTAACTGATGTGTCAACAACCAAGGGTGACTATCTAATAGTAAGGAACGAACCATACGGGGCTGAGATGATGAGAAATTAATTTTGGCAAAAGTTGAGCAGAATAAGGTCATTCGGCCCACCAAGTCTACCCCTCCAATTCAATCATGGCTGCTCTATCTTTCCCTCTCAACCCCATTCTCCTGCCTTCGCCCCATCACCCCTGACACCAGTACTAATCAAATGCAGGTTTCCAATTTGTTTAGGTAAATAAATTAAAGTGCCCTTGTCCTAAATCATGAATCAGGAGTGGGTGCGAATCTTTGGAATTCTGTACCCGGGGGACTGTAGAGGGTCAGCTAATTCTAAGCAGAGATGATCGGTTTTAGGACATCAGGCGATCATGGGCTAGTGCAGGAAAATTGCATTGCTATTAGCCATTATCTTAATGAATGATGGTATGGGCAGGAGAGGCCGAATGGCCTGCTTGATTTTGTTTTTATATTGTTATGCCCTCCTCCCCTGTTAAAATAATCATAACAATCTTATTAACAGTCCCATTAAACACATATATATTATTTATGAGATATCAGAAAACTAGATTTTAATGACTGTCATCTCTGGCAGTCAAAAGAAATACTGGTTGGCAAACATTAAATACCCACACTATGCAATCCATACCATAAAGTTTAACCTATGACTAGTTTAACCACATGACTTAGCTCAGAAAAATCAAAGAATCCGTTAATTGAAGTTAGAAGAGAATGTACTGTACTCAGCACTGCAGATATTGCAGATAAAAATAGAACAATTTCCAACTTACCCAGAAAGGCTTGGCTGATGTTGGTGGTCCAAAACCAATGGCTATCGCAATATTGAGAGAAAATGCCTGTCAAGGCGATAACCTTTTCAGCATTGTCAGTGTTTGTCAGAGTCAAGTGTAGTCGAACTGTGTCAGAGATCGATCGAATTCAGCAGTTTCCCAATTTTTCAAGTAAATTATTCAAAGTGCACTTGACAAATAAAATCACAAATCGGGAGGTTTTAGATTGCTGTCTGGAACAGTGGAGCACATCTTGTTATTTTGGAGTTGCTTGTTCTCTATTTGTTGACTTAGGTTGCAGACTGCTGATGGCATTTTGATGAAGCTAAGGTTACCCAGATTCTGCTGTTGCTATGATACCAGTTTGTGACACACAGGATGCAAGTGATTCCCTCCTATATTCCTTATCCTAACAATCTCGACAGAGCTCTATTTAATTTCCGACTCCTACCAATTTAGTTCTTTCTTTGATGGGTTAATTTGGGAATAAACAATACCATGTTTTAACAACAAAAAAACAAATGCAATTTGATCTGGATGTGCAAATATATTTGTAAACTGATTGTAACCAAATTACATGAGACATCCGAAAATAAATTCATCCTGTGTGGATTTGCAGTTACTCAAATCCAAAGAGAGTTGCAATTACTTTAATCATAGTGTTAACAAGCTAAATTTATTTACAAATATACTGCTCCAAATCCAGTGATAGTTAATATATTCAGGCCAAAAGTTTTAGCATACAGTTTTACATGAAAATGCTGTTTATTAAAAACAGAAATGTAATGGAACAGAACATTTATACAATTCCAATTTATTCAACAATTCTCAATTAAAAACAGCTGCACCATTGCTTTTATGATTTATCATGCTGTGTTCAAGATGGTGAACAACTGCAGAGAACTTGACTCAATACTCAATCAGCAAACCGTTATAAAACTCAAATGTTCCAAATGCACATCCAGTTAAATTATTCAAGAAATATTCATCTATGTATTATTCTGTTTTTTTTTGCCAACAGTGAATTTGTTACTACAGAGACAATTATTATTTCACTGCAATGTTTTGTATCATTACTATAATCTGTTTCCACTATGCATGCCAAATAACTAACGATTTAACACATTTGCAGGTGCACGATCTGCAAAACGAGCTCATCATCACTTGTAACCTAATTACTGTTCCCATGAAATTTTCATTATGTTTCTGATCAAAATTTTTTGGGAAATCTGTAACATGAGAAAGGCAAATTTCTCCATGGTGGTAATTTATTTCCCCTTACTACATACTCTTTGTCAAGATAACAATGCTTTATTTAGGATGTCAACCAACCTTGGTTTGGTTGAGTAACTAAATTTAGAAATTTAGTTATTTAGAGTAATTTAGAACATAGAAGATTGAAGAGTACAGCATGGGAACAGGCCCTTCATCTCACAATGTATGTGCTGAACATGATGCCAAGACCAACATTTATCTGCCTGCAGTGTATATCCCTCCATTCGCTGCATATCCATGTGCATTAGCCTCTTAAATTACATTATTGCCTCCACCACCACCACCAGTGCGTCCCAGGCACTCACCAGCCTCTGTGTAAAATCTTTATACCTGGATTTATATATAAATATAAATGGATTTCCAGCACAGGTCTCTGCGGAGCTCCACTTATATACATATATAATTACGATCAAGTCACCGTTAATCCCACATGCATCTTCATCATCTGGATCAGATTACCATAGAGGACTTTATCAAATTCCTTACTAAATCCCATGTGGATGACATCTACCGCCCTACCCTTATCAATCAGCTGTGTTGCATTAGTAAGAAAGACCTGCCACATTGAATTCCATGCAATAAACGACTATTGACTATTGAATTCCCTAATTAACCCATTCTCTTCCAAATGGGAGGTGATTCTATTTTGAGGAAGGACATTCTTGCTATTTAGGGAGTGCAGCATATGTTCATGAGGTTAATTCCCAGGATGGTGTATGATGAAAGAATGGAATGACTGGGCTTGTATTCGCTGGAATTTAGAAGGATGAGAGGAGATCTTATAGAAACATAAAATTATTAAGGGATTGGACATGCTAGATGCAGGAAACATGTCCCCGATGTTGGGGGAGTGCAGGGCTCGGGGCCACAGTTTAAGAATAAGGGGCAGGCCATTTAGAACTGGGATGAGGAAAAACTTTTTCACACAGAGAGCTGTGAATTTATAGAATTCTCTGCTTCAGAAGGCAGTGGAAGTCGATTCACTGGATGCATTCAAAAGAGAGCTAGAATGAGCTCTTAGGGCTAGCGGAATCAAGGGAAATGGGGAGAAGGCAGTAATGGGGTACTGATTGTGGATGATCAGCCATGATCATATTGAATGGTGGTGCTGGCTCGAAGGGCCAAATGGCCTACTCCTGCATCTATTGTCTATGTATCTATGTATCTATGAACGACTCTCTCAATAGCTTCCCTACCACTGATGTGAGCCTCACCAGTCTAGAATTCCCTGGATTCTCTCCCTTTCCTAAACAAATAGTTCATCATCACTTATAATGACTATTCTGATGAAGCTGTTCAATATATTTCTGATCAATTTTATCTCAGATTACTCAAGAATTAATTGTTTAAGTACAAAAGTAGGCCATTCATCCCCTCCATTCTATGGTATGGCGTTTTATGGCGTCAGCACCATAGCAATGACAGGTACAGTGAAATTATTTTTTGTTTACAGTTCAGTACAGATATCACAATACATAAGCACTTAGATACATATTAGACAAGCATTTCACATCAAATGCAAATGGATAGCAGAAGTACACTGAGACAGTATACAGAGTCACCAGTTTGATGCCATTTCCAAGTTCCAGCTGTTGTAAGTGCACTGATCTTGATCTGACCGTGAAGGTCTGCTGTCCTGGTGGTATTGCAGGGTCGGCCTGGCCAAACGTAGCCGTGGTGTCCTCCGCCACTGCTCCACCGCTGTAGGCTGCGTGCGGGCCACGTGCTCGGCCTCTTGGAGTGGTGCCCGATACATCTGAGCCCCAGATGTAGGGCCTCCAGCGGCCCAAGACACAATCGAGGCCATGCACTCCCTCCCGCAGCCAGTCTGCTTGCTGGCTCTCCCGTGGGTCCTTAATCAGCAGCAGGTGAGCCGGGCCTCAGTCCATGCCAGGCAAGTCCCTGGTGTGCAGTGGCGAGCTGGGCCTACCGGGCGGGTTCCTGTCTACGATGCGGGCCCACCACCGCGGCGGGCAAGTCAGGCCTACCGGGTGGGTGGGTCCTTGTTCATCTACTTATGCAAATCATGGCTGGTCCAACTCTACCCAACTGACTTGGCTCCAATGTCTTAAAAACCATTACTAGCAAAAGAAATATTGATCTCAGATTCAAAATCTTAAATAAAGCATCAGGGTGCAGATATTTGCAAAAGGTTTCCATTTTTCTGCGTGAGAAATGATTCCTAACATTGTCATACAGGACAGAAATTTAAATTGGTACTTGGATTGCTTGCTTTAGACTCCTTCACCAAAGAGGAAAGTTCTAGAAATGTATTTTTTGAATGCACATTCTTTATGGAAGTGTAAAATTGATTATTAAACAATTGAGTACCAACATCACACACAAAAATTTATTTGGGCATGACCACGTATATGTTGCATGTGTGTTGTTAATTTGGAAGTTGGTTGGTGGTGGTGCAGAGGGATTGAATTGAGAGGGGAAATCCTAAATTTGTTCTGATTGGAAAGAGGGAGAGTGTACTTGGAAAATTGAACAAACATACTCGAGAGTCCAGTCGTCGTGTCCAGTCATCTATGCTACAACAGAAACCACAATGTGAAGCAGGAGAAGCCAAATTGAAAGCAGTGATGTAATATAAACCGTCATGATAGATACACTGGAGACAAAGAAATTGGAAGGAATTAACAGAGTTTTGTGTCTCAATTGCTATGGGAGTACCGGCCATGAAATGGATTTTGGCCTCGCTAATGTCTCCTGTCTCCTGCGATTGTGATGGCAAAGTTGAGAAAGGGAAAAAAAAAGGTCAGAGGAAGGGAAAGGAGCAGGCCAACGTTGTACACCGAGAATGATGGTTGTCTGGAACAGCTGCCAGGGGTGGTGATAGCAACAGAGATTATAGTGACATTTAAGAGGCGTTTAGATAGTGACATGGATGTGCATGGAATATGGATCACATGTAGGCAGATGAGATTGATTTAACTTGGCATCGTGTTTAGCACCGACATGGTGGGTCAAGGGACATATTCCTGTTCTATGTTCAATGAAAGGAAAACTTAAATATCTGTCATATGAAAGTGAGAACAGGGTGGAATTGGCAGCAAAGATGGTGAAACTTTCAGAGTCATTGGGAGACCAGGGAGCAGCACCATAGTAATGACTGGTGTATTGGAGGAATGCTGCAGGTTTAGTGGTGAGTGTAAGAGGGGAGAGGGAATAGGTTAGAGTAAGAAAGGGCAGAGAAATAATTAGGATAGTTAAATAGGCAGTTTGTGATGATTGATCCAGGAGGGATTAGAGGCCAAATGTGGACAGGGAATGCTGAACACGGGAAAAAAGGTTCATTGACTCGGGTAAAGACTCCAAAACACAAAGAACACAAAGATATAGTTGGTGGAAGAACTCAAAGCTACTTTGGGTTCAAAATTGAATGTCATCCCTACCTTCCATCTCATGTTTCCAGCATTCACTTTGGTTTGTCTTTCTTCTTTTGTTATTTCAAATATCATTTATCCTTTGCTACTTGCATCTCGTTAACAGTCACTTTTACTGCCCTCTTTCAGTCTGCATTGCACTTATGTAATTGATCTCTTCAGATATCTTCTGAATAGACATTCCCTTTCCCTTCTCTCAGCCGCTTCAACATTTCACCAAAACTTGAAACTTGTTTTATTTCTGACTTTTTTGAAGTTGTAAAAAGGTCTCTGATTAAACATTAACTTTCATTTCTTTCTCTCCACAGATAGTGCCTGACTTGCTGGTGTCCTCTGTATTCCTTGTTTTTATTTCAGTTTATAGAAATAAAAGAACTGCTGGTTTACACAAAAGGACATAAAGTGCTGGAGTAACTCAACGGGGCGGACTGCATCTTTGGAAAACATGGATAGGTGACATTTTGGGTCCTGACCCGAACCGTCACCTATTCATGTTCTCCACAGATGCTGCTTGACCCGTTGAGTTACTTCAGCACTTTGTGTCCTTTTTATTTCAGTCACTGGAGTTTTCAAATCTCGGCCAGCAGAGGGCCTCAGTTGACTTCAGTTCCAGTGCATGTTGTGAAGACTCTCAGGGGAATGACAACAGTTTGCTTGGCTCAACATTAATTCCTACATCTTTGAAAGTTTGCTTTCTTTGAGATTTATTCTATTTCATGCCTTTCCCTAGAGATGATCTGAGACTGAACGCAACTGTTCAGTTAATATTTTCATGAAATAATATTTTCATGCAAAATATTATTCGAGGGAAATTTTATGTGATTGACATTTAAAAAAAAGATATGTCTCAGCAATGTTTCTTTAAATTGTAAAGGATTTTGTTTTCCTTTTAGCATAATGTATTCATTATTTAACTGTGAATTGTTTTCTTTTGATCCAACTTCTGTTATTAAGTATATATTCTGACATATGGCTTATTTTACAAGAATTTTGAGGAAAGGTCTCGACCCGAAACATCACCCATTCCTTCTATCCAGAGGTGCTGCCTGTCCCGCCGAGTTACTCCAGCATTTTGTGTCTATGTTGTACATGTATATGTCCTGATTGTACTCATGCATGGTATGTTTATTGCATAGCACACAAAATAATGTTTCACTGTATCTCGGTACACTTGACAATAATAAACAAATACCAATTGCAATATTTGTGAATAAACCAAAACGTGAAATCATAACTGCCAGAGGATATTTTAAGTAATACCATCAGTTTGAAATTCATATTTTTGTTTGATGCTCACACATAACATGTCACTCTGTCTGGTGAAAGCATTTTCAAATCAATCAAAATTGCAATTGACAAAAAAAAAGTTTTGCCTGACTTCCTTAAAAGCTAGAAAGATTTTTAGAGCTAATATTCTACATCTGTTCAAAGTGTTGTGTTAAATTTCCCTCTCATATTTCAACAGATTCATTTAAAATAAACAATAAAGGGAAAAAAACGCTATTTCCATGCACCTACTATGGTCTTGGGATATTCCAAACATTATAATAGCCAGACAAATACTATGAAAAACACAGCTAATTTCATATGTGAAAATAATTTTACAGTAGGAAATTTAATACAAGAGTAGCTCCTCCCAAAAATGGGTCGTGTTACATCACGATGTATTCAGCTGCGAGTACAAATGTGCCTCATCTAAACTCCGAATCTACCTGCTGAGTTGTTAAACATGATTTCCACACTTACAATACTCATCTTTATTTGTTGGCTCTCAGTTTTATGTGCAATCAGACTCTGTGATAACTCTCATCAGCCTGTAGTAATCAGTGCTCCAGGAGACATCATCATTGGTGGGATCTTTCCAATCCATGGAAAAGTGGAGTTAGTAAACCGAACACAACCAGGAACATTAAGCTGCTCGGAGTAAGTGTGCATCAATCTACACTAGCTTTCCCTTTGATTTTTGTTATTGTATTTTTAAGAGGGGTTAGTTTCAATTATCTTAAAGATGTTTTAAAGGAACTAAGTAAGAAAGGCATTTTGATGTTGTCTGTCAGAACTTTACAATGCCCCAGAATGTTGACCAGCCAGTGGAGTATAGCCAGATTCTCTCGACTATAACAAATGAACCTGCAACCTCTCCCATCCCTGTACATATTGGGTTCATTGAGTAATAGAGTCATAATCATAGCGTCATATGGCGTGGAAACAGTCCCTTTGGCCCAATGTGCCCTCACGGACTAACATGTTCTACCTACAATAGTCCTACCTGCATGCATTTGACCCATATCCCTCTAAACCTCTTCTATCCATGTACCTGCCTAAATGGTTCTTGAACGTTGTGATGCTTCTCAAGAAAAATGTTTCTCAACTACTTCCTCTGGCAGGTCGTTCCATACACCCATCACCCATGTGAAAAATGTTACCCCTCAGGTTCCTATTAAATATTTCCTCCCTCACCTTAAAACTATGTCCTCTTGTTCTTAATTCCCCTACTCTGGGCTCTGTGCGTCTACCCGATCTATTCCCATTACCTGATCTATTCCTCTCATCATTTTGTACATGGTTTGTACATGCTTTCGATGAGCGCATCAGAAACCACCTATTTATATTTTGCATTTGCAATTCCTTTCTTAAACAAACTGTGTAATGCAACTGTTCTAAAAGGAGTGCGCCTTACATTTTTGAAGCACATGGAATCCATAACAACCATTTACATTTATATATTATTCTTAATATAAAACATCCTAAGAAGCTTTTCAGGTACAATCCCAAACAAAATGTAATGTTGTGTAATATAGGGAGGTTTTAGATCTGATGATGGAATGCTTGGTCAAATAATGAGATTTTAACGGGTGTCTTTAAAGAGGAAGTGGTACTAAGGCAGAAAAATGAACTTTGGGACAAGGTGGCAGACGAACAAGAGACCAGGGATCTCAGCAATTTTTAGGTGTGTAGCAGTTTACATAGCTTTCAAGTAATATAAAAAAAAACCCTTCAGGCATGAAGCCCAGCAGGGAATAGCTCTGGCTCAAAAAAAGGTAGATCAAACTCGAGAGCTTGCAATGCCAAAAAAAGCTTGATGCCAAAGAAAATTTCTGAATAAGAGGGACCGTCAATGAAAGAGAAAGTAGAATGTGGAAGTACGAACACAAAAGAAACAACTATAAGAGGTTAAATAGGTATATAAACATTTTTTGTTATAAACCAGCCAACAGGGTTATAAACCAGCTATGGGTGGGCCCTTACAGAATGAAACGGGGAAAATTACGTTGAGAAATAAAAACATTATAAAGTACTCAAAAATGTTTTGTCTTTACTTGTCTTATATCTCATTTATGAGATGTGAGTGAATAAATAGCTGAAGGAAGTTAGCAATAAACATTATTATTGGAGAATGAATGACAGTGAAAGACAATAACCCTGCAGGATCAGTGAGGGTTTTGAAGGAAATGGCTATGGAACTAGTGATGCATTACTTGACATATTTTAAAATTCCATGGATTCTAGATGATGTCCAACAGATTGGGAGGCAGCATTTAGAAAATAATAATAAAATTCAACGGAGTCAACCTGGATTTATGAAAATGAAATCAGATTTGGCAAATTAATTTGACTATTTTAAAGTTATAACTATCAGAATAAATATGAATAAATCAGTTGATTTTGCATTTGGCATTCAATAAGGTGCTACACAAGAGATAATTAAAGTCCGGGAGCAGAGCAAGGACGCCCGTTGGCTGAGCAGTAAAGTAAGTGCTAATCACAGTTCAACAGGCAGTTTAAAAAGAGCGCCAAAAGGAAGTAGTAGGCAATTTGAAAAGTCCGGGAGCAGAGCAAGGACGCCCGTTGGCTGAGCAGTAAAGTAAGTGCTAATCACAGTTCAACAGGCAGTTTAAAAAGAGCGCCAAAAGGAAGTAGTAGGCAATTTGAAAAGTCCGGGAGCAGAGCAAGGACGCCCGTTGGCTGAGCAGTAAAGTAAGTGCTAATCACAGTTCAACAGGCAGTTTAAAAAGAGCGCCAAAAGGAAGTAGTAGGCAATTTGAAAAGTCCGGGAGCAGAGCAAGGACGCCCGTTGGCTGAGCAGTAAAGTAAGTGCTAATCACAGTTCAACAGGCAGTTTAAGTGGGAAGTCAGGTAAATTGGACAATCAGGCAATTTAAATTGGTGATATAAGCAAGGCTCACAAAAGGGTGCAGCCCTGTTCAGGTGCAGCGCCCAGTGAGGGAAGTGCCCAGTGAGAAAAGTGCGAGTCTTCGGCGAGGAGGCTGAGGTGAGGAGGATACCATTGTTTTAAGCCAGAGCTGGTTATAGGCACAAGGTGATGGCGGAAAAGTTGGTGCGGTGTGTTTCCTGCAGGATGTGGGAAGACAGGGACGTCGCGGGAGCTTCTGGGAGCTACACCTGCAAGAACTGTGTCCAGGTGCAGCTCCTGAAGGGACGTGTGGTGGAGTTGGAGAGGCAGTTGGATGACCTCAGGGCCATCCGGGAATGCGAGAGTTTCCTCGACAGGACCTATTGTGAGGCTGTCACGCCAAGGGTCCAGGTCGAGCGAAGGTGGGAGACTGTTTCCGGGGGGAGTGGACGTGGACTACAGGAGACCCCAGTGGCTGTGCCTATTGCAAATAGGTATACCCTCTTGGGAACTGTCGGGGCAGAAGACGTTTCCAGTCCGAGTGGCGGACCTGTTGGCAAGGATACACGACAGGGGAGACCGAAGTCTGGAAGAGCCGTAGTGGTCGGTGACTCCATAGTCCGAGGGACGGACAGAAGATTCTGTGGCAGCAGGAGGGACTTGAGGATGGTCTGTTGCCTCCCTGGTGCCAGGGTTCAACACATCACAGACCGGCTTCAGAAAATCCTAGCGAGGGAAGGCGATCAACCTGAAGTCGTTGTGCACGTGGGCACGAATGACGTCGGGCGGAAGAGGAAGGAGGTGCTACAGCGGGAGTTTAGAGAGTTGGGAAAAACGCTGAGAAGTAGGACGTCGAAGGTAGTTATCTCTGGACTGCTACCGGTACCTCGTGCTGGTGAGGCCAGGAACAGAGAGATAGAGGGTATGAATTTATGGCTGAGGGACTGGTGCAGAGAGCAGGGATTTAGATTTCTGGACCACTGGGATCTCTTCTGGGCTAGGGGTGACTTGTACAAAAGGGACGGGTTGCATCTTAACAGCAGGGGGACAAACATTCTGGCAGGCAGGTTTGCTAGTGTGACACCTGTGGCTTTAAACTAAGTAGTGGGGGGGAGGGGTTAACAAATTGTGAATATGAAGATGAGGTAAAAGGGAATACAGGAGATATTGCAAAAGACTCTCGGAAGAATGGGAACAGAAGTTCTAGAGCGGAAAAGAAATTAAGGGCAGGGCCAATTGTGAACGATGTGAGAGGGGAGGTAAATACAGAAGTTAAAGTGTTGTGCTTAAATGCGCGTAGTATAAAAAATAAAGTGGATGAGCTTGAGGCTCAGTTAGTCATGGGCAAGTATGATGTTGTAGGGATCACTGAGACATGGCTACAAGAGGACCAGGGCTGGGAACTGAATATTCAGGGGTACACAACGTATAGAAAAGACAGACAGGTGGGCAGAGGGGGTGGGGTTGCTCTGATGGTAAGGAATGATATTCATTCCCTTGCAAGGGGTGACATAGAATCAGGAGATGTTGAATCAGTATGGATAGAAATGAGAAATTGTAAGGGTAAAAAGACCCTAATGGGAGTTATCTATAGGCCCCCAAACAGTAGCCTCGATTTAGGGTGCAAGTTAAATCAGGAGATAAAATTGGCGTGTCAAAAATGTAATGCTACGGTGGTTATGGGAGATTTCAACATGCAGGTAGACTGGGAAAATCAGGTTGGAAATGGACCCCAGGAAAGAGAGTTTGTAGAGTGCCTTCGAGATGGATTCTTAGAACAGCTTGTACTGGAGCCTACCAGGGAGAAGGCAATTCTGGATTTAGTGTTGTGTAATGATCCTGATCTGATAAGGGGACTAGAGGTAAAAGAGCCATTAGGAGGCAGTGATCACAACATGATAAGTTTTACTCTGCAAATGGAAAGGCAGAAGGGAAAATCGGAAGTGTCGGTATTACAGTATAGCAAAGGGGATTACAGAGGCATGAGGCGGGAGCTGGCCAAAATTGATTGGAAGGAGGCCCTAGCAGGGAAGACGGTAGAACAGCAATGGCAGGTATTCCTGGGAATAATGCAGAGGTTGCAGGATCAATTTATTCCAAAGAGGTGGAAAGACTCTAAGGGGAGTAAGAGACACCTGTGGCTGACAAGGGAAGTCGGGGACAGCATAAAAATTAAGGAGAGGAAGTATAACATAGCAAAGAAGAGTGGGAAGACAGAGGATTGGGACTCTTTTAAAGAGCAACAAAAGTTAACTAAAAAGGCAATACGAGGAGAAAAGATGAGGTACGAGGGTAAACTAGCCAATAATATAAAGGAGGATAGCAAAAGTTTTTTTAGGTACGTGAAGAGGAAAAAAATAGTCAAGGCAAATGTGGGTCCCTTGAAGACAGAAGCAGGGGAATTTATTATGGGGAACAAAGAAATGGCAGACGAGTTAAACCGTTACTTTGGATCTGTCTTCACTGAGGAAGATACACACAATCTCCCAAATGTTCTAGGGGCTGGAGAACCTAGGGTGATGGAGGAACTGAAGGAAATCCACATTAGGCAGGAAATGGTTTTGGGTAGACTGATGGGACTGAAGGCTGATAAATCCCCAGGGCCTGATGGTCTGCATCCCAGAGTACTTAAGGAGGTGGCTCTAGAAATAGTGGAAGCATTGGAGATCATTTTTCAATGTTCTATAGATTCAGGATCAGTTCCTGTGGATTGGAGAATAGCAAATGTTATCCCACTTTTTAAGAAAGGAGGGAGAGAGAAAACGGGTAATTATAGACCAGTTAGTCTGACATCAGTGGTGGGGAAAATGCTGGAGTCAATTATAAAAGACGAAATTGCTGAGCATTTGGATAGCAGTAACGGGATCGTTCCGAGTCAGCATGGATTTACGAAGGGGAAATCATGCTTGACAAATCTACTGGAATTTTTTGAGGATGTAACTAGGAAAATTGACAAGGGAGAGTCAGTGGATGTGGTGTACCTCGACTTTCAGAAAGCCTTCGACAAGGTCCCACATAGGAGATTAGTGGGCAAAATTAGGGCACATGGTATTGGGGGTAGGGTACTGACATGGATAGAAAATTGGTTAACAGACAGAAAGCAAAGAGTGGGGATAAATGGGTCCCTTTCGGAATGGCAGGCAGTGACCAGTGGGGTACCGCAAGGTTCGGTGCTGGGACCCCAGCTATTTACGATATACATTAATGACTTAGACGAAGGGATTAAAAGTACCATTAGCAAATTTGCAGATGATACTAAGTTGGGGGGTAGTGTGAATTGTGAGGAAGATGCAATAAGGCTGCAGGGTGACCTGGACAGGTTGTGTGAGTGGGCGGATACATGGCAGATGCAGTTTAATGTAGATAAGTGTGAGGTTATTCACTTTGGAAGTAAGAATAGAAAGGCAGATTATTATCTGAATGGTGTCAAGTTAGGAGGAGGGGGAGTTCAACGAGATCTGGGTGTCCTAGTGCATCAGTCAATGAAAGGAAGCATGCAGGTTCAGCAGGCAGTGAAGAAAGCCAATGGAATGTTGGCCTTCGTAACAAGAGGAGTTGAGTATAGGAGCAAAGAGGTCCTTCTACAGTTGTACCGGGCCCTGGTGAGACCGCACCTGGAGTACTGTGTGCAGTTTTGGTCTCCAAATTTGAGGAAGGATATTCTTGCTATGGAGGGCGTGCAGCGTAGGTTCACTAGATTAATTCCCGGAATGGCGGGACTGTCGTATGTTGAAAGGCTGGAGCGATTGGGCTTGTATACACTGGAATTTAGAAGGATGAGGGGGGATCTTATTGAAACATATAAGATAATTAGGGGATTGGACACATTAGAGGCAGATAACATGTTCCCAATGTTGGGAGAGTCCAGAACAAGGGGCCACAGTTTGAGAATAAGGGGTAGGCCATTTAGAACGGAGATGAGGAAGAACTTTTTCAGTCAGAGGGTGGTGAAGGTGTGGAATTCTCTGCCTCAGAAGGCAGTGGAGGCCAGTTCGTTGGATGCTTTCAAGAGAGAGCTGGATAGAGCTCTTAAGGATAGCGGAGTGAGGGGGTATGGGGAGAAGGCAGGAACGGGGTACTGATTGAGAGTGATCAGCCATGATCGCATTGAATGGCGGTGCTGGCTCGAAGGGCTGAATGGCCTACTCCTGCACCTATTGTCTATTGTCTATTGTCTATTGTCTAAACAAAATCAGGGTGCACAGTATTGTTGGTAGTATACCAATATGGATTGTGGATGAGTTAATGGATTGAAAACACAGAGAAGAAATAAACAGATTGTAAATAGTAGGGTACTGAATGTCTTGGTACAGAGTTCCTAGCTGTTCACACACTATATCAATGATTTGTGTACGTGGATCAAGTGTAATATGATACTGCAGTATTATCTATAAGGAGGATGCAGAAACATTTCAAGGAGATATAGACAGGCCAAGAGAAAGTGGTACTGAGATAAAGGATTGTCCATGATCTTAATGAATGGTGAAGCAGGCACAAAGGGGTAAATAATCTTTCGCAATCGCTATTTCTTCTGTTCAAATCAATCTCTTTAACCAAGCTTTTGGTCAGCTTCCTTAATACTGCCTACAGTAGCATTTTTGTTTGATAGCTTTGAAGTCACTCAGAATAATTTGTCATATTAAAGGCACTATATAAATATGTTGCTAGATTAGCAAGCACAATGTTATCTTGGTTCTGCACTAATCCCACCACATTTAGGTCATTCAATAGAAATAACAGATACAAATACATATTTCCCAATGAATACATAAGAACATAAGAAAACTGAGGCAGGAATTGACCACAAGGCCCCTCATGCCTGCCCCACTATTTAATATGATCATGGCAGATCTACCCAACCCTCCATTCATCATTTGTGCCAATTCCCCATAGCCCTTAATTTCCTGTTCCTTCAATAGATGTTCTACTTTCTCTTTAAATATCCCCAATGAACCAGCCTCCCTATTCTTCAGGGACAGAGAATTCCAGAGATTCACCACCCTTCAGAAGAGGTTCCTGAGCAAACAAATAATTCCTACCGTTAGTACTTAAAGATGAAAAAAAACTGTCTAACAATCACACAAGATGGAATATAAAAACTGTTAAACTTAACGATTCGTTCATAAAATGTGGAGAAAATATTTGACAAAATGCATTCAAAATAAGGGTAAAATCGTTGTGTTTTTATAATCTTCCTAGATTTCGATTTAACCATTTCATCATGGCCCAGGCTATGGTACACGTTATCCAGCAAATAAACAATTCTTCCATGCTACCAGGCATCAAATTAGGATATGAAATTCATGACAGCTGCACTGATGTCGTCGCTGCAGTACAAGCCACTATGAAATTCCTTTCAAAATTTAATTCCTCGGAAAATAGCATTGAAGTTCACTGCAATTACACAGACTATGTACCTGCTGCAAAAGTGGTTGTGGCGAGTTTGTTCTCAGAAATCACAATTGTGATTGCAAGACTGTTGAACCTTTACCTCATCCCACAGGTATGTATGTTTAGATTTTAATAAGTGAAAGTAGTTATTTGTTTCTCACCTGTGAGATATCGTAATTCATTTTTGAGATATGGTCATCGGGAGCAAGGGTGGCATTTAATTTCCTCCCCTTGCTATGCTTGAAAAGTGTTTGACAAGACTGTGCCAGCTAGAGATGGACAAATTAAGGTCAGTGTGGGCAGTGTAGTGCAGCGTTACAGTTGCTGCCTTAAAACACCAGAGATCTGGGTCCTGACTACAGGTGCTTGTCTATACGGAGTTTGTATGTTCTTCCCCTGACCTGCGTGGGTTTTCCCCGGGAGCTCCGGTTTCCTCTAACACTCCAAAGATGTACAGGTTTGTAGGCTTGGTAAAATCGTAAATCGTCCCAAGTGTATGTAGGGCAGTGCTAATGTGCAGGGATCACTGGTCAGCGCAGACTCGGTGGGCAAAAAGGCCTGTTACTGCACTGTATCTCTAAACAAAACTAAACCAAACTTGAAAGGGGAATCATACTTCCATCTATTGAAAATTTACTGCAGAGGCCATTCAATCTATCATACGTATGCTGTTTGGCTATGACTAGCCCAACCAAATCCAAGAATTTATTTCCATTCTGCTTTTTGTCCATTAATAAAACTCCAATCCATGCCAGTATATTACCTCAAGTTACAATCTCAATAGTCAATAGTCGTTTATCAAAGCCGCCTGAAAATTCCAATTACACTGCATCATTTGGCATGCTCTTGTCTATTCTGTTGGTGACCACTTCAAAAACACATAAAAAGACTTGTCAAGCATGATTTCACTTTCCTAAACCCATCCTAAACATTGATGGCACAAAAGTAGAGATGGTTGAAAGCTTCGTTATTAGGAGTAAATATCCCCAGCAATTTGTCCTGTACCTGCCATATCGAAGCAATGGCCAAGAAGGTTCTGGTTTTTGATTCACCTAATCTGGGTAAAAGACTCTGTGGATGCATCCTGTCTATTCCTATCATGATCTTATATACCTCTGTAAGATTACCCCTTAGTCTCTTGTGCACTAAGGAATAAAGTTTTAGCTTGCCCAATCTCTCCCTATAGCTCAGGCTGGCAAGTCATGGTAACATCCTTGTAAATCTTTTCTGCACTATTTCTATCTTATAGCTTTCCAGCTTTCTGTTACAATTTTATTTGAATCAGTATTCTCACAATTTTAAAGGGTAGGATGATTTGAAATTGGAGATTGCCCACAAGATTTGTTTGTTGTAAGTTGGTAAGTTGAAACTACTTACATCAGTCTGATCTATAACCTGACTGAGAAAGGCTTGATAGAAAATATCCAATACTACTATGTCATTTTTGCATTGAACTCAATGTCAGCAAAATAACTAAACCAGGAATAAAATAGCACTATTTTTTTCTCCTAATTTCTTTCCTCAGTAATTATAAAACAATATTGCTTTTTGGGTATAAAAAAGTTCAGTGTGTGTATATACACATACTCACAAGTACACACTCGCACACAATACAATACAATACAATACAATACATCTTTATTGTCATTGTACAGGGGTACAACGAGATTGGGAATGCACCTTCCATACGATGCAATAAATTAATTAGCTAATCAGTATAAATTTATACAACCCAGTGAAACAAAATTAGAAACAGTTTTAAAACAGTATAAAGTTCAAATAGGTCTGTGCCGGTTCACTGTGCGATGTGACCATCCGGCTCAGCAGGACCGGTTCATAGCAGCTATGGCCCTGGGAATGAAGCTGTTCCTGAG
Organism: Rhinoraja longicauda; assembly: GCF_053455715.1. Lineage (NCBI taxonomy): Eukaryota > Metazoa > Chordata > Chondrichthyes > Rajiformes > Arhynchobatidae > Rhinoraja > Rhinoraja longicauda. The sequence goes on along the minus strand of NW_027601332.1, from coordinate 17,554 downwards.
TCTGGAGGTGCGGGCGTGGAAGGCCTTGTAGCGTGTGTGTGTGTGTGTGTGTGTGTGTGTGTGTGTGTGTGTGTGTGTGTGTGTGTGTGTGTGTGTGTGTGTGTGTGTGTGTGTGTGTGTGTGTGTGTGTGTGTGTGTGTGTGTGTGTGTGTGTGTGTGTGTGTGTGTGTGTGTGTGTGTGTGTGTGTGTGTGTGTGTGTGTGTGTGTGTGTGTGTGTGTGTGTGTGTGTGTGTGTGTGTGTGTGTGTGTGTGTGTGTGTGTGTGTGTGTGTGTGTGTGTGTGTGTGTGTGTGTGTGTGTGTGTGTGTGTGTGTGTGTGTGTGTGTGTGTGTGTGTGTGTGTGTGTGTGTGTGTGTGTGTGTGTGTGTGTGTGTGTGTGTGTGTGTGTGTGTGTGTGTGTGTGTGTGTGTGTGTGTGTGTGTGTGTGTGTGTGTGTGTGTGTGTGTGTGTGTGTGTGTGTGTGTGTGTGTGTGTGTGTGTGTGTGTGTGTGTGTGTGTGTGTGTGTGTGTGTGTGTGTGTGTGTGTGTGTGTGTGTGTGTGTGTGTGTGTGTGTGTGTGTGTGTGTGTGTGTGTGTGTGTGTGTGTGTGTGTGTGTGTGTGTGTGTGTGTGTGTGTGTGTGTGTGTGTGTGTGTGTGTGTGTGTGTGTGTGTGTGTGTGTGTGTGTGTGTGTGTGTGTGTGTGTGTGTGTGTGTGTGTGTGTGTGTGTGTGTGTGTGTGTGTGTGTGTGTGTGTGTGTGTGTGTGTGTGTGTGTGTGTGTGTGTGTGTGTGTGTGTGTGTGTGTGTGTGTGTGTGTGTGTGTGTGTGTGTGTGTGTGTGTGTGTGTGTGTGTGTGTGTGTGTGTGTGTGTGTGTGTGTGTGTGTGTGTGTGTGTGTGTGTGTGTGTGTGTGTGTGTGTGTGTGTGTGTGTGTGTGTGTGTGTGTGTGTGTGTGTGTGTGTGTGTGTGTGTGTGTGTGTGTGTGTGTGTGTGTGTGTGTGTGTGTGTGTGTGTGTGTGTGTGTGTGTGTGTGTGTGTGTGTGTGTGTGTGTGTGTGTGTGTGTGTGTGTGTGTGTGTGTGTGTGTGTGTGTGTGTGTGTGTGTGTGTGTGTGTGTGTGTGTGTGTGTGTGTGTGTGTGTGTGTGTGTGTGTGTGTGTGTGTGTGTGTGTGTGTGTGTGTGTGTGTGTGTGTGTGTGTGTGTGTGTGTGTGTGTGTGTGTGTGTGTGTGTGTGTGTGTGTGTGTGTGTGTGTGTGTGTGTGTGTGTGTGTGTGTGTGTGTGTGTGTGTGTGTGTGTGTGTGTGTGTGTGTGTGTGTGTGTGTGTGTGTGTGTGTGTGTGTGTGTGTGTGTGTGTGTGTGTGTGTGTGTGTGTGTGTGTGTGTGTGTGTGTGTGTGTGTGTGTGTGTGTGTGTGTGTACACACTGAACTTTTTTTCTCTCTCGTTTATCATATTGTTTACAGTATACTTTGTTTATGTATTCTGTTGTGCTGCAGGAAGTAAGAATTTAATTGTTCTATCTGGGACATATGACAATAAAACACTCTTGACTCTTGACTCATATATTTGGACACAAAGTGCAGGAGTAACTGCTGGCAGCATCTCTGGAGAATATGGACAGGTTATGTTTTGGGTTGATTCATTTCCTCTCGGCCTGAAACGTTCCTGTCCATGTTCCCCTGAGATGCTGCCTGATCTACTGAGTTACTCCAGCACTTTGTGTCCTCTTGTGTATTAACCGGCATCTGGAGGTCTTTGTTTTTATGTTGATATCCTCACATTATTGGTATTTGCTTAAAAGAAGATTTGATTGTCATATGTTGAAAGACTGGAGCGACTATGCTTGTATACACAGGAATTTAGAAGGATGAGAGGGGATCTTATCGAAACATATAAGATTATTAAGGGGTTGGACACATTAGAGGCAGGAAACATGTTCCCAATGTTGGGGGAGTCCAGAACCAGGGGCCACAGTTTGAGAATAAGGGGTAGGCCATTTAGAACAGAGATGAGGAAAAACTTTTTCAGTCAGAGTTGTGAATCTGTGGAATTCTCTGCCTCAGAGGGCAGTGGAGGCCAATTCTCTGAATACATTCAAGAGAGAGCTAGATAGAGCTCTTAAGGATAGCGGAGTCAGGGGGTATGGGGAGAAAGCGGGAACGGGGTACTGATTGAGAATGATCAGCCATGATCACATTGAATGGCCTACTCCTGCACCTATTGTCTATTGTCTATTGTCTATTGTCTATTGCATTTATCAACATTTTCAAGTACATAAAAAATTGTTTTTATCTTTTAACATTGCTCTCTCCTTGACTCTTGACAGGTAGCTTACGCTGCATCGGCAGAAATACTCAGTGACAAAACAAAGTTTGCATCATTTTTCCGGACTGTCCCTAGTGACAAGTATCAAATAATGGCCATTGCCCAATTGATTGTACATTTCAACTGGAACTGGGTTGCAGTCATTGCAACTGAAGATGATTACGGGCAGTCAGCACTAAACAGTTTTATCCTACATGCACAGAATCAGAATATATGTGTTGATTTTCGTTTTTTGATCCCTACTGTGAGTGGTGACAAACAGGACAATAAGATCACAGAAGCTGCAAAAAAAATTCAGAATTCAACTGCACAAGTTATAGTCGCATTTATTAGGTCAAATGATATCAGCAAACTGTTTGCATTATTGATCGAAAGAAAAGTAAATAAAACCTGGATTGCCAGTGAAGCCTGGTCCCATTCTGGAATGGTTGCCAACATGATGCAGATCGAAAAAGTAGGAACTATTTTGGGCTTTACATTCAAAAGTGGAACTATTCCAAATTTTAATGAACACTTGAAACAGTTGCTGGCACATCCGAACAATGCCAACGATTATATGAAAGAATTTTTAAGCATTGCACGTAGTAACACAAGTTCACAGTCAAATGACAATCATGAAGATAACAGGATAATTGGAAAGACCAATAACGCGTTTAACTATGGTGTATACTTAACAATCAATGCTATTGTTAATGCCCTTCAGAGACTACTCAATTGTACTCAACAAACGTGCAATAGAAATTTTGATTTTCCACCATGGCAGGTAAAGATATTAGGTTTCTTTGTGTAATAGCCAGGCATCTCTAAAACATTAACACACTACTGCACTTCCTTGCCGCCAGACCTTCACCTTCCAGCGTTATTGTTCCAGGACTTTCATAACTGGGATTACTCTTCCATATTTCACTTCATTAAGACATTTGCTGCTTCATTACTATTAGGACATAGAACATAGAACAGTCAGCACAGGAGCAGCCCCTTCGGCCCACAATGTCTGTACCAAACATGATGCCAGGTCCGTTTCTAAAATAATCCACAGAAATCCAGAGGTGGAATTCTCTGCCTCAGAAGGCAGTGGAGGCCAATTCTCTGAATGCATTCAAGAGAGAGCTGGATAGAGCTCTTAAGGATAGTGGAGTCAGGGGGTATGGGGAGAAGGCAGGAACGGGGTACTGATTGAGAATGATCAGCCATGATCACATTGAATGGCGGTGCTGGCTCAAAGGGCCGAATGGCCTCCTCCTGCACCTATTGTCTATTGTTTATAATTATTTTTCCTCGTCTTCAAATTTCTTTCCTCAAATACTCGTACCCCTGAAGTCCACTACATGTTTGTACTTGATTTGTACAATCTATTTGACTCATGGAATCAGAGAAAATTCATGATTCTAGGCCCATTCAGCCCATTCTGTCTGTACCAGTCAAAATAGAACTATCCAGCCTATCTCCCACCCTCCAGCACCATATCCATGCTCTTGCAGTTCAGAGGGGTGTCCAGTCCATACCCAAAGTGTAGAGAGGGTCTTTTCCTCCATCATCCATTCAGACAGTGAGTTCAAAAGCCCTAACTGCTCTGAGTAGAGTATCTCAACCACTCCTAAAGGTTGACATGGGGATCTGCAGTAAAAGCATACAAAGTGCTGGAGTAACTCAGCAGGTCAGGCAGCATTGCTGGAGGACATGTATAGTGAAGTTTCAAGTTAGAAGAAGGGTCTGACCTGAAACATTGCCTATCCATTTTCTCCAGAAATGCTGTCTGACTTGAGTTACTCCAGCATTGTATTTTTTCACTCCTAAAAGGGCTGGTTTCATTGTTTAAACAATACCCACTCGTCCAAGGGTTCCCAACCTGGGATAAATATACCCCCAGGGGGTACATTTCACCTACCATTATTGTTATTTGAACTTAAAATAATAATGTTAAAAACAGTATTTTTAAATTTTTCCTTTGTCAGTTGCTTTATTATGGTAGAAGTGTAAGCTCAAATTACTGAACGAAACAGAGTGGGGGTAAATTTACTTTCAAAAAGTTGCTAGGGGTAAACGGGATGAAAAAGGTTGTGAACCCCTGCTAGTCAAAGGCTCACTAATTAGCAGAGAAGGTCTGTTTTAATATCTTGACAAATTTTGGCCAAATTGTCCATTACCTGCTAACTTAAATGGAACAAACCCCTAATTTATGTAACCTCAGTTTAAACTACACTTCACTCTGCCTCGGCAAGGCTGCCAGCATAATCAAGGACCAGTCTAATCCCATCAGACGCGAGGTACAGAAGTTTGAAAATGCAAACCTTCAGATTCAGGAACAGTTTCTTCCCAGCTGTTGTCAGGCAACTGAGCATTCCTCTCATCAACTAGAGTGCATTTCTGACCACCCATCTAGCTCAGTGGAGACTTTTGAACTATCTTTAATTGGACTCTATCGGACTTCAATGTTATATCTTTGCACTAAATGTTGTACCCTTTATATTTTTTTGTGTACTGTGGGCGGCTTGATTGTAGTCACGTACAGTCTTTCCTTTGATTGGAAACCTTTTCATTGCACCTTGGTACACGTGACTATAATAAAGTAAAGTAAAGTAAATTAAACTAAATATTGCACTCTCTCCTAGGCCAACATATCTTTCTTAGAAAAAGACACAAGGTGCTGGAATAAGTCAGCGGGTCAGGCTGCATCTCTGGAGAACATGGATATGTGATGTTTCCAGACATCATCTATCCATGTTTTCCAGACATGTTGCCTGACCCGCTGACTTAGTCCTGCACCTTTTGCCCTTTTTTGTAAAACTCGCATCTGCAATTCCTCGTGACTCTATATCCTCCTCAGAACTATTTTGCCATACTCTAAGGCTTTTATTGATGGCAGCATAACCTCTCCACCTCGTACTTAAGTCTTCCAGATTTGAAGGCCAACATTCCATCAACTTTTTTGAACATTTTCCTTTGAACCCTCACTGCATCAAATTAGAATATAATTTATGTCATTATTTTGAGATCAAACGAAGCCTCCCATGTGTCTTCTCTATAATCCATTTGCCACAAATTTGTCTGCTCACTTACTTTATGAATATGATTCCATCTGCAATATTCACAATGGCGAATATATCTCTGTTGCAGGCAAACTTGGATTTGGTTTCTTGTCCCATCAGCTGATGGTTATAGGTATCATGAAGATCCATGGCTAGGTCATTACGCGAATCCATTAGTTGCCATCTGCTGATACCTGACCAATAACCCGCCTCTGTTTCCTGCTGCTCAGCAGATTTCAAACCAGTTCGAAGACATACCATCAGTTCCATCAGCTTTAACTTTAGCTAACATTTTAACATAACATTTTAGCTAACATAAAATATTTCACCCTACCAGGGTATATGTGACAATAAAGTATCATTGAATCTTCATACTGAGAATTAAAAAAAAAAAAAATTTAAAATATTTTTATTCAGGACAGAGTTAAATGACATAGCAATGAACGTACAGATGTACATTTTAAATGAATCAACACGAAGTAAAAAAGAGACATTGTAATAAGAAGCACTCAAATAATACACAAAAGAAAAGTACAAGAATATACAGAAACATAAAAGAAATAGAAATAATTAAAAATAATAATAATGCAAAATTCCAAGAGTCCAAACATCCCATCAGTCACACACCTCACCCATCCCGCCCACCCCACCCTGGCTAATTAAGAATGAAAAGTGCACCTACAAATAACAGAATTTAACAAACCAGCCCTTAGTCCGGCAGAACCTGCAAGTCTGTAAAGTATGACAAAAAATGTTGCCATTTGTGAAAAAAATTATCAGTACATCCCCTCAATGTATATTTAATTTTCTCAAGTTTAAGAAAAAACACTGCATCTTTGAGCCACTGTGACACAGAGGGAGGGTTAGGGTTACTGAGAAATTTTATGAAAACCCTTCTGAAAATCTTTATAATTAGCATCAACAGACATTCCCCAGTAGATTCTTTAATCACCTCTTCAAAAAATACAATTACGTTCATTTGGCACGGTGGCCCTATCTGATTCGCTGGAAATGTTCACGGTGTTAAGCTATCTGGTCCTTTTTTATTGACTAGTAATTTTCTGAAAAAAAAGTTATCCAAAATTGGAGATTTACAACTGGGGTACTAGTAAAGGTTTTTGCAGCTTCCCATCCTCTTCTTCTTGGAAAGAAGTGAAGTTTTGCCTTCTTTGCAAAAACTTAAAACCATGAAAAGATCTATAATGCCTGCCTAAAGAAATATATGTTTTTGTCACCACAAGCATGAGTAAACTCCTTCCTGGGAACCCCTGCTTTCCAAAGTTAGCAGCTTTCCTGAGCTGCTACTTTGGAAGAACTGGAACTCATAGATCCTGTTGAAGTTCCTTTCCAGAAACTGGAATATTAACGGAAGTAAGGAACAACCAAGCCAAATAGTACTCTTCCTGCTTAATATAAATTCTATCCATTGTTGAAAAGAATCCATTACTTAACCCAAGACCCACTTTAGCTTGTGCAATTTGCATTTACCAGAACCGGAATATGATGTTTCTAATCTGTATTCAACATTTCTATATCAAGTTCAAATAATTGACGATTGCTTCATTTACAGTTGATCAATGAATTGAAAAATGTCAAGTTTATGACAGAAAATGGCCAATTTGAGTTTGACAGTTCAGGAGATTACTCAAGCGGTTATGACGTCATACACTGGAAATTGATGAATGGTTCTATACGATTTGTAAGAGTTGGTGACTACAATGTGACAACAAAGTTGATTAATATCAGTGCTGATTTCAACCAAATTGCCCAGGTATTTATTTAAATTTATGCCTTTTCCCTGCAGAATTTATGTTAAATACATATTGCGAAATAATATGGATTAGAACTGTACTTCTGTATTGTATAAAGCTTCTTAATGGTTTTAAGCTTTCAGTAATTTGCAAATTCACACTCAGGTGAAAATTTAGGAAGATTGTTGAGTTGTGAATGGTTCAAAATATTTTAAGCACTTTACAAAAAGTTATATATTTACTATATTTTAACTGTACATTAAAAAGCTATCATTTGGAATTAAAAATCTTGTTATCTGTTGCATTGTTCTTAAGGATGACAGGCAAAATTCAAATTATTAAATATTGTGATAACAACGAGGAAAATAAAACTAAAACAGCAGGCAAGGATATTTCTAAAAATCCAAGCACAATTGTATAACCAGATTGCATTAAGTGAGCATAGCTATGGGCACTCACATGGGGCCTAGCTATGCCTGCCTCTTTGTCAGATATGTCGAACAATCCCTGTTCCAGACGTACACTGGCCCCGAACTCTACCCCCGCTACATTGACAACTGCATTGGTGCTACCTCCTGTACCCATGCAGAACTTACTGACTTCATACATTTCATCACTAATTTCCATCCAGCTCTTAAATATACTTGGACCAACTCCGACATCTCCCTACCGTTTCTGGATCTCACCATCTCCATCATAGGAGACAGACTAGTGACCAACATCTGCTACAAACCAACTGACTCCCACAGCTATCTGGATTACACTTCTTCCCACCTTGTCTCCTGAAAAGTCTATCCCCTACTCCGAATTCCTCCGTCTACGCCGCATCTGCGCCCAGGATGAGGTGTTTCACACTAAGGCATCAGAGATGTCCTCATTCTTTAGGAAACGGGGCTTCCCCTCTTCCATTATAAATGGGGCTCTCACTAGGGCCTCCTCTATATCTCGCAGCTCCGCTCTTGGTCCCCCTCCACCCATTCGTAACAAGGACAGTCCCCCTTGTTCTCACCTTCCACCCCATCAGCCAGCGTATACAACAAATTATCCTCCAACATTTCTGTCACCTCGAATGGGATCCCACTACTGGCCACATCTTCCCATCTCCTCCCCTTCCTGCTTTCCACAGAGACCGTTCCCTCCGTAACTCCCTGGTCCACTCGTCCCTTCCTACCCAAACCACCCCCTCCCCAGGCATTTTCTCCTGCAACCGCAGGAGATGCAACACCTGTCCCTTTACCTCCCCCCTCAACTCCATCCAAGGACCCAAACATTCTTTCCTGGTGAGGCAGAGGTTCACCTGCACCTCCTCCAACCTCATCTATTGTATCCGCTGTTCCAGATGTCAATTTCTCTACATCGGCGAGACCAAACGCAGGCTCGGCGATCGTTTCGCTCAACACCTTCGCTCAGTCCGCCTTAACCAACCTGATCTCCCGGTGGCTGAGCACTTCAACTCCCCCTCCCAGTCTGACCTTTCTGTCATGGGCCTCCTCCAGTGTCATAGTGAGGCCCACCACAAATTGGAGGAACAGCACCTCATATTTTGCTTGGGCAGCTTACAGCCCAGCGGTATGAACATTGACTTCTCTAACTTTAGATAGCTCCTCTATTCCTCCCTTCTCCTCCCCCTTCCCAGTTCTCCCACTGTCTTCCTGTCTCCACCTATATCCTTTCATTGTCCTGCCCCCTCCCCTGACATCAGTCTGAAGAAGGGTCTCGACCCGAAACGTCACCCATTCTTTCTCTCCAGAGATGCTGCCTGACCCGTTGAGTTACTCCAGCATTTTGTCATACCAAGTGATAGAGGATGTCAGTTTCCAATGGGAAAGATTAATTAAACTAAGCAAGTAAACATATTAACCATCAAGATAACTTGATTCATACACTTGGTATATTCTAATGTTTTAACTACTGGTATCCTGGCATATTGAATGATTTGAGTGAAATTAAACCAAAACATTGTATATGAAATCCATTTAAAACTTTAATGGTGTCCTGGGTTGCATGCTTCCTTTGTATTTTCTTCATAAGTTCCAGCATCTGGTACTTCAATTTAATTTCTTGTAGGGCTTTGGCCGAATTATTTGACCAAGTCTTTAAGATCTCTCCAGCTGATTCTAAGGACACAAAGCGCTGAAGTGACCCATTGGATCAGGCAGCAATTCTGGAGATGGTGCTTGACCAGCAGAGTTATACTCCAGCATTTTGTGTCCTTTTTGTAAACCAGCATCTGCAGTTCCTTGTGTCTACATTTTATGAGCCAATTGTAATTCTGATAGATTATGTTCATCAGGAACTCAATTTAATAATCTTAATGCTGTTTTTTTCAGGAATAGGTAATATATAAATTTTTCATCAATTGGCCATTCTGGTGTGGAATAGCCAACTCTGCAGACCTTTTAAAATCTTGCCCATAATTACTTGATCGGCAAAGCAAAGAAGCTTGAATTATATTTATGAGTGTGACTTAAATCCAGTTTGAGGAATTTCCTCTGAGAATTTTGCAAAAACCGACCACCATTCTCCCATAATTATTTCATTAAAAAATATTTTCACTGTTCTTCTCCACTGTTCCTAAAGATGTCTTAAGGCAATAGCTTGCAAGGAGTACTGTTACAGGCAAAACCTTTAGTTACTCAGGCATTTTCACTTTTTGTCTCTCATAGGCTGAAGCTTATCGTTGCTCAAGAACCTGCATACCTGGAGAGAAAAAGACAATTATACCTGAAAACAATTGTTGTTACGATTGCAGTAACTGCACTTCGGGAACTTACACAAAAGAAAATGGTAGGTATCAGGATGGTAGGAAGAAAATCCAACATAATTTATTAAAGTCATAAAGTTATATGCAGACTATGGACTAGGTACATCATTGGACATTCAGGTTGTAAGGTTGCAAATTATATTTAGAACCAGATGCCTTTTAACAAGCTGCTTCATAATTGTCTCCAAATAGTTATAAACCAGGACCAAAATTATTTTTATTGAATCCGAGGTCCAAGCTTGGATATCAGTCTTGAAAGCAGTTAATTATTTTCTTTCTTTTATAGCATGCATACTTTAGGGTCTCACTTTTCCAGCGAGCAAAAGGTTTTCATGTTTTAATCGGTTCAAACGGTTGTGGATTTAGAAAAGGGTGCAGAATCCGATGAAAAATTGGCAAAGGAAGTTTATAAGGTGGTCTCTGAGATAAAGTAAATTCAATTTTGAAATTGACTTTGGACAAATTAAGGTTGTTGTGTATGTAACCAATTCTGACATGGTTGTCATTTGAAATTCTTGCTGTCGATGATAAAATAATTTCTGAAACTTACAGCACAGAAACTCTCTGAAGACAGTTGCTTGTTATATTGCTGAACAGTCCACAGTGAAGTTTGAAAACCTCAATAACTCAATGAGTGTTTTTAATAAAATGCCAAGAGTAATATTGCTGAAATAGTTATGATTAATTAAGTTACTTTAGGAATTTATCATACTACAAAATCTATTTCTGGCACCAAAAATGTCACTTTAGAATTAGTGTAAGAAGAAAGGTTGAAAATATTTTCAAAAACCTTTGAAATATTTTAATCGATATTCCTCCTTCATATCACTTGATAGCACTTGATGACTGCCTGTTATTAATTGCTAGTTAGTATAAATATTTAATAGTCCCTCTCCCAGTAGTTCTGTTTTATAGATGTGAAATTTAGGTCATGATGTGTGCAAATTACAGAAAAATATGTGTTTGAAGTATAATAGAAAATGCAAGATAATATTCTCTTTAGTGGTGAATGCAAATTAGAAATCATTCAATTGGTTGAGGATGTTTTGTTCTGTTTTAGATTCTTATTTTGTGCTAGCAGCACAATGACAAAGAGCAATGGGGAGGTTGATTTCAGTACAATCCATGCCTCTGACACATATCAATAACGGAAAAGTGATCATTGGCATTGGATTAATACCTCAGAATTATGTGGACTAAAGGGTAACTTTGCCTGATGTGCATTATCCCGAAGGTCAGGGTCAAAAAGCAACAGCATTATATGATGTAACCCTGTTTGAAACTTCTATTACCAGCCTCTTCCTACTATACTGCAGAACCGATAATCGTAAGCTGTAAATTGCTTCTGTGCCTTTATTTAGTTGTGAGTAGTTTTACAATTTTTTGCTCCCTGTGCAGAAGCCATGACTGAAAGGAGTGCACGTCAAGCATTTTATTATTTAGCCAAATTCCAAAGATGCACTGACAGTGAATGAGACTTCATGCTGGTAGCCAAGCACGTGAAATTACATTTAATATGACCAAATTACATTTAACCAAGAACCAAGAATATTTCAAATCATGCAGTTTCACAAATTCAGTGCACAGTGTACATGATATTTCTTTCTTGCTGCAGATTCGACCGAGTGTATGAACTGCCCAGAAAACCAATGGTCCAATACAGGAAGTTCAACTTGCCAAAATGCTACTGTGGAGTATCTGCAATGGGGAAATCCCCTTTCTATTGTGCTAATCATATTTGCCATTTTAGGAAAACTTATTGTGTGTGTGGTAAGCATATTGGTTATAAAACATCTGAGCACACCTGCTGTGAAAGCTGCAGGAGGTTGGATGTGTTCCATAATGCTGTTATCACTGGTAGCTGGTTTGGTCAGTTCTATATTGTTTATTGGAGAGCCATCTAATCTCATTTGTAATATCCGGCAACCACTTTTTGGCATCAGCTTTACGCTTTGTGTTTCTTGCATTTTGATTAAATCTTTTAGGATCATCTTCGCTTTTAGTTTTAATCCAACTGTCCGTAAACATCTCAAGTTTTTTTATAAGCCAGTCCCCATTCTAGTTTTTACCACAGGAGTTCAAGTGGTGATTTGTACAGTGTGGTTATCTTTGAATCCTCCAAAGGTTGTGGAATGGAGACTCAATCCCCAAATTATTTTGATGCAATGTGATGAAGGGTCCCTTGAAGCATTTGGAATAATGTTGGGATACATTGCTTTCCTTGCTTTTATCTGCTTCATTCTTGCTTACAGAGGAAGAAAGGCCCCCAGACTGTATAACGAGGCAAGATTGATCACATTTAGCATGCTTGTTTACTTAATTGTGTGGATTTCTTTTGGAATTGTATATCTTCAAGTGGTAAAGAACAAATATTCCTCAATAATTGAATCAGTTGCGATATTAGCATCAATCTATAGTATTTTATGTTGCCATTTCATTCCAACCTGCTATGTAGTTTACTTCAAGAAAGAAAGTAATGTTCAGTCAAATTATCTGACCCATGCAAGGGAACATTTCAAACAGAAAGGACAGTTTGTATGTCCAGTTGTAAAAATGCTAAGGAATTCTCCAGTTTCTTTTGAAGAACGGCTTTCCTCCGTGATAGAAGTGAAGGCCAGTCCTGAAAATGAATGCCCCATTAATCAGCAAACTGAACACACAAACCAGAACAAAAGTTTCCAGAATCAAAGAGTTGCATCAATCTGCTTGAGAAAAAGACGTAGAAGTTGTTAATTGCTTTTAGCCCATGTATGAAATCGTGAGGAAAAAATGCAGGCTAAATTATTTTCATATTAACTGTTACAATTAGTTTAGACAATAGAAAGGCACAGATCCTTGTTTCATCCTTTTAAATATTAGCAGGTGAATGCTAAAATTCATGTAGCAGTTTATCAACTATTTAAAGTCACCATTAATCAACTTGAACTGAATTGACATACACTTGTACCCACTTAGCTTTACCCCACAGAGCACTGATTCATTACAACATCAGTCAAAAGACGCAGATACAAACCCACAGTATTTTCAAAGAGAAGTCCACTGAGGCCACAAGCATTGGGTATCTGCCATGTATGCTGCCTTCCTCACTGTTATGTTGGTAACTTGTAAAATATAAACCAACCTTGTCCTCCACTGACATCGGTGCAGCAAAATGTCGCCCATAGCCTAGTGTGGACAGGCTGCCTGTGAGGGCTGGCTTTAAGATCAATGGTTCATACGTTCATAGGCTCTCGGAGCGGAATTAGGCCATTCAGCCCATCAAGTCTACTCCACCATTTAATCATGGCTGATCTATCTTTCCCTCTCAACCCCATTCTCCTGCGTTCTCCCAATAACCCCTGACACTATTACTAATCAAGAATCTATTTACCTCTGCCTTAAAAATATCCATTGACCTGGTCTCCACATCCTTCTGTGGCAGAGTTCCACAGATTCACCACCAGAAAGGTGCAGCCACTCAGCACTGAATGTTGAGGCTCACGGCTGCACTCTGGCACACTGTGTGTGGACCATTTCCGGGGACAGGCAGCACCTAATCTAGGCGTTGACAGGATGGGAAGGTGTTCCAGTTACTCAGGATCTCTCGGATGTTTTGCAAGCTGGTGTTTCCCCCCACCCCAGCTCTCACCAGCCGAGAAGTCGCCATTTTAAGGTGAAGGGGAAAAGATTTAATAGGACTCTGAGGGGTAACTTTTTCACACAAAGGGTGGTGGATGTATGGCACAAGCTGCCATAGGAAGTAGTTACGGCAGGGTCTATCCCAACATTTAAGAAGCAGTTAGACAGGTACATGGATAGGACAGGTTTGGAGGGATATGGACCAAATGCTGGCAGGTGGGACTAGTGTTGCTGGGACATATTGGCCGATGTTGGCAAGTTGGGCCAAAGGGCCTGTTTCCACACTGCATCACTCTATATCAAATCCAATAGGTGGTGATGGGAGGGACGGTAAGGTCCATGTGGTCTGTCAACACCACCCAGCATCCCCAGCAGTGGCCCAAACTCACAATGCCTGACCAACCTAACGGCACACTCGCCAGCACCCTGTCCACACAGACACACCAGGCAATTCATTGCTGGGTTCATCCAGATTTCCCAGCACCAGGGTGGTGCAACGGTTTCTGCCTAACAGTGCCAGAGTCCCGGGTTCGATCCTGACTAAGGATGCTGTCTGTATGGAGTTTGTACGTTCTCTCCGTGACCTGTGTGGGTTTTCCCCAGGAGCTCCGGTTTCCTCCAAACACTTCAAAGATGAACAGGTTTGTAGGCTAATTGACTTGGTATAATTGTAAATTGTCCCCAGAGTGTGTAGGATAGTGTTAGTGTGTGGGATGAATGCTGGACGTCGTGGACTCGGTTGGCCGAAGGGCCTGTTTCCGCGCTGTATCTCTATATCTGATTCAAAATCGAAATCTAAATTACCAGGTTCTTGGGCAGAAATACATCCAGAGGGTGAGTCCATACTGGGTTCCACACAAAGCAGCACTGCCGGTAACACATCTCTCTATTCATAAGGTATTCCAACTCTGGAGTGAGGCCACAGGCAAATTGGAGGAACCGCACCTCATATTTATTTCGCTTGGGTAACTTACAACCCAGTGGTATGAACATTGAATTCTCTCATTTTAAGTAAATTCAAATCATACTGCCCTCCCCTGCCCCCTCCCTCCTTGCCCCCTTCCTCTCCCCAGTCGTTTTACCACTTCCACAGTTCTTCATTGTTTCTCTTGAGATCACACTTTCCTTAGTCAACAATGGACCTACCAGGCAACACCCTGTCTGAGGTCATTTATGGCTGGCCCTAATTGGTCCTGGTCATTTCTCAACTCCAACTCTTCACCTCCTCCAACCCCCACCCCCTCCCCCACTCCCCACTCCATCCCCTAATCCCCCAGCCTCAGTCTGAAGAAGATTCTCGACCCAGAACGTCGCCCATTTTTTTTTCTCCAAAGATGCTGCTTGACCTGCTGAGTTACTCCAGCACTTTGTGTCTATCTTCCTTTAGCACTGACTCTGTTAGTGTTCCTGAGAACACAATATGTATGATAAGTGAGGTACCAGAGGTAGCCTGATTTGAATCTAGGCTGCTGCTGGAATCACTGCTTGACAGATGCAGGGGTTTGCAATGCTGTACAATGGATGAGAGCGAGTACTTAATGGTATATCCCTAAATTGTCCATATGGGGGGTATGGTTTGGTGAAGTGGTGCACAGTGGTGCAGTGGTAGAGTTGCTGCCCTACAATGCCAGAGACCAGGGTTCAATCCTGACTATGGGTGATGTCTGTACGGGGTTTGTACATTTTCCCCTGTGACTATGTGGATTTTCTCCGGGTGCTCGGATTTTCTCCCAGATTCCAAAGACATTCAGGTTTGTGGGTTAATTGGCTTCTGTAAATTGTCCCGAGTGTGTAGGATAGAAGTAGTGTATGGGTGATTGCTGGAGGGCACGGATTCAGTGGGCTTAAGGGCCTGTTTCCAAGCTGTATCTCCAAACTAGACTCAACTAAACTAAAGATGCTCTTGGTGTATTCAATTGCCCCTTTAAATAAGATTTTCCTGTGCTCATCCTATCCTCTTAGGCTTAGCACTGTAGGATCAGCATTACCCCTGTGATGGAAAGTTGTGGGTTTTTAGAATCCTTGAGTTTTTATCAATCTGCCAATTATTTTTTATAACTATATTGTTATAGAGGTTTCTTACAACTGTGTATACTGACAGAAATATGTGTCAAACACTGAGGGAATATATTAATGCTCATTTAATAATCTGTTTTTAGGACACAGGTTTAGTTTGTTCACCAATATTTGAAAAAGTTGACATTTTGCATTCTTATAAATTAGAATTTTAAAAAGAATTTCTAGTTTGTAGAGTAATTTTTCAATTTGTTGATAATAAATGCTCCTAATTTAAGAACTTGAGGGTAAATTATGAGCAATTAGAAACCTATTTTACATGTAATACTTTTTAACCATGTGCAGAAATGATCAATTCTGTTTTGCAATTGTGCATTTGCGCTGTTCACTTAATATATGAATGCCAGCTACAACATTTAGGCATTAAAAAATTCTGAATTCTCGAAGAAATGCATCTTATTTCCTGGTATGCCTGTAACATTCAGAGTAATAATGCAATGACGCTTTTCATAGTGAAATTAAATGTGACAGTCCATTTACAAACAATTTTCCACTGTTTGTGCTGAATCCAGCTGTGACTGACAGAAACTACAAGTCAATTGAATAGTCCAGCTGCATGTTGAGACAGCTTTTTGTATGGGCAGTTATCCTCTTCCAATTTAAAGCAGTTAAAGAGTTGTATTAAAACTTAAAGAGATTCAGCCACTGAAAGATTGCATGTGGAGTCAAATCTTACTGCAGCTTTTCAATCAGTCAGTTAGATTTGTGGACACCATTAACATCATATAATAATTAAG
Organism: Rhinoraja longicauda; assembly: GCF_053455715.1. Lineage (NCBI taxonomy): Eukaryota > Metazoa > Chordata > Chondrichthyes > Rajiformes > Arhynchobatidae > Rhinoraja > Rhinoraja longicauda. The sequence continues at coordinate 1,278 of NW_027601332.1, read as the reverse complement.
TACGGTTAGATCATATTTAGTAAAGAGACATGAGATATTCACGACTTGATATTAACATGGAAACACGTGTGATGTAATCCAGTGCTAACATTCAACAGCATGTTAGAAATGTGTCGGAAGGAACTGCAGATGCTGGTTTACACTGAAGATAGACACTCAGATCACCCAGAAGCTGAGAAACTTTATTGAATGATGTTGTAATTTAATAAATGGTTTTAATTCTGTTAAAATCTCTCCCTTTGCTAGTGTTTTAGATTTGTAAATTTTGTAATATTTGAAAAGTAAATTAGCTGAAAAATAGATATATGCACAAGCCTATAAAGTTACACACAAAGTTTAATCCTTACTTGTAAAACAGCAAAATTTTATGAACATAAGTGAAAGGTGATTTCAGAATTATGCAGTAACTCACATTATTTTAAGAGCTTTAATGGAGAGAAACATTCACAAAATACTGCACAAAAACATACACATGGAAATAACACTAAATTATAACTAGCAAAGACAGGTCACAATTGTCTTTGAAAACTCATTGTTTGAGTAAACATAAGCAGAGCCTAATCAGAGAAATTAGATTTGCAAAGAAAAGAACTGCACTCATTAAGACCTAGCTGCTTTCTGGTTAGTTACAAGTGTTCTTGAAAGAGAGAGAAAAGACAAGTGTCCTTGATCATTGATTTCATAGGTAGATGGACGATTGCAGAAGGAATTATTACCTGCATGTGAGTACGTGTGGGTCAGTATCGGCAAGATCCTTCCACTTCCAATTTGCTTCATTTAAGTTAGGAACTGAGGATTTCCAACAACTTTACCTTCATTCGGTACTGATTAGCTTGGACCCAGAAGGCCTTTAATTTATTGACTGCCATTGACATTTGGTAATGGAAAGATTTTTTTTAATATAACCTCATTTATCAATGCACAGAATAAAGTTCCGGAAAAAAAAAGAACTACATCAAGGATATTTTGCTGTGTTTTATTATGAACTTTAACCACAATACATGAAATTGAATGAATCAACTTACAATAAATAAAATAATAAACTAATCTGATTGAACATAAAGCAACAGTTAGAATGACAATTAATGCCAGGTTGCTCTATGGACACAATGGTTCATAGTTAATACATAATATTTTTACTAAATTTGACCCATGACAATGAAAACAGGAATGTACAGATTAGGAGTAGGAATTTTATGAGGTATGACTCTAACCAATGGAATGTTTACCCTTAATAAGAACATAAGATATCAAGAAATAGAAGCAAGATTATTACTA